>NW_028125750.1:0-323468 GCF_965194825.1 Balaenoptera physalus
AAATGGGAGCCTTGCTACACTGATGGGCGGGATGTAAATTGCCAACAGCCACTCTGGAGAAGTGTACGGTGTGTCCTGAAACATCGAAAAAACACAGCTTAGAGAGCATAGGGCACTTCCACGCATGGGGGGATAAAGTGGGAAAATTGAAAATCAGCAAGACACAAGCAGCCCAAAGTTTAGGGCTGCTCTGTTGACAAGGACCTCCACTTCATTCCACCTTAAATATCCCGGGAAAGCGAAAAATGGATAAAAAAGTTGTGGGCCCTATGTACAATGGAATATCACTCAGCCATGAAATCAATGTCATAAGGCTAGTAGCAGCATGATGAGTGGATTTAGGTAAGACGATTCTAAGTGAAATAAGTCACACAGAAAAGGACACTTCTCATAAGGTGTCACTTATAGAGGGAATGTAAAAACCGTTACACTTGAACTGAATTACAAAACAGAACAGAGTCACACATGCAGAAAACACACTATGGCTGCTTAACGGGAAAGGTGAGGTGGGGTGATACATAAAACAAGAGTTTCAAATTAGCTCAGATACCGTTCCATAAACCCAATATGTAATAGACAAGACCTACTCCTTGCTCAGAGAACTGGACTCAACACGCCCGATTCACCGCCCAAGAATATATCTGACTAGTAATAATCTTAAAACCTATGTATTGATATCTCTCTGTTAGTGTGTCAAGTGGGTGTAAAGCGGCATAAACACAGCCGTGAAAAGCAGCTAAACCCCATTATAAAAATAAATTACTTTTAAAAACCCATGAAACAAAGACAGGGAAAGAGAGAGAAATTCTTACACAATTCGTTCCGGGGCTGTGATGCAACCTGGATTGACCATATCTAGACCCACAGCTGGATGAGACATAAGGGTGGACACTCTTGGGGCTGAGAGGTTTGGTGAGGTTGGGTGAGCAAACGCAGACCCTTTAAAGTAATACTGCGTGCTACCCATCGCATGGGTCCCAAATCTCCAGGTTCAAGGGCATCTTCCTACATCGAAAACATGCATGAGAAACCCAGAAGATGGTACACCGTGTGATGGGGAAAGGTTTCTCAAACGCACCTCATTTCTCATCTCCTTGTGCTCGGGTTCGCCATTCCAGCCACTTTACTAGCAACTTCCCTACTTGGAGCATCAGCACCTTTAACCTCCTGTTCCGTACAGGTTGCAATTTGTCCTGAGGATGAACGGGAAGACGGGGAACCAATGAGAGATTAGCTCTTGGTGTTGGGACAGGCACAGGTCACTCTATTTTCCCATCAGGAAGAAGAATTAGCCACAGGCTCAACCTGCCCCCCGGAACCAGAACAGGGCCTAAAGCCATCCTGCGCTTTTGCGGCCAGCTCCCAAAAAAGCGACTTGTAAAATGGAGCTTCAGGGCACTGCAATTCACAAACCTGCAGAGTTATAAATGATAACTCTCGTCCACAAATATATTGAGGGAAGGCAAAGAAGAGGATTTGAAATCAAGGCAGAATTGCAGGAAACAGATTTCAGGAGGTAGATTCGAATCGCCTTTAAAGCACATGAAAAGCGGCAAAACGTTGACAATGATACCCTTGGCCAAAAAGGGCGTATGCGTTTTTTCCTGAATACATTCAGGAAAAAACGCATACGCCCTTTTTGGCCAACCAAGCAACCTGGAAAGGCAAATCAGTGCTACAAAGAAGTCTCGCTTCCCATCGGTCAAAAGGGCCATGCTGAAAAAAGTGTCAAAACCAGAAATGCAGGACAGGCCATGGAGAAATGGGAGCCTTGCTACACTGATGGGCGGGATGTAAATTGCCAACAGCCACTCTGGAGAAGTGTACGGTGTGTCCTGAAACATCGAAAAAACACAGCTTAGAGAGCATAGGGCACTTCCACGCATGGGGGGATAAAGTGGGAAAATTGAAAATCAGCAAGACACAAGCAGCCCAAAGTTTAGGGCTGCTCTGTTGACAAGGACCTCCACTTCATTCCACCTTAAATATCCCGGGAAAGCGAAAAATGGATAAAAAAGTTGTGGGCCCTATGTACAATGGAATATCACTCAGCCATGAAATCAATGTCATAAGGCTAGTAGCAGCATGATGAGTGGATTTAGGTAAGACGATTCTAAGTGAAATAAGTCACACAGAAAAGGACACTTCTCATAAGGTGTCACTTATAGAGGGAATGTAAAAACCGTTACACTTGAACTGAATTACAAAACAGAACAGAGTCACACATGCAGAAAACACACTATGGCTGCTTAACGGGAAAGGTGAGGTGGGGTGATACATAAAACAAGAGTTTCAAATTAGCTCAGATACCGTTCCATAAACCCAATATGTAATAGACAAGACCTACTCCTTGCTCAGAGAACTGGACTCAACACGCCCGATTCACCGCCCAAGAATATATCTGACTAGTAATAATCTTAAAACCTATGTATTGATATCTCTCTGTTAGTGTGTCAAGTGGGTGTAAAGCGGCATAAACACAGCCGTGAAAAGCAGCTAAACCCCATTATAAAAATAAATTACTTTTAAAAACCCATGAAACAAAGACAGGGAAAGAGAGAGAAATTCTTACACAATTCGTTCCGGGGCTGTGATGCAACCTGGATTGACCATATCTAGACCCACAGCTGGATGAGACATAAGGGTGGACACTCTTGGGGCTGAGAGGTTTGGTGAGGTTGGGTGAGCAAACGCAGACCCTTTAAAGTAATACTGCGTGCTACCCATCGCATGGGTCCCAAATCTCCAGGTTCAAGGGCATCTTCCTACATCGAAAACATGCATGAGAAACCCAGAAGATGGTACACCGTGTGATGGGGAAAGGTTTCTCAAACGCACCTCATTTCTCATCTCCTTGTGCTCGGGTTCGCCATTCCAGCCACTTTACTAGCAATCTCCCTACTTGGAGCATCAGCACCTTTAACCTCCTGTTCCGTACAGGTTGCAATTTGTCCTGAGGATGAACGGGAAGACGGGGAACCAATGAGAGACTAGCTCTTGGTGTTGGGACAGGCACAGGTCACTCTATTTTCCAATCAGGAAGAAGAATTAACCACAGGCTCAGCCTGCCCCCCGGAACCAGAACAGGGCCTGAAGCCATCCTGCGCTTTTGCGGCCAGCTCCCAAAAAAGCGACTTGTAAAATGGAGCTTCAGGGCACTGCAATTCACAAACATGAAGAGTTATAAATGATAACTCTCGTCCACAAATATATTGAGGGAAGGCAAAGAAGAGGATTTGAAATCAAGGCAGAATTGCAGGAAACAGATTTCAGGAGGTAGATTCGAATCGCCTTTAAAGCACATGAAAAGCGGCAAAACGTTGACAATGATGCCCTTGGCCAAAAAGGGCGTATGCGTTTTTTCCTGAATATATTCAGGAAAAAACGCATACGCCCCTTTTGGCCAACCAAGCATCCTGAAAAGGCAAATCAGCGCTACCAAGAAGTCTCGCTTCCCATCGGTCAAAAGGGCCATGCTGAAAAAAGTGAAAACCAGAAATGCAGGACAGGCCATGGAGAAATGGGAGCCTTGCTACACTGATGGGCGGGATGTAAATTGCCAACAGCCACTCTGGAGAAGTGTACGGTGTGTCCTGAAACATCTAAAAAACACAGCTTAGAGAGCATAGGGCACTTTCATGCCTGGGGGGATAAAGTAGGAAAATTGAAAATCAGCAAGACACAAGCACCCCAAAGTTTAGGGCTGCTCTGTTGACAAGGACCTCCACTTCATTCCACCTTAAATGTCCCAGGAAAGTGAAAAATGGATAAAAAAGTTGTGGTCCTTATATACAATGGAATATCACTCAGCCATGAAATCAATGTCATAAGGCTAGTAGCAGCATGATGAGTGGATTTAGGTAAGACGATTCTAAGTGAAATAAGTCACACAGAAAAGGACACTTCTCATAAGGTGTCACTTATAGAGGGAATGTAAAAACCGTTACACTTGAACTGAATTACAAAACAGAACAGAGTCACACATGCAGAAAACACACTATGGCTGCTTAACGGGAAAGGTGAGGTGGGGTGATACATAAAACAAGAGTTTCAAATTAGCTCAGATACCGTTCCATAAACCCAATATGTAATAGACAAGACCTACTCCTTGCTCAGAGAACTGGACTCAACACGCCCGATTCACCACCCAAGAATATATCTGACTAGTAATAATCTTAAAACCTATGTATTGATATCTCTCTGTTAGTGTGTCAAGTGGGTGTAAAGCGGCATAAACACAGCCGTGAAAAGCAGCTAAACCCCATTATAAAAATAAATTACTTTTAAAAACCCATGAAACAAAGACAGGGAAAGAGAGAGAAATTCTTACACAATACGTTCCGGGGCTGTGATGCAACCTGGATTGACCATATCTAGACCCACAGCTGGATGAGACATAAGGGTGGACACTCTTGGGGCTGAGAGGTTTGGTGAGGTTGGGTGAGCAAACGCACACCCTTTAAAGTAATACTGCGTGCTACCCATCGCATGGGTCCCAAATCTCCAGGTTCAAGGGCATCTTCCTACATCGAAAACATGCATGAGAAACCCAGAAGATGGTACACCGTGTGATGGGGAAAGGTTTCTAAAACGCACCTCATTTCTCATCTCCTTGTGCTCGGGTTCGCCATTCCAGCCACTTTACTAGCAATCTCCCTACTTGGAGCATCAGCACCTTTAACCTCCTGTTCCGTACAGGTTGCAATTTGTCCTGAGGATGAACGGGAAGACGGGGAACCAATGAGAGACTAGCTCTTGGTGTTGGGACAGTCACAGGTCACTCTATTTGCCCATCAGGAAGAAGAATTAACCACAGGCTCAGCCTGCCCCCCGGAACCAGAACAGGGCCTGAAGCCATCCTGCGCTTTTGCGGCCAGCTCCCAAAAAAGCGACTTGTAAAATGGAGCTTCAGGGCACTGCAATTCACAAACCTGCAGAGTTATAAATGATAACTCTCGTCCACAAATATATTGAGGGAAGGCAAAGAAGAAGATTTGAAATCAAGGCAGAATTGCAGGAAACAGATTTCAGGAGGTAGATTCGAATCGCCTTTAAAGCACATGAAAAGCGGCAAAAGGTTGACAATGATGCCCTTGGCCAAAAAGGGCGTATGCGTTTTTTCCTGAATATATTCAGGAAAAAACGCATACGCCCTTTTTGGCCAACCAAGCAACCTGGAAAGGCAAATCAGCGCTACAAAGAAGTCTCGCTTCCCATCGGTCAAA
This sequence comes from Balaenoptera physalus, assembly GCF_965194825.1. NCBI lineage: Eukaryota > Metazoa > Chordata > Mammalia > Artiodactyla > Balaenopteridae > Balaenoptera > Balaenoptera physalus. The sequence continues at coordinate 5,226 of NW_028125750.1, forward strand.
AGGGCCATGCTGAAAAAAGTGTCAAAACCAGAAATGCAGGACAGGCCATGGAGAAATGGGAGCCTTGCTACACTGATGGGCGGGATGTAAATTGCCAACAGCCACTCTGGAGAAGTGTACGGTGTGTCCTGAAACATCGAAAAAACACAGCTTAGAGAGCATAGGGCACTTCCACGCATGGGGGGATAAAGTGGGAAAATTGAAAATCAGCAAGACACAAGCAGCCCAAAGTTTAGGGCTGCTCTGTTGACAAGGACCTCCACTTCATTCCACCTTAAATATCCCGGGAAAGCGAAAAATGGATAAAAAAGTTGTGGGCCCTATGTACAATGGAATATCACTCAGCCATGAAATCAATGTCATAAGGCTAGTAGCAGCATGATGAGTGGATTTAGGTAAGACGATTCTAAGTGAAATAAGTCACACAGAAAAGGACACTTCTCATAAGGTGTCACTTATAGAGGGAATGTAAAAACCGTTACACTTGAACTGAATTACAAAACAGAACAGAGTCACACATGCAGAAAACACACTATGGCTGCTTAACGGGAAAGGTGAGGTGGGGTGATACATAAAACAAGAGTTTCAAATTAGCTCAGATACCGTTCCATAAACCCAATATGTAATAGACAAGACCTACTCCTTGCTCAGAGAACTGGACTCAACACGCCCGATTCACCGCCCAAGAATATATCTGACTAGTAATAATCTTAAAACCTATGTATTGATATCTCTCTGTTAGTGTGTCAAGTGGGTGTAAAGCGGCATAAACACAGCCGTGAAAAGCAGCTAAACCCCATTATAAAAATAAATTACTTTTAAAAACCCATGAAACAAAGACAGGGAAAGAGAGAGAAATTCTTACACAATTCGTTCCGGGGCTGTGATGCAACCTGGATTGACCATATCTAGACCCACAGCTGGATGAGACATAAGGGTGGACACTCTTGGGGCTGAGAGGTTTGGTGAGGTTGGGTGAGCAAACGCAGACCCTTTAAAGTAATACTGCGTGCTACCCATCGCATGGGTCCCAAATCTCCAGGTTCAAGGGCATCTTCCTACATCGAAAACATGCATGAGAAACCCAGAAGATGGTACACCGTGTGATGGGGAAAGGTTTCTCAAACGCACCTCATTTCTCATCTCCTTGTGCTCGGGTTCGCCATTCCAGCCACTTTACTAGCAACTTCCCTACTTGGAGCATCAGCACCTTTAACCTCCTGTTCCGTACAGGTTGCAATTTGTCCTGAGGATGAACGGGAAGACGGGGAACCAATGAGAGATTAGCTCTTGGTGTTGGGACAGGCACAGGTCACTCTATTTTCCCATCAGGAAGAAGAATTAGCCACAGGCTCAACCTGCCCCCCGGAACCAGAACAGGGCCTAAAGCCATCCTGCGCTTTTGCGGCCAGCTCCCAAAAAAGCGACTTGTAAAATGGAGCTTCAGGGCACTGCAATTCACAAACCTGCAGAGTTATAAATGATAACTCTCGTCCACAAATATATTGAGGGAAGGCAAAGAAGAGGATTTGAAATCAAGGCAGAATTGCAGGAAACAGATTTCAGGAGGTAGATTCGAATCGCCTTTAAAGCACATGAAAAGCGGCAAAACGTTGACAATGATACCCTTGGCCAAAAAGGGCGTATGCGTTTTTTCCTGAATACATTCAGGAAAAAACGCATACGCCCTTTTTGGCCAACCAAGCAACCTGGAAAGGCAAATCAGTGCTACAAAGAAGTCTCGCTTCCCATCGGTCAAAAGGGCCATGCTGAAAAAAGTGTCAAAACCAGAAATGCAGGACAGGCCATGGAGAAATGGGAGCCTTGCTACACTGATGGGCGGGATGTAAATTGCCAACAGCCACTCTGGAGAAGTGTACGGTGTGTCCTGAAACATCGAAAAAACACAGCTTAGAGAGCATAGGGCACTTCCACGCATGGGGGGATAAAGTGGGAAAATTGAAAATCAGCAAGACACAAGCAGCCCAAAGTTTAGGGCTGCTCTGTTGACAAGGACCTCCACTTCATTCCACCTTAAATATCCCGGGAAAGCGAAAAATGGATAAAAAAGTTGTGGGCCCTATGTACAATGGAATATCACTCAGCCATGAAATCAATGTCATAAGGCTAGTAGCAGCATGATGAGTGGATTTAGGTAAGACGATTCTAAGTGAAATAAGTCACACAGAAAAGGACACTTCTCATAAGGTGTCACTTATAGAGGGAATGTAAAAACCGTTACACTTGAACTGAATTACAAAACAGAACAGAGTCACACATGCAGAAAACACACTATGGCTGCTTAACGGGAAAGGTGAGGTGGGGTGATACATAAAACAAGAGTTTCAAATTAGCTCAGATACCGTTCCATAAACCCAATATGTAATAGACAAGACCTACTCCTTGCTCAGAGAACTGGACTCAACACGCCCGATTCACCGCCCAAGAATATATCTGACTAGTAATAATCTTAAAACCTATGTATTGATATCTCTCTGTTAGTGTGTCAAGTGGGTGTAAAGCGGCATAAACACAGCCGTGAAAAGCAGCTAAACCCCATTATAAAAATAAATTACTTTTAAAAACCCATGAAACAAAGACAGGGAAAGAGAGAGAAATTCTTACACAATTCGTTCCGGGGCTGTGATGCAACCTGGATTGACCATATCTAGACCCACAGCTGGATGAGACATAAGGGTGGACACTCTTGGGGCTGAGAGGTTTGGTGAGGTTGGGTGAGCAAACGCAGACCCTTTAAAGTAATACTGCGTGCTACCCATCGCATGGGTCCCAAATCTCCAGGTTCAAGGGCATCTTCCTACATCGAAAACATGCATGAGAAACCCAGAAGATGGTACACCGTGTGATGGGGAAAGGTTTCTCAAACGCACCTCATTTCTCATCTCCTTGTGCTCGGGTTCGCCATTCCAGCCACTTTACTAGCAACTTCCCTACTTGGAGCATCAGCACCTTTAACCTCCTGTTCCGTACAGGTTGCAATTTGTCCTGAGGATGAACGGGAAGACGGGGAACCAATGAGAGATTAGCTCTTGGTGTTGGGACAGGCACAGGTCACTCTATTTTCCCATCAGGAAGAAGAATTAGCCACAGGCTCAACCTGCCCCCCGGAACCAGAACAGGGCCTAAAGCCATCCTGCGCTTTTGCGGCCAGCTCCCAAAAAAGCGACTTGTAAAATGGAGCTTCAGGGCACTGCAATTCACAAACCTGCAGAGTTATAAATGATAACTCTCGTCCACAAATATATTGAGGGAAGGCAAAGAAGAGGATTTGAAATCAAGGCAGAATTGCAGGAAACAGATTTCAGGAGGTAGATTCGAATCGCCTTTAAAGCACATGAAAAGCGGCAAAACGTTGACAATGATACCCTTGGCCAAAAAGGGCGTATGCGTTTTTTCCTGAATACATTCAGGAAAAAACGCATACGCCCTTTTTGGCCAACCAAGCAACCTGGAAAGGCAAATCAGTGCTACAAAGAAGTCTCGCTTCCCATCGGTCAAAAGGGCCATGCTGAAAAAAGTGTCAAAACCAGAAATGCAGGACAGGCCATGGAGAAATGGGAGCCTTGCTACACTGATGGGCGGGATGTAAATTGCCAACAGCCACTCTGGAGAAGTGTACGGTGTGTCCTGAAACATCGAAAAAACACAGCTTAGAGAGCATAGGGCACTTCCACGCATGGGGGGATAAAGTGGGAAAATTGAAAATCAGCAAGACACAAGCAGCCCAAAGTTTAGGGCTGCTCTGTTGACAAGGACCTCCACTTCATTCCACCTTAAATATCCCGGGAAAGCGAAAAATGGATAAAAAAGTTGTGGTCCCTATGTACATTGGAATATCACTCAGCCATGAAATCAATGTCATAAGGCTAGTAGCAGCATGATGAGTGGATTTAGGTAAGACGATTCTAAGTGAAATAAGTCACACAGAAAAGGACACTTCTCATAAGGTGTCACTTATAGAGGGAATGTAAAAACCGTTACACTTGAACTGAATTACAAAACAGAACAGAGTCACACATGCAGAAAACACACTATGGCTGCTTAACGGGAAAGGTGAGGTGGGGTGATACATAAAACAAGAGTCTCAAATTAGCTCAGATACCGTTCCATAAACCCAATATGTAATCGACAAGACCTACTCCTTGCTCAGAGAACTGGACTCAACACGCCCGATTCACCGCACAAGAATATATCTGACTAGTAATAATCTTAAAACCTATATATTGATATCTCTCTGTTAGTGTGTCAAGTGGGTGTAAAGCGGCATAAACACAGCCGTGAAAAGCAGCTAAACCCCATTATAAAAATAAATTACTTTTAAAAATCCATGAAACAAAGACAGGGAAAGAGAGAGAAATTCTTACACAATTCGTTCAGGGGCTGTGATGCAACCTGGATTGACCATATCTAGACCCACAGCTGGATGAGACATAAGGGTGGACACTCTTGGGGCTGAGAGGTTTGGTGAGGTTGGGTGAGCAAACGCAGACCCTTTAAAGTAATACTGCGTGCTACCCATCGCATGGGTCCCAAATCTCCAGGTTCAAGGGCATCTTCCTACATCGAAAACATGCATGAGAAACCCAGAAGATGGTACACCGTGTGATGGGGAAAGGTTTCTAAAACGCACCTCATTTCTCATCTCCTTGTGCTCGGGTTCGCCATTCCAGCCACTTTACTAGCAATCTCCCTACTTGGAGCATCAGCACCTTTAACCTCCTGTTCCGTACAGGTTGCAATTTGTCCTGAGGATGAACGGGAAGACGGGGAACCAATGAGAGACTAGCTCTTGGTGTTGGGACAGGCACAGGTCACTCTATTTTCCAATCAGGAAGAAGAATTAACCACAGGCTCAGCCTGCCCCCCGGAACCAGAACAGGGCCTGAAGCCATCCTGCGCTTTTGCGGCCAGCTCCCAAAAAAGCGACTTGTAAAATGGAGCTTCAGGGCACTGCAATTCACAAACATGAAGAGTTATAAATGATAACTCTCGTCCACAAATATATTGAGGGAAGGCAAAGAAGAGGATTTGAAATCAAGGCAGAATTGCAGGAAACAGATTTCAGGAGGTAGATTCGAATCGCCTTTAAAGCACATGAAAAGCGGCAAAACGTTGACAATGATGCCCTTGGCCAAAAAGGGCGTATGCGTTTTTTCCTGAATATATTCAGGAAAAAACGCATACGCCCCTTTTGGCCAACCAAGCATCCTGAAAAGGCAAATCAGCGCTACCAAGAAGTCTCGCTTCCCATCGGTCAAAAGGGCCATGCTGAAAAAAGTGAAAACCAGAAATGCAGGACAGGCCATGGAGAAATGGGAGCCTTGCTACACTGATGGGCGGGATGTAAATTGCCAACAGCCACTCTGGAGAAGTGTACGGTGTGTCCTGAAACATCTAAAAAACACAGCTTAGAGAGCATAGGGCACTTTCATGCCTGGGGGGATAAAGTAGGAAAATTGAAAATCAGCAAGACACAAGCACCCCAAAGTTTAGGGCTGCTCTGTTGACAAGGAACTCCACTTCATTCCACCTTAAATGTCCCAGGAAAGTGAAAAATGGATAAAAAAGTTGTGGTCCTTATATACAATGGAATATCACTCAGCCATGAAATCAATGTCATAAGGCTAGTAGCAGCATGATGAGTGGATTTAGGTAAGACGATTCTAAGTGAAATAAGTCACACAGAAAAGGACACTTCTCATAAGGTGTCACTTATAGAGGGAATGTAAAAACCGTTACACTTGAACTGAATTACAAAACAGAACAGAGTCACACATGCAGAAAACACACTATGGCTGCTTAACGGGAAAGGTGAGGTGGGGTGATACATAAAACAAGAGTTTCAAATTAGCTCAGATACCGTTCCATAAACCCAATATGTAATAGACAAGACCTACTCCTTGCTCAGAGAACTGGACTCAACACGCCCGATTCACCACCCAAGAATATATCTGACTAGTAATAATCTTAAAACCTATGTATTGATATCTCTCTGTTAGTGTGTCAAGTGGGTGTAAAGCGGCATAAACACAGCCGTGAAAAGCAGCTAAACCCCATTATAAAAATAAATTACTTTTAAAAACCCATGAAACAAAGACAGGGAAAGAGAGAGAAATTCTTACACAATTCGTTCCGGGGCTGTGATGCAACCTGGATTGACCATATCTAGACCCACAGCTGGATGAGACATAAGGGTGGACACTCTTGGGGCTGAGAGGTTTGGTGAGGTTGGGTGAGCAAACGCACACCCTTTAAAGTAATACTGCGTGCTACCCATCGCATGGGTCCCAAATCTCCAGGTTCAAGGGCATCTTCCTACATCGAAAACATGCATGAGAAACCCAGAAGATGGTACACCGTGTGATGGGGAAAGGTTTCTAAAACGCACCTCATTTCTCATCTCCTTGTGCTCGGGTTCGCCATTCCAGCCACTTTACTAGCAATCTCCCTACTTGGAGCATCAGCACCTTTAACCTCCTGTTCCGTACAGGTTGCAATTTGTCCTGAGGATGAACGGGAAGACGGGGAACCAATGAGAGACTAGCTCTTGGTGTTGGGACAGTCACAGGTCACTCTATTTGCCCATCAGGAAGAAGAATTAACCACAGGCTCAGCCTGCCCCCCGGAACCAGAACAGGGCCTGAAGCCATCCTGCGCTTTTGCGGCCAGCTCCCAAAAAAGCGACTTGTAAAATGGAGCTTCAGGGCACTGCAATTCACAAACCTGCAGAGTTATAAATGATAACTCTCGTCCACAAATATATTGAGGGAAGGCAAAGAAGAAGATTTGAAATCAAGGCAGAATTGCAGGAAACAGATTTCAGGAGGTAGATTCGAATCGCCTTTAAAGCACATGAAAAGCGGCAAAAGGTTGACAATGATGCCCTTGGCCAAAAAGGGCGTATGCGTTTTTTCCTGAATATATTCAGGAAAAAACGCATACGCCCTTTTTGGCCAACCAAGCAACCTGGAAAGGCAAATCAGCGCTACAAAGAAGTCTCGCTTCCCATCGGTCAAAAGGGCCATGCTGAAAAAAGTGTCAAAACCAGAAATGCAGGACAGGCCATGGAGAAATGGGAGCCTTGCTACACTGATGGGCGGGATGTAAATTGCCAACAGCCACTCTGGAGAAGTGTACGGTGTGTCCTGAAACATCGAAAAAACACAGCTTAGAGAGCATAGGGCACTTCCACGCATGGGGGGATAAAGTGGGAAAATTGAAAATCAGCAAGACACAAGCAGCCCAAAGTTTAGGGCTGCTCTGTTGACAAGAACCTCCACTTCATTCCACCTTAAATATCCCGGGAAAGCGAAAAATGGATAAAAAAGTTGTGGGCCCTATGTACAATGGAATATCACTCAGCCATGAAATCAATGTCATAAGGCTAGTAGCAGCATGATGAGTGGATTTAGGTAAGACGATTCTAAGTGAAATAAGTCACACAGAAAAGGACACTTCTCATAAGGTGTCACTTATAGAGGGAATGTAAAAACCGTTACACTTGAACTGAATTACAAAACAGAACAGAGTCACACATGCAGAAAACACACTATGGCTGCTTAACGGGAAAGGTGAGGTGGGGTGATACATAAAACAAGAGTTTCAAATTAGCTCAGATACCGTTCCATAAACCCAATATGTAATAGACAAGACCTACTCCTTGCTCAGAGAACTGGACTCAACACGCCCGATTCACCGCACAAGAATATATCTGACTAGTAATAATCTTAAAACCTATGTATTGATATCTCTCTGTTAGTGTGTCAAGTGGGTGTAAAGCGGCATAAACACAGCCGTGAAAAGCAGCTAAACCCCATTATAAAAATAAATTACTTTTAAAAACCCATGAAACAAAGACAGGGAAAGAGAGAGAAATTCTTACACAATTCGTTCCGGGGCTGTGATGCAACCTGGATTGACCATATCTAGACCCACAGCTGGATGAGACATAAGGGTGGACACTCTTGGGGCTGAGAGGTTTGGTGAGGTTGGGTGAGCAAACGCAGACCCTTTAAAGTAATACTGCGTGCTACCCATCGCATGGGTCCCAAATCTCCAGGTTCAAGGGCATCTTCCTACATCGAAAACATGCATGAGAAACCCAGAAGATGGTACACCGTGTGATGGGGAAATGTTTCTAAAACGCACCTCATTTCTCATCTCCTTGTGCTCGGGTTCGCCATTCCAGCCACTTTACTAGCAATCTCCCTACTTGGAGCATCAGCACCTTTAACCTCCTGTTCCGTACAGGTTGCAATTTGTCCTGAGGATGAACGGGAAGACGGGGAACCAATGAGAGACTAGCTGTTGGTGTTGGGACAGTCACAGGTCACTCTATTTGCCCATCAGGAAGAAGAATTAACCACAGGCTCAGCCTGCCCCCCGGAACCAGAACAGGGCCTGAAGCCATCCTGCGCTTTTGCGGCCAGCTCCCAAAAAAGCGACTTGTAAAATGGAGCTTCAGGGCACTGCAATTCACAAACCTGCAGAGTTATAAATGATAACTCTCGTCCACAAATATATTGAGGGAAGGCAAAGAAGAAGATTTGAAATCAAGGCAGAATTGCAGGAAACAGATTTCAGGAGGTAGATTCGAATCGCCTTTAAAGCACATGAAAAGCGGCAAAAGGTTGACAATGATGCCCTTGGCCAAAAAGGGCGTATGCGTTTTTTCCTGAATATATTCAGGAAAAAACGCATACGCCCTTTTTGGCCAACCAAGCAACCTGGAAAGGCAAATCAGCGCTACAAAGAAGTCTCGCTTCCCATCGGTCAAAAGGGCCATGCTGAAAAAAGTGTCAAAACCAGAAATGCAGGACAGGCCATGGAGAAATGGGAGCCTTGCTACACTGATGGGCGGGATGTAAATTGCCAACAGCCACTCTGGAGAAGTGTACGGTGTGTCCTGAAACATCGAAAAAACACAGCTTAGAGAGCATAGGGCACTTCCACGCATGGGGGGATAAAGTGGGAAAATTGAAAATCAGCAAGACACAAGCAGCCCAAAGTTTAGGGCTGCTCTGTTGACAAAAACCTCCACTTCATTCCACCTTAAATATCCCGGGAAAGCGAAAAATGGATAAAAAAGTTGTGGGCCCTATGTACAATGGAATATCACTCAGCCATGAAATCAATGTCATAAGGCTAGTAGCAGCATGATGAGTGGATTTAGGTAAGACGATTCTAAGTGAAATAAGTCACACAGAAAAGGACACTTCTCATAAGGTGTCACTTATAGAGGGAATGTAAAAACCGTTACACTTGAACTGAATTACAAAACAGAACAGAGTCACACATGCAGAAAACACACTATGGCTGCTTAACGGGAAAGGTGAGGTGGGGTGATACATAAAACAAGAGTTTCAAATTAGCTCAGATACCGTTCCATAAACCCAATATGTAATAGACAAGACCTACTCCTTGCTCAGAGAACTGGACTCAACACGCCCGATTCACCGCCCAAGAATATATCTGACTAGTAATAATCTTAAAACCTATGTATTGATATCTCTCTGTCAGTGTGTCAAGTGGGTGTAAAGCGGCATAAACACAGCCGTGAAAAGCAGCTAAACCCCATTATAAAAATAACTTACTTTTAAAAACCCATGAAACAAAGACAGGGAAAGAGAGAGAAATTCTTACACAATTCGTTCCGGGGCTGTGATGCATCCTGGATTGACCATATCTAGACCCACAGCTGGATGAGACATAAGGGTGGACACTCTTGGGGCTGAGAGGTTTGGTGAGGTTGGGTGAGCAAACGCAGACCCTTTAAAGTAATACTGCGTGCTACCCATCGCATGGGTCCCAAATCTCCAGGTTCAAGGGCATCTTCCTACATCGAAAACATGCATGAGAAACCCAGAAGATGGTACACCGTGTGATGGGGAAATGTTTCTAAAACGCACCTCATTTCTCATCTCCTTGTGCTCGGGTTCGCCATTCCAGCCACTTTACTAGCAATCTCCCTACTTGGAGCATCAGCACCTTTAACCTCCTGTTCCGTACAGGTTGCAATTTGTCCTGAGGATGAACGGGAAGACGGGGAACCAATGAGAGACTAGCTCTTGGTGTTGGGACAGTCACAGGTCACTCTATTTGCCCATCAGGAAGAAGAATTAACCACAGGCTCAGCCTGCCCCCCGGAACCAGAACAGGGCCTGAAGCCATCCTGCGCTTTTGCGGCCAGCTCCCAAAAAAGCGACTTGTAAAATGGAGCTTCAGGGCACTGCAATTCACAAACCTGCAGAGTTATAAATGATAACTCTCGTCCACAAATATATTGAGGGAAGGCAAAGAAGAAGATTTGAAATCAAGGCAGAATTGCAGGAAACAGATTTCAGGAGGTAGATTCGAATCGCCTTTAAAGCACATGAAAAGCGGCAAAAGGTTGACAATGATGCCCTTGGCCAAAAAGGGCGTATGCGTTTTTTCCTGAATATATTCAGGAAAAAACGCATACGCCCTTTTTGGCCAACCAAGCAACCTGGAAAGGCAAATCAGCGCTACAAAGAAGTCTCGCTTCCCATCGGTCAAAAGGGCCATGCTGAAAAAAGTGTCAAAACCAGAAATGCAGGACAGGCCATGGAGAAATGGGAGCCTTGCTACACTGATGGGCGGGATGTAAATTGCCAACAGCCACTCTGGAGAAGTGTACGGTGTGTCCTGAAACATCGAAAAAACACAGCTTAGAGAGCATAGGGCACTTCCACGCATGGGGGGATAAAGTGGGAAAATTGAAAATCAGCAAGACACAAGCAGCCCAAAGTTTAGGGCTGCTCTGTTGACAAAAACCTCCACTTCATTCCACCTTAAATATCCCGGGAAAGCGAAAAATGGATAAAAAAGTTGTGGGCCCTATGTACAATGGAATATCACTCAGCCATGAAATCAATGTCATAAGGCTAGTAGCAGCATGATGAGTGGATTTAGGTAAGACGATTCTAAGTGAAATAAGTCACACAGAAAAGGACACTTCTCATAAGGTGTCACTTATAGAGGGAATGTAAAAACCGTTACACTTGAACTGAATTACAAAACAGAACAGAGTCACACATGCAGAAAACACACTATGGCTGCTTAACGGGAAAGGTGAGGTGGGGTGATACATAAAACAAGAGTTTCAAATTAGCTCAGATACCGTTCCATAAACCCAATATGTAATAGACAAGACCTACTCCTTGCTCAGAGAACTGGACTCAACACGCCCGATTCACCGCCCAAGAATATATCTGACTAGTAATAATCTTAAAACCTATGTATTGATATCTCTCTGTCAGTGTGTCAAGTGGGTGTAAAGCGGCATAAACACAGCCGTGAAAAGCAGCTAAACCCCATTATAAAAATAACTTACTTTTAAAAACCCATGAAACAAAGACAGGGAAAGAGAGAGAAATTCTTACACAATTCGTTCCGGGGCTGTGATGCAACCTGGATTGACCATATCTAGACCCACAGCTGGATGAGACATAAGGGTGGACACTCTTGGGGCTGAGAGGTTTGGTGAGGTTGGGTGAGCAAACGCAGACCCTTTAAAGTAATACTGCGTGCTACCCATCGCATGGGTCCCAAATCTCCAGGTTCAAGGGCATCTTCCTACATCGAAAACATGCATGAGAAACCCAGAAGATGGTACACCGTGTGATGGGGAAATGTTTCTAAAACGCACCTCATTTCTCATCTCCTTGTGCTCGGGTTCGCCATTCCAGCCACTTTACTAGCAATCTCCCTACTTGGAGCATCAGCACCTTTAACCTCCTGTTCCGTACAGGTTGCAATTTGTCCTGAGGATGAACGGGAAGACGGGGAACCAATGAGAGACTAGCTGTTGGTGTTGGGACAGTCACAGGTCACTCTATTTGCCCATCAGGAAGAAGAATTAACCACAGGCTCAGCCTGCCCCCCGGAACCAGAACAGGGCCTGAAGCCATCCTGCGCTTTTGCGGCCAGCTCCCAAAAAAGCGACTTGTAAAATGGAGCTTCAGGGCACTGCAATTCACAAACCTGCAGAGTTATAAATGATAACTCTCGTCCACAAATATATTGAGGGAAGGCAAAGAAGAAGATTTGAAATCAAGGCAGAATTGCAGGAAACAGATTTCAGGAGGTAGATTCGAATCGCCTTTAAAGCACATGAAAAGCGGCAAAAGGTTGACAATGATGCCCTTGGCCAAAAAGGGCGTATGCGTTTTTTCCTGAATATATTCAGGAAAAAACGCATACGCCCTTTTTGGCCAACCAAGCAACCTGGAAAGGCAAATCAGCGCTACAAAGAAGTCTCGCTTCCCATCGGTCAAAAGGGCCATGCTGAAAAAAGTGTCAAAACCAGAAATGCAGGACAGGCCATGGAGAAATGGGAGCCTTGCTACACTGATGGGCGGGATGTAAATTGCCAACAGCCACTCTGGAGAAGTGTACGGTGTGTCCTGAAACATCGAAAAAACACAGCTTAGAGAGCATAGGGCACTTCCACGCATGGGGGGATAAAGTGGGAAAATTGAAAATCAGCAAGACACAAGCAGCCCAAAGTTTAGGGTTGCTCTGTTGACAAGAACCTCCACTTCATTCCACCTTAAATATCCCGGGAAAGCGAAAAATGGATAAAAAAGTTGTGGGCCCTATGTACAATGGAATATCACTCAGCCATGAAATCAATGTCATAAGGCTAGTAGCAGCATGATGAGTGGATTTAGGTAAGACGATTCTAAGTGAAATAAGTCACACAGAAAAGGACACTTCTCATAAGGTGTCACTTATAGAGGGAATGTAAAAACCGTTACACTTGAACTGAATTACAAAACAGAACAGAGTCACACATGCAGAAAACACACTATGGCTGCTTAACGGGAAAGGTGAGGTGGGGTGATACATAAAACAAGAGTTTCAAATTAGCTCAGATACCGTTCCATAAACCCAATATGTAATAGACAAGACCTACTCCTTGCTCAGAGAACTGGACTCAACACGCCCGATTCACCGCCCAAGAATATATCTGACTAGTAATAATCTTAAAACCTATGTATTGATATCTCTCTGTTAGTGTGTCAAGTGGGTGTAAAGCGGCATAAACACAGCCGTGAAAAGCAGCTAAACCCCATTATAAAAATAACTTACTTTTAAAAACCCATGAAACAAAGACAGGGAAAGAGAGAGAAATTCTTACACAATTCGTTCCGGGGCTGTGATGCAACCTGGATTGACCATATCTAGACCCACAGCTGGATGAGACATAAGGGTGGACACTCTTGGGGCTGAGAGGTTTGGTGAGGTTGGGTGAGCAAACGCAGACCCTTTAAAGTAATACTGCGTGTTACCCATCGCATGGGTCCCAAATCTCCAGGTTCAAGGGCATCTTCCTACATCGAAAACATGCATGAGAAACCCAGAAGATGGTACACCGTGTGATGGGGAAAGGTTTCTAAAACGCACCTCATTTCTCATCTCCTTGTGCTCGGGTTCGCCATTCCAGCCACTTTAATAGCAATCTCCCTACTTGGAGCATCAGCACCTTTAACCTCCTGTTCCGTACAGGTTGCAATTTGTCCTGAGGATGAACGGGAAGACGGGGAACCAATGAGAGACAAGCTCTTGGTGTTGGGACAGGCACAGGTCACTCTATTTTCCCATCAGGAAGAAGAATTAGCCACAGGCTCAGCCTGCCCCCCGGAACCAGAACAGGGCCTGAAGCCATCCTGCGCTTTTGCGGCCAGCTCCCAAAAAAGCGACTTCTAAAATGGAGCTTTAGGGCACTGCAATTCACAAACCTGCAGAGTTATAAATGATAACTCTCGTCCACAAATATATTGAGGGAAGGCAAAGAAGAGGATTTGAAATCAAGGCAGAATTGCAGGAAACAGATTTCAGGAGGTAGATTCGAATCGCCTTTAAAGCACATGAAAAGCGGCAAAACGTTGACAATGATACCCTTGGCCAAAAAGGGCGTATGCGTTTTTTCCTGAATACATTCAGGAAAAAACGCATACGCCCTTTTTGGCCAACCAAGCAACCTGGAAAGGCAAATCAGCGCTACAAAGAAGTCTCGCTTCCCATCGGTCAAAAGGGCCATGCTGAAAAAAGTGTCAAAACCAGATATGCAGGACAGGCCATGGAGAAATGGGAGCCTTGCTACACTGATGGGCGGGATGTAAATTGCCAACAGCCACTCTGGAGAAGTGTACGGTGTGTCCTGAAACATCTAAAAAACACAGCTTAGAGAGCATAGGGCACTTCCACGCATGGGGAGATAAAGTAGGAAAATTGAAAATCAGCAAGACACAAGCACCCAAAAGTTTAGGGCTGCTCTGTTGACAAGGACCTCCACTTCATTCCACCTTAAATATCCCAGGAAAGCGAAAAATGGATAAAAAAGTTGTGGTCCTTATGTACAATGGAATATCACTCAGCCATGAAATCAATGTCATAAGGCTAGTAGCTGCATGATGAGTGGATTTAGGTAAGACGATTCTAAGTGAAATAAGTCACACAGAAAAGGACACTTCTCATAAGGTGTCACTTATAGAGGGAATGTAAAAACCGTTACACTTGAACTGAATTACAAAACAGAACAGAGTCACACATGCAGAAAACACACTATGGCTGCTTAACGGGAAAGGTGAGGTGGGGTGATACATAAAACAAGAGTTTCAAATTAGCTCAGATACCGTTCCATAAACCCAATATGTAATAGACAAGACCTACTCCTTGCTCAGAGAACTGGACTCAACACGCCCGATTTACCGCACAAGAATATATCTGACTAGTAATAATCTTAAAACCTATGTATTGATATCTCTCTGTTAGTGTGTCAAGTGGGTGTAAAGCGGCATAAACACAGCCGTGAAAAGCAGCTAAACCCCATTATAAAAATAACTTACTTTTAAAAACCCATGAAACAAAGACAGGGAAAGAGAGAGAAATTCTTACACAATTCGTTCCCGGGCTGTGATGCAACCTGGATTGACCATATCTAGACCCACAGCTGGATGAGACATAAGGGTGGACACTCTTGGGGCTGAGAGGTTTGGTGAGGTTGGGTGAGCAAACGCAGACCCTTTAAAGTAATACTGCGTGTTACCCATCGCATGGGTCCCAAATCTCCAGGTTCAAGGGCATCTTCCTACATCGAAAACATGCATTAGAAACCCAAAAGATGGTACACCGTGTGATGGGGAAAGGTTTCTAAAACGCACCTCATTTCTCATCTCCTTGTGCTCGGGTTCGCCATTCCAGCCACTTTACTAGCAATCTCCCTACTTGGAGCATCAGCACCTTTAACCTCCTGTTCCGTACAGGTTGCAATTTGTCCTGAGGATGAACGGGAAGACGGGGAACCAATGAGAGACAAGCTCTTGGTGTTGGGACAGGCACAGGTCACTCTATTTTCCCATCAGGAAGAAGAATTAGCCACAGGCTCAGCCTGCCCCCCGGAACCAGAACAGGGCCTGAAGCCATCCTGCGCTTTTGCGGCCAGCTCCCAAAAAAGCGACTTCTAAAATGGAGCTTTAGGGCACTGCAATTCACAAACCTGCAGAGTTATAAATGATAACTCTCGTCCACAAATATATGGAGGGAAGGCAAAGAAGAGGATTTGAAATCAAGGCAGAATTGCAGGAAACAGATTTCAGGAGGTAGATTCGAATCGCCTTTAAAGCACAGGAAAAGCGGCAAAAGGTTGACAATGATGCCCTTGGTCAAAAAGGGCGTATGCGTTTTTTCCTGAATATATTCAGGAAAAAACGCATACGCCCTTTTTGGCCAACCAAGCAACCTGGAAAGGCAAATCAGCGCTACAAAGAAGTCTCGCTTCCCATCGGTCAAAAGGGCCATGCTGTAAAAAGTGTCAAAACCAGAAATGCAGGACAGGCCATGGAGAAATGGGAGCCTTGCTACACTGATGGGCGGAATGTAAATTGCCAACAGCCACTCTGGAGAAGTGTACGGTGTGTCCTGAAACATCTAAAAAACACAGCTTAGAGAGCATAGGGCACTTCCATGCCTGGGGGGATAAAGTAGGAAAATTGAAAATCAGCAAGACACAAGCACCCCAAAGTTTAGGGCTGCTCTGTTGACAAGGACCTCCACTTCATTCCACCTTAAATATCCCAGGAAAGCGAAAAATGGATAAAAAAGTTGTGGTCCTTATATACAATGGAATATCACTCAGCCATGAAATCAATGTCATAAGGCTAGTAGCAGCATGATGAGTGGATTTAGGTAAGACGATTCTAAGTGAAATAAGTCACACAGAAAAGGACACTTCTCATAAGGTGTCACTTATAGAGGGAATGTAAAAACCGTTACACTTGAACTGAATTACAAAACAGAACAGAGTCACACATGCAGAAAACACACTATGGCTGCTTAACGGGAAAGGTGAGGTGGGGTGATACATAAAACAAGAGTTTCAAATTAGCTCAGATACCGTTCCATAAACCCAATATGTAATAGACAAGACCTACTCCTTGCTCAGAGAACTGGACTCAACACGCCCGATTCACCGCACAAGAATATATCTGACTAGTAATAATCTTAAAACCTATGTATTGATATCTCTCTGTTAGTGTGTCAAGTGGGTGTAAAGCGGCATAAACACAGCCGTGAAAAGCAGCTAAACCCCATTATAAAAATAAATTACTTTTAAAAACCCATGAAACAAAGACAGGGAAAGAGAGAGAAATTCTTACACAATTCGTTCCGGGGCTGTGATGCAACCTGGATTGACCATATCTAGACCCACAGCTGGATGAGACATAAGGGTGGACACTCTTGGGGCTGAGAGGTTTGGTGAGGTTGGGTGAGCAAACGCACACCCTTTAAAGTAATACTGCGTGCTACCCATCGCATGGGTCCCAAATCTCCAGGTTCAAGGGCATCTTCCTACATCGAAAACATGCATTAGAAACCCAAAAGATGGTACACCGTGTGATGGGGAAAGGTTTCTAAAACGCACCTCATTTCTCATCTCCTTGTGCTCGGGTTCGCCATTCCAGCCACTTTACTAGCAATCTCCCTACTTGGAGCATCAGCACCTTTAACCTCCTGTTCCGTACAGGTTGCAATTTGTCCTGAGGATGAACGGGAAGACGGGGAACCAATGAGAGACAAGCTCTTGGTGTTGGGACAGGCACAGGTCACTCTATTTTCCCATCAGGAAGAAGAATTAGCCACAGGCTCAGCCTGCCCCCCGGAACCAGAACAGGGCCTGAAGCCATCCTGCGCTTTTGCGGCCAGCTCCCAAAAAAGCGACTTCTAAAATGGAGCTTTAGGGCACTGCAATTCACAAACCTGCAGAGTTATAAATGATAACTCTCGTCCACAAATATATGGAGGGAAGGCAAAGAAGAGGATTTGAAATCAAGGCAGAATTGCAGGAAACAGATTTCAGGAGGTAGATTCGAATCGCCTTTAAAGCACAGGAAAAGCAGCAAAAGGTTGACAATGATGCCCTTGGTCAAAAAGGGCGTATGCGTTTTTTCCTGAATATATTCAGGAAAAAACGCATACGCCCTTTTTGGCCAACCAAGCAACCTGGAAAGGCAAATCAGCGCTACAAAGAAGTCTCGCTTCCCATCGGTCAAAAGGGCCATGCTGTAAAAAGTGTCAAAACCAGAAATGCAGGACAGGCCATGGAGAAATGGGAGCCTTGCTACACTGATGGGCGGAATGTAAATTGCCAACAGCCACTCTGGAGAAGTGTACGGTGTGTCCTGAAACATCTAAAAAACACAGCTTAGAGAGCATAGGGCACTTCCATGCCTGGGGGGATAAAGTAGGAAAATTGAAAATCAGCAAGACACAAGCACCCCAAAGTTTAGGGCTGCTCTGTTGACAAGGACCTCCACTTCATTCCACCTTAAATATCCCAGGAAAGCGAAAAATGGATAAAAAAGTTGTGGTCCTTATATACAATGGAATATCACTCAGCCATGAAATCAATGTCATAAGGCTAGTAGCAGCATGATGAGTGGATTTAGGTAAGACGATTCTAAGTGAAATAAGTCACACAGAAAAGGACACTTCTCATAAGGTGTCACTTATAGAGGGAATGTAAAAACCGTTACACTTGAACTGAATTACAAAACAGAACAGAGTCACACATGCAGAAAACACACTATGGCTGCTTAACGGGAAAGGTGAGGTGGGGTGATACATAAAACAAGAGTTTCAAATTAGCTCAGATACCGTTCCATAAACCCAATATGTAATAGACAAGACCTACTCCTTGCTCAGAGAACTGGACTCAACACGCCCAATTCACCGCCCAAGAATATATCTGACTAGTAATAATCTTAAAACCTATGTATTGATATCTCTCTGTTAGTGTGTCAAGTGGGTGTAAAGCGGCATAAACACAGCCGTGAAAAGCAGCTAAACCCCATTATAAAAATAACTTACTTTTAAAATCCCATGAAACAAAGACAGGGAAAGAGAGAGAAATTCTTACAAAATTCGTTCCGGGGCTGTGATGCAACCTGGATTGACCATATCTAGACCCACAGCTGGATGAGACATAAGGGTGGACACTCTTGCGGCTGAGAGGTTTGGTGAGGTTGGGTGAGCAAACGCAGACCCTTTAAAGTAATACTTCGTGTTACCCATCGCATGGGTCCCAAATCTCCAGGTTCAAGGGCATCTTCCTACATCGAAAACATGCATGAGAAACCCAAAAGATGGTACACCGTGTGATGGGGAAAGGTTTCTAAAACGCACCTCATTTCTCATCTCCTTGTGCTCGGGTTCGCCATTCCAGCCACTTTACTAGCAATCTCCCTACTTGGAGCATCAGCACCTTTAACCTCCTGTTCCGTACAGGTTGCAATTTGTCCTGAGGATGAACGGGAAGACGGGGAACCAATGAGAGACAAGCTCTTGGTGTTGGGACAGGCACAGGTCACTCTATTTTCCCATCAGGAAGAAGAATTAGCCACAGGCTCAGCCTGCCCCCCGGAACCAGAACAGGGCCTGAAGCCATCCTGCGCTTTTGCGGCCAGCTCCCAAAAAAGCGACTTCTAAAATGGAGCTTTAGGGCACTGCAATTCACAAACCTGCAGAGTTATAAATGATAACTCTCGTCCACAAATATATTGAGGGAAGGCAAAGAAGAGGATTTGAAATCAAGGCAGAATTGCAGGAAACAGATTTCAGGAGGTAGATTCGAATCGCCTTTAAAGCACATGAAAAGCGGAAAAACATTGACAATGATGCCCTTGGCCAAAAAGGGCGTATGCGTTTTTTCCTGAATATATTCAGGAAAAAACGCATACGCTCTTTTTGGCCAACCAAGCAACGTGGAAAGGCAAATCAGCGCTACAAAGAAGTCTCGCTTCCCATCGGTCAAAAGGGCCATATTGAAAAAAGTGTCAAAACCAGAAATGCAGGACAGGCCATGGAGAAATGGGAGCCTTGCTACACTGATGGGCGGGATGTAAATTGCCAACAGCCACTCTGGAGAAGTGTACGGTGTGTCCTGAAACATCTAAAAAACACAGCTTAGAGAGCATAGGGCACTTCCACGCATGGGGGGATAAAGTGGGAAAATTGAAAATCAGCAAGACACAAGCACCCCAAAGTTTAGGGCTGCTCTGTTGACAAGGACCTCCACTTCCTTCCACCTTAAATATCCCAGGAAAGCGAAAAATGGATAAAAAAGTTGTGGTCCTTATGTACAATGGAATATCACTCAGCCATGAAATCAATGTCATAAGGCTAGTAGCAGCATGATGAGTGGATTTAGGTAAGACGATTCTAAGTGAAATAAGTCACACAGAAAAGGACACTTCTCATAAGGTGTCACTTATAGAGGGAATGTAAAAACCGTTACACTTGAACTGAATTACAAAACAGAACAGAGTCACACATGCAGAAAACACACTATGGCTGCTTAACGGGAAAGGTGAGGTGGGGTGATACATAAAACAAGAGTTTCAAATTAGCTCAGATACCGTTCCATAAACCCAATATGTAATAGACAAGACCTACTCCTTGCTCAGAGAACTGGACTCAACACGCCCGATTCACCGCACAAGAATATATCTGACTAGTAATAATCTTAAAACCTATGTATTGATATCTCTCTGTTAGTGTGTCAAGTGGGTGTAAAGCGGCATAAACACAGCCGTGAAAAGCAGCTAAACCCCATTATAAAAATAAATTACTTTTAAAAACCCATGAAACAAAGACAGGGAAAGAGAGAGAAATTCTTACACAATTCGTTCCGGGGCTGTGATGCAACCTGGATTGACCATATCTAGACCCACAGCTGGATGAGACATAAGGGTGGACACTCTTGGGGCTGAGAGGTTTGGTGAGGTTGGGTGAGCAAACGCACACCCTTTAAAGTAATACTGCGTGCTACCCATCGCATGGGTCCCAAATCTCCAGGTTCAAGGGCATCTTCCTACATCGAAAACATGCATGAGAAACCCAGAAGATGGTACACCGTGTGATGGGGAAAGGTTTCTAAAACGCACCTCATTTCTCATCTCCTTGTGCTCGGGTTCGCCATTCCAGCCACTTTACTAGCAATCTCCCTACTTGGAGCATCAGCACCTTTAACCTCCTGTTCCGTACAGGTTGCAATTTGTCCTGAGGATGAACGGGAAGACGGGGAACCAATGAGAGACTAGCTCTTGGTGTTGGGACAGGCACAGGTCACTCTATTTGCCCATCAGGAAGAAGAATTAACCACAGGCTCAGCCTGCCCCCCGGAACCAGAACAGGGCCTGAAGCCATCCTGCGCTTTTGCGGCCAGCTCCCAAAAAAGCGACTTGTAAAATGGAGCTTCAGGGCACTGCAATTCACAAACCTGCAGAGTTATAAATGATAACTCTCGTCCACAAATATATTGAGGGAAGGCAAAGAAGAAGATTTGAAATCAAGGCAGAATTGCAGGAAACAGATTTCAGGAGGTAGATTCGAATCGCCTTTAAAGCACATGAAAAGCGGCAAAAGGTTGACAATGATGCCCTTGGCCAAAAAGGGCGTATGCGTTTTTTCCTGAATATATTCAGGAAAAAACGCATACGCCCTTTTTGGCCAACCAAGCAACCTGGAAAGGCAAATCAGCGCTACAAAGAAGTCTCGCTTCCCATCGGTCAAAAGGGCCATGCTGAAAAAAGTGTCAAAACCAGAAATGCAGGACAGGCCATGGAGAAATGGGAGCCTTGCTACACTGATGGGCGGGATGTAAATTGCCAACAGCCACTCTGGAGAAGTGTACGGTGTTTCCTGAAACATCGAAAAAACACAGCTTAGAGAGCATAGGGCACTTCCACGCATGGGGGGATAAAGTGGGAAAATTGAAAATCAGCAAGACACAAGCACCCCAAAGTTTAGGGCTGCTCTGTTGACAAGGACCTCCACTTCCTTCCACCTTAAATATCCCAGGAAAGCGAAAAATGGATAAAAAAGTTGTGGTCCTTATGTACAATGGAATATCACTCAGCCATGAAATCAATATCATAAGGCTAGTAGCAGCATGATGAGTGGATTTAGGTAAGACGATTCTAAGTGAAATAAGTCACACAGAAAAGGACACTTCTCATAAGGTGTCACTTATAGAGGGAATGTAAAAACCGTTACACTTGAAATGAATTACAAAACAGAACAGAGTCACACATGCAGAAAACACACTATGGCTGCTTAACGGGAAAGGTGAGGTGGGGTGATACATAAAACAAGAGTTTCAAATTAGCTCAGATACCGTTCCATAAACCCAATATGTAATAGACAAGACCTACTCCTTGCTCAGAGAACTGGACTCAACACGCCCGATTCACCGCACAAGAATATATCTGACTAGAAATAATCTTAAAACCTATGTATTGATATCTCTCTGTTAGTGTGTCAAGTGGGTGTAAAGCGGCATAAACACAGCCGTGAAAAGCAGCTAAACCCCATTATAAAAATAAATTACTTTTAAAAACCCATGAAACAAAGACAGGGAAAGAGAGAGAAATTCTTACACAATTCGTTCAGGGGCTGTGATGCAACCTGGATTGACCATATCTAGACCCACAGCTGGATGAGACATAAGGGTGGACACTCTTGGGGCTGAGAGGTTTGGTGAGGTTGGGTGAGCAAACGCAGACCCTTTAAAGTAATACTGCGTGCTACCCATCGCATGGGTCCCAAATCTCCAGGTTCAAGGGCATCTTCCTACATCGAAAACATGCATGAGAAACCCAGAAGATGGTACACCGTGTGATGGGGAAAGGTTTCTAAAACGCACCTCATTTCTCATCTCCTTGTGCTCGGGTTCGCCATTCCAGCCACTTTACTAGCAATCTCCCTACTTGGAGCATCAGCACCTTTAACCTCCTGTTCCGTACAGGTTGCAATTTGTCCTGAGGATGAACGGGAAGACGGGGAACCAATGAGAGACTAGCTCTTGGTGTTGGGACAGGCACAGGTCACTCTATTTTCCCATCAGGAAGAAGAATTAACCACAGGCTCAGCCTGCCACCCGGAACCAGAACAGGGCCTGAAGCCATCCTGCGCTTTTGCGGCCGGCTCCCAAAAAAGCGACTTGTAAAATGGAGCTTCAGGGCACTGCAATTCACAAACCTGCAGAGTTATAAATGATAACTCTCGTCCACAAATATATTGAGGGAAGGCAAAGAAGAGGATTTGAAATCAAGGCAGAATTGCAGGAAACAGATTT
Source organism: Balaenoptera physalus (assembly GCF_965194825.1). Lineage (NCBI taxonomy): Eukaryota > Metazoa > Chordata > Mammalia > Artiodactyla > Balaenopteridae > Balaenoptera > Balaenoptera physalus. Next base: position 27,907 of record NW_028125750.1, read on the forward strand.
CAGGAGGTAGATACGAATGGCCTTTAAATCACATGAAAAGCGGCAAAACGTTGACAATGATGCCCTTGGCCAAAAAGAGCGTATGCGTTTTTTCCTGAATATATTCAGGAAAAAACGCATACGCTCTTTTTGGCCAACCAAGCAACGTGGAAAGGCAAATCAGCGCTACAAAGAAGTCTCGCTTCCCATCGGTCAAAAGGGCCATGCTGAAAAAAGTGTCAAAACCAGAAATGCAGGACAGGCCATGGAGAAATGGGAGCCTTGCTACACTGATGGGCGGGATGTAAATTGCCAACAGCCACTCTGGAGAAGTGTACGGTGTGTCCTGAAACATCTAAAAAACACAGCTTAGAGAGCATAGCGCACTTCCACGCATGGGGGGATAAAGTGGGAAAATTGAAAATCAGCAAGACACAAGCACCCCAAAGTTTAGGGCTGCTCTGTTGACAAGGACCTCCACTTCCTTCCACCTTAAATATCCCAGGAAAGCGAAAAATGGATAAAAAAGTTGTGGTCCGTATGTACAATGGAATATCACTCAGCCATGAAATCAATGTCATAAGGCTAGTAGCAGCATGATGAGTGGATTTAGGTAAGACGATTCTAAGTGAAATAAGTCACACAGAAAAGGACACTTCTCATAAGGTGTCACTTATAGAGGGAATGTAAAAACCGTTACACTTGAACTGAATTACAAAACAGAACAGAGTCACACATGCAGAAAACACACTATGGCTGCTTAACGGGAAAGGTGAGGTGGGGTGATACATAAAACAAGAGTTTCAAATTAGCTCATATACCGTTCCATAAACCCAATATGTAATAGACAAGACCTACTCCTTGCTCAGAGAACTGGACTCAACACGCCCGATTCACCGCACAAGAATATATCTGACTAGTAATAATCTTAAAACCTATGTATTGATATCTCTCTGTTAGTGTGTCAAGTGGGTGTAAAGCGGCCTAAACACAGCCGTGAAAAGCAGCTAAACCCCATTATAAAAATAAATTACTTTTAAAAACCCATGAAACAAAGACAGGGAAAGAGAGAGAAATTCTTACACAATTCGTTCAGGGGCTGTGATGCAACCTGGATTGACCATATCTAGACCCACAGCTGGATGAGACATAAGGGTGGACACTCTTGGGGCTGAGAGGTTTGGTGAGGTTGGGTGAGCAAACGCAGACCCTTTAAAGTAATACTGCGTGCTACCCATCGCATGGGTCCCAAATCTCCAGGTTCAAGGGCATCTTCCTACATCGAAAACATGCATGAGAAACCCAGAAGATGGTACACCGTGTGATGGGGAAAGGTTTCTAAAACGCACCTCATTTCTCATCTCCTTGTGCTCGGGTTCGCCATTCCAGCCACTTTACTAGCAATCTCCCTACTTGGAGCATCAGCACCTTTAACCTCCTGTTCCGTACAGGTTGCAATTTGTCCTGAGGATGAACGGGAAGACGGGGAACCAATGAGAGACTAGCTCTTGGTGTTGGGACAGGCACAGGTCACTCTATTTTCCCATCAGGAAGAAGAATTAACCACAGGCTCAGCCTGCCCCCCTGAACCAGAACAGGGCCTGAAGCCATCCTGCGCTTTTGCGGCCGGTCCCAAAAAAGCGACTTGTAAAATGGAGCTTCAGGGCACTGCAATTCACAAACCTGCAGAGTTATAAATGATAACTCTCGTCCACAAATATATTGAGGGAAGGCAAAGAAGAGGATTTGAAATCAAGGCAGAATTACAGGAAACAGATTTCAGGAGGTAGATTCGAATCGCCTTTAAAGCACATGAAAAGCGGCAAAAGGTTGACAATGATGCCCTTGGCCAAAAAGGGCGTATGCGTTTTTTCCTGAATATATTCAGGAAAAAACGCATACGCCCTTTTTGGCCAACCAAGCAACCTGGAAAGGCAAATCAGCACTACAAAGAAGTCTCGCTTCCCATCGGTCAAAAGGGCCATGCTGAAAAAAGTGTCAAAACCAGAAATGCAGGACAGGCCATGGAGAAATGGGAGCCTTGCTACACTGATGGGCGGGATGTAAATTGCCAACAGCCACTCTGGAGAAGTGTACGGTGTGTCCTGAAACATCTAAAAAACACAGCTTAGAGAGCATAGGGCACTTCCACGCATGGGGGGATAAAGTGGGAAAATTGAAAATCAGCAAGACACAAGCACCCCAAAGTTTAGGGCTGCTCTGTTGACAAGGACCTCCACTTCCTTCCACCTTAAATATCCCAGGAAAGCGAAAAATGGATAAAAAAGTTGTGGTCCTTATGTACAATGGAGTATCAATCAGCCATGAAATCAATGTCATAAGGCTAGTAGCAGCATGATGAGTGGATTTAGGTAAGACGATTCTAAGTGAAATAAGTCACACAGAAAAGGACACTTCTCATAAGGTGTCACTTATAGAGGGTATGTAAAAACCGTTACACTTGAACTGAATTACAAAACAGAACAGAGTCACACATGCAGAAAACACACTATGGCTGCTTAACGGGAAAGGTGAGGTGGGGTGATACATAAAACAAGAGTTTCAAATTAGCTCATATACCGTTCCATAAACCCAATATGTAATAGACAAGACCTACTCCTTGCTCAGAGAACTGGACTCAACACGCCCGATTCACCGCACAAGAATATATCTGACTAGTAATAATCTTAAAACCTATGTATTGATATCTCTCTGTTAGTGTGTCAAGTGGGTGTAAAGCGGCCTAAACACAGCCGTGAAAAGCAGCTAAACCCCATTATAAAAATAAATTACTTTTAAAAACCCATGAAACAAAGACAGGGAAAGAGAGAGAAATTCTTACACAATTCGTTCAGGGGCTGTGATGCAACCTGGATTGACCATATCTAGACCCACAGCTGGATGAGACATAAGTGTGGACACTCTTGGGGCTGAGAGGTTTGGTGAGGTTGGGTGAGCAAACGCAGACCCTTTAAAGTAATACTGCGTGCTACCCATCGCATGGGTCCCAAATCTCCAGGTTCAAGGGCATCTTCCTACATCGAAAACATGCATGAGAAACCCAGAAGATGGTACACCGTGTGATGGGGAAAGGTTTCTAAAACGCACCTCATTTCTCATCTCCTTGTGCTCGGGTTCGCCATTCCAGCCACTTTACTAGCAATCTCCCTACTTGGAGCATCAGCACCTTTAACCTCCTGTTCCGTACAGGTTGCAATTTGTCCTGAGGATGAACGGGAAGACGGGGAACCAATGAGAGACTAGCTCTTGGTGTTGGGACAGGCACAGGTCACTCTATTTTCCCATCAGGAAGAAGAATTAACCACAGGCTCAGCCTGCCCCCCTGAACCAGAACAGGGCCTGAAGCCATCCTGCGCTTTTGCGGCCGGCTCCCAAAAAAGCGACTTGTAAAATGGAGCTTCAGGGCACTGCAATTCACAAACCTGCAGAGTTATAAATGATAACTCTCGTCCACAAATATATTGAGGGAAGGCAAAGAAGAGGATTTGAAATCAAGGCAGAATTACAGGAAACAGATTTCAGGAGGTAGATTCGAATCGCCTTTAAAGCACATGAAAAGCGGCAAAACGTTGACAATGATGCCCTTGGCCAAAAAGGGCGTATGCGTTTTTTCCTGAATATATTCAGGAAAAAACGCATACGCCCTTTTTGGCCAACCAAGCAACCTGGAAAGGCAAATCAGCGCTACAAAGAAGTCTCGCTTCCCATCGGTCAAAAGGGCCATGCTGAAAAAAGTGTCAAAACCAGAAATGCAGGACAGGCCATGGAGAAATGGGAGCCTTGCTACACTGATGGGCGGGATGTAAATTGCCAACAGCCACTCTGGAGAAGTGTACGGTGTGTCCTGAAACATCTAAAAAACACAGCTTAGAGAGCATAGGGCACTTCCACGCATGGGGGGATAAAGTGGGAAAATTGAAAATCAGCAAGACACAAGCACCCCAAAGTTTAGGGCTGCTCTGTTGACAAGGACCTCCACTTCCTTCCACCTTAAATATCCCAGGAAAGCGAAAAATGGATAAAAAAGTTGTGGTCCTTATGTACAATGGAGTATCAATCAGCCATGAAATCAATGTCATAAGGCTAGTAGCAGCATGATGAGTGGATTTAGGTAAGACGATTCTAAGTGAAATAAGTCACACAGAAAAGGACACTTCTCATAAGGTGTCACTTATAGAGGGAATGTAAAAACCGTTACACTTGAACTGAATTACAAAACAGAACAGAGTCACACATGCAGAAAACACACTATGGCTGCTTAACGGGAAAGGTGAGGTGGGGTGATACATAAAACAAGAGTTTCAAATTAGCTCATATACCGTTCCATAAACCCAATATGTAATAGACAAGACCTACTCCTTGCTCAGAGAACTGGACTCAACACGCCCGATTCACCGCACAAGAATATATCTGACTAGTAATAATCTTAAAACCTATGTATTGATATCTCTCTGTTAGTGTGTCAAGTGGGTGTAAAGCGGCATAAACACAGCCGTGAAAAGCAGCTAAACCCCATTATAAAAATAAATTACTTTTAAAAACCCATGAAACAAAGACAGGGAAAGAGAGAGAAATTCTTACACAATTCGTTCAGGGGCTGTGATGCAACCTGGATTGACCATATCTAGACCCACAGCTGGATGAGACATAAGGGTGGACACTCTTGGGGCTGAGAGGTTTGGTGAGGTTGGGTGAGCAAACGCACACCCTTTAAAGTAATACTGCGTGCTACCCATCGCATGGGTCCCAAATCTCCAGGTTCAAGGGCATCTTCCTACATCGAAAACATGCATGAGAAACCCAGAAGATGGTACACCGTGTGATGGGGAAAGGTTTCTAAAACGCACCTCATTTCTCATCTCCTTGTGCTCGGGTTCGCCATTCCAGCCACTTTACTAGCAATCTCCCTATTTGGAGCATCAGCACCTTTAACCTCCTGTTCCGTACAGGTTGCAATTTGTCCTGAGGATGAACGGGAAGACGGGGAACCAATGAGAGACTAGCTCTTGGTGTTGGGACAGGCACAGGTCACTCTATTTTCCCATCAGGAAGAAGAATTAGCCACAGGCTCAGCCTGCCCCCCGGAACCAGAACAGGGCCTGAAGCCATCCTGCGCTTTTGCGGCCGGCTCCCAAAAAAGCGACTTGTAAAATGGAGCTTCAGGGCACTGCAATTCACAAACCTGCAGAGTTATAAATGATAACTCTCGTCCACAAATATATGGAGGGAAGGCAAAGAAGACGATTTGAAATCAAGGCAGAATTGCAGGAAACAGATTTCAGGAGGTAGATTCGAATCGCCTTTAAAGCACAGGAAAAGCGGCAAAAGGTTGACAATGATGCCCTTGGCCAAAAAGGGCGTATGCGTTTTTTCCTGAATATATTCAGGAAAAAACGCATACGCCCTTTTTGGCCAACCAAGCAACCTGGAAAGGCAAATCAGCGCTACAAAGAAGTCTCGCTTCCCATCGGTCAAAAGGGCCATGCTGAAAAAAGTTTCAAAACCAGAAATGCAGGACAGGCCATGGAGAAATGGGAGCCTTGCTACACTGATGGGCGGGATGTAAATTGCCAACAGCCACTCTGGAGAAGTGTACGGTGTGTCCTGAAACATCTAAAAAACACAGCTTAGAGAGCATAGGGCACTTCCACGCACGGGGGTATAAATTGGGAAAATTGAAAATCAGCAAGACACAAGCACCCCAAAGTTTAGGGCTGCTCTGTTGACAAGGACCTCCACTTCATTCCACCTTAAATATCCCAGGAAAGCGAAAAATGGAAAAAAAATTTCTGGTCCTTATGTACAATGGAATATCACTCAGCCATGAAATCAACGTCTTAAGGCTAGTAGCAGCATGATGAGTGGATTTAGGTACGACGATTCTAAGTGAAATAAGTCACACAGAAAAGGACACTTCTCATAAGGTGTCACTTATAGAGGGAATGTAAAAACCGTTACACTTGAACTGAATTACAAAACAGAACAGAGTCACACATGCAGAAAACACACTATGGCTGCTTAACGGGAAAGGTGAGGTGGGGTGATACATAAAACAAGAGTTTCAAATTAGCTCAGATACCGTTCCATAAACCCAATATGTAATAGACAAGACCTACTCCTTGCTCAGAGAACTGGACTCAACATGCCCGATTCACCGCACAAGAATATTTCTGACTAGTAATAATCTTAAAACCTATGTATTGATATCTCTCTGTTAGTGTGTCAAGTGGGTGTAAAGTGGCATAAACACAGCCGTGAAAAGCAGCTAAACCCCATTATAAAAATAAATTACTTTTAAAAACCCATGAAACAAAGACAGGGAAAGAGAGAGAAATTCTTACACAATTCGTTCCGGGGCTGTGATGCAACCTGGATTGACCATATCTAGACCCACAGCTGGATGAGACATAAGGGTGGACACTCTTGGGACTGAGAGGTTTGGTGAGGTTGGGTGAGCAAACACACACCCTTTAAAGTAATACTGCGTGCTACCCATCGCATGGGTCCCAAATCTCCAGGTTCAAGGGCATCTTCCTACATCGAAAACATGCATGAGAAACCCAGAAGATGGTACACCGTGTGATGGGGAAAGGTTTCTAAAACGCACCTCATTTCTCATCTCCTTGTGCTCGGGTTCGCCATTCCAGCCACTTTACTAGCAATCTCCCTACTTGGAGCATCAGCACCTTTAACCTCCTGTTCCGTAAAGGTTGCAATATGTCCTGAGGATGAACGGGAAGACGGGGAACCAATGAGAGACTAGCTCTTGGTGTTGGGACAGGCACAGGTCACTCTATTTTCCCATCAGGAAGAAGAATTAACCACAGGCTCAGCCTGCCCCCCGGAACCAGAACAGGGCCTGAAGCCATCCTGCGCTTTTGCGGCCAGCTCCCAAAAAAGCGACTTGTAAAATGGAGCTTCAGGGCACTGCAATTCACAAACCTGCAGAGTTATAAATGATAACTCTCGTCCACAAATATATTGAGGGAAGGCAAAGAAGAAGATTTGAAATCAAGGCAGAATTGGAGGAAACAGATTTCAGGAGGTAGATTCGAATCGCCTTTAAAGCACATGAAAAGCGGCAAAAGGTTGACAATGATGCCCTTGGCCAAAAAGGGCGTATGCGTTTTTTCCTGAATATATTCAGGAAAAAACGCATACGCCCTTTTTGGCCAACCAAGCAACCTGGAAAGGCAAATCAGTGCTACAAAGAAGTCTCGCTTCCCATCGGTCAAAAGGGCCATGCTGAAAAAAGTGTCAAAACCAGAAATGCAGGACAGGCCATGGAGAAATGGGAGCCTTGCTACACTGATGGGCGGGATGTAAATTGCCAACAGCCACTCTGGAGAAGTGTACGGTGTGTCCTGAAACATCGAAAAAACACAGCTTAGAGAGCATAGGGCACTTCCACGCATGGGGGGATAAAGTGGGAAAATTGAAAATCAGCAAGACACAAGCAGCCCAAAGTTTAGGGCTGCTCTGTTGACAAGGACCTCCACTTCATTCCACCTTAAATATCCCGGGAAAGCGAAAAATGGATAAAAAAGTTGTGGTCCCTATGTACAATGGAATATCACTCAGCCATGAAATCAATGTCATAAGGCTAGTAGCAGCATGATGAGTGGATTTAGGTAAGACGATTCTAAGTGAAATAAGTCACACAGAAAAGGACACTTCTCATAAGGTGTCACTTATAGAGGGAATGTAAAAACCGTTACACTTGAACTGAATTACAAAACAGAACAGAGTCACACATGCAGAAAACACACTATGGCTGCTTAACGGGAAAGGTGAGGTGGGGTGATACATAAAACAAGAGTTTCAAATTAGCTCAGATACCGTTCCATAAACCCAATATGTAATAGACAAGACCTACTCCTTGCTCAGAGAACTGGACTCAACACGCCCGATTCACCGCACAAGAATATATCTGACTAGTAATAATCTTAAAACCTATGTATTGATATCTCTCTGTTAGTGTGTCAAGTGGGTGTAAAGCGGCCTAAACACAGCCGTGAAAAGCAGCTAAACCCCATTATAAAAATAAATTACTTTTAAAAACCCATGAAACAAAGACAGGGAAAGAGAGAGAAATTCTTACACAATTCGTTCCGGGGCTGTGATGCAACCTGGATTGACCATATCTAGACCCACCGCTGGATGAGACATAAGGGTGGACACTCTTGGGACTGAGAGGTTTGGTGAGGTTGGGTGAGCAAACACACACCCTTTAAAGTAATACTGCGTGCTACCCATCGCATGGGTCCCAAATCTCCAGGTTCAAGGGCATCTTCCTACATCGAAAACATGCATGAGAAACCCAGAAGATGGTACACCGTGTGATGGGGAAAGGTTTCTAAAACGCACCTCATTTCTCATCTCCTTGTGCTCGGGTTCGCCATTCCAGCCACTTTACTAGCAACTTCCCTACTTGGAGCATCAGCACCTTTAACCTCCTGTTCCGTACAGGTTGCAATTTGTCCTGAGGATGAACGGGAAGACGGGGAACCAATGAGAGACTAGCTCTTGGTGTTGGGACAGGCACAGGTCACTCTATTTTCCCATCAGGAAGAAGAATTAGCCACAGGCTCAACCTGCCCCCCGGAACCAGAACAGGGCCTGAAGCCATCCTGCGCTTTTGCGGCCAGCTCCCAAAAAAGCGACTTGTAAAATGGAGCTTCAGGGCACTGAAATTCACAAACCTGCAGAGTTATAAATGATAACTCTCGTCCACAAATATATTGAGGGAAGGCAAAGAAGAGGATTTGAAATCAAGGCAGAATTGCAGGAAACAGATTTCAGGAGGTAGATTCGAATCGCCTTTAAAGCACATGAAAAGCGGCAAAACGTTGACAATGATACCCTTGGCCAAAAAGGGCGTATGCGTTTTTTCCTGAATATATTCAGGAAAAAACGCATACGCCCCTTTTGGCCAACCAAGCATCCTGAAAAGGCAAATCAGCGCTACCAAGAAGTCTCGCTTCCCATCGGTCAAAAGGGCCATGCTGAAAAAAGTGTCAAAACCAGAAATGCAGGACAGGCCATGGAGAAATGGGAGCCTTGCTACACTGATGGGCGGGATGTAAATTGCCAACAGCCACTCTGGAGAAGTGTACGGTGTGTCCTGAAACATCTAAAAAACACAGCTTAGAGAGCATAGGGCACTTCCACGCACGGGGGTATAAATTGGGAAAATTAAAAATCAGCAAGACACAAGCACCCCAAAGTTTAGGGCTGCTCTGTTGACAAGGACCTCCACTTCATTCCACCTTAAATATCCCAGGAAAGCGAAAAATGGAAAAAAAATTTGTGGTCCTTATGTACAATGGAATATCACTCAGCCATGAAATCAACGTCTTAAGGCTAGTAGCAGCATGATGAGTGGATTTAGGTACGACGATTCTAAGTGAAATAAGTCACACAGAAAAGGACACTTCTCATAAGGTGTCACTTATAGAGGGAATGTAAAAACCGTTACACTTGAACTGAATTACAAAACAGAACAGAGTCACACATGCAGAAAACACACTATGGCTGCTTAACGGGAAAGGTGAGGTGGGGTGATACATAAAACAAGAGTTTCAAATTAGCTCAGATACCGTTCCATAAACCCAATATGTAATAGACAAGACCTACTCCTTGCTCAGAGAACTGGACTCAACATGCCCGATTCACCGCACAAGAATATTTCTGACTAGTAATAATCTTAAAACCTATGTATTGATATCTCTCTGTTAGTGTGTCAAGTGGGTGTAAAGCGGCATAAACACAGCCGTGAAAAGCAGCTAAACCCCATTATAAAAATAAATTACTTTTAAAAACCCATGAAACAAAGACAGGGAAAGAGAGAGAAATTCTTACACAATTCGTTCCGGGGCTGTGATGCAACCTGGATTGACCATATCTAGACCCACAGCTGGATGAGACATAAGGGTGGACACTCTTGGGACTGAGAGGTTTGGTGAGGTTGGGTGAGCAAACACACACCCTTTAAAGTAATACTGCGTGCTACCCATCGCATGGGTCCCAAATCTCCAGGTTCAAGGGCATCTTCCTACATGGAAAGCATGCATGAGAAACCCAGAAGATGGTACACCGTGTGATGGGGAAAGGTTTCTAAAACGCACCTCATTTCTCATCTCCTTGTGCTCGGGTTCGCCATTCCAGCCACTTTACTAGCAATCTCCCTACTTGGAGCATCAGCACCTTTAACCTCCTGTTCCGTAAAGGTTGCAATTTGTCCTGAGGATGAACGGGAAGACGGGGAACCAATGAGAGACTAGCTCTTGGTGTTGGGACAGGCACAGGTCACTCTATTTTCCCATCAGGAAGAAGAATTAACCACAGGCTCAGCCTGCCCCCCGGAACCAGAACAGGGCCTGAAGCCATCCTGCGCTTTTGCGGCCAGCTCCCAAAAAAGCGACTTGTAAAATGGAGCTTCAGGGCACTGCAATTCACAAACCTGCAGAGTTATAAATGATAACTCTCGTCCACAAATATATTGAGGGAAGGCAAAGAAGAAGATTTGAAATCAAGGCAGAATTGCAGGAAACAGATTTCAGGAGGTAGATTCGAATCGCCTTTAAAGCACATGAAAAGCGGCAAAAGGTTGACAATGATGCCCTTGGCCAAAAAGGGCGTATGCGTTTTTTCCTGAATATATTCAGGAAAAAACGCATACGCCCTTTTTGGCCAACCAAGCAACATGGAAAGGCAAATCAGCGCTACAAAGAAGTCTCGCTTCCCATCGGTCAAAAGGGCCATGCTGAAAAAAGTGTCAAAACCAGAAATGCAGGACAGGCCATGGAGAAATGGGAGCCTTGCTACACTGATGGGCGGGATGTAAATTGCCAACAGCCACTCTGGAGAAGTGTACGGTGTGTCCTGAAACATCTAAAAAACACAGCTTAGAGAGCATAGGGCACTTCCACGCACGGGGGTATAAATTGGGAAAATTGAAAATCAGCAAGACACAAGCACCCCAAAGTTTAGGGCTGCTCTGTTGACAAGGACCTCCACTTCATTCCACCTTAAATATCCCAGGAAAGCGAAAAATGGAAAAAAAATTTCTGGTCCTTATGTACAATGGAATATCACTCAGCCATGAAATCAACGTCTTAAGGCTAGTAGCAGCATGATGAGTGGATTTAGGTACGACGATTCTAAGTGAAATAAGTCACACAGAAAAGGACACTTCTCATAAGGTGTCACTTATAGAGGGAATGTAAAAACCGTTACACTTGAACTGAATTACAAAACAGAACAGAGTCACACATGCAGAAAACACACTATGGCTGCTTAACGGGAAAGGTGAGGTGGGGTGATACATAAAACAAGAGTTTCAAATTAGCACAGATACCGTTCCATAAACCCAATATGTAATAGACAAGACCTACTCCTTGCTCAGAGAACTGGACTCAACACGCCCGATTCACCGCACAAGAATATATCTGACTAGTAATAATCTTAAAACCTATGTATTGATATCTCTCTGTTAGTGTGTCAAGTGGGTGTAAAGCGGCCTAAACACAGCCGTGAAAAGCAGCTAAACCCCATTATAAAAATAAATTACTTTTAAAAACCCATGAAACAAAGACAGGGAAAGAGAGAGAAATTCTTACACAATTCGTTCAGGGGCTGTGATGCAACCTGGATTGACCATATCTAGACCCACAGCTGGATGAGACATAAGTGTGGACACTCTTGGGGCTGAGAGGTTTGGTGAGGTTGGGTGAGCAAACGCAGACCCTTTAAAGTAATACTGCGTGCTACCCATCGCATGGGTCCCAAATCTCCAGGTTCAAGGGCATCTTCCTACATCGAAAACATGCATGAGAAACCCAGAAGATGGTACACCGTGTGATGGGGAAAGGTTTCTAAAACGCACCTCATTTCTCATCTCCTTGTGCTCGGGTTCGCCATTCCAGCCACTTTACTAGCAATCTCCCTACTTGGAGCATCAGCACCTTTAACCTCCTGTTCCGTACAGGTTGCAATTTGTCCTGAGGATGAACGGGAAGACGGGGAACCAATGAGAGACTAGCTCTTGGTGTTGGGACAGGCACAGGTCACTCTATTTTCCCATCAGGAAGAAGAATTAACCACAGGCTCAGCCTGCCCCCCTGAACCAGAACAGGGCCTGAAGCCATCCTGCGCTTTTGCGGCCGGCTCCCAAAAAAGCGACTTGTAAAATGGAGCTTCAGGGCACTGCAATTCACAAACCTGCAGAGTTATAAATGATAACTCTCGTCCACAAATATATTGAGGGAAGGCAAAGAAGAGGATTTGAAATCAAGGCAGAATTACAGGAAACAGATTTCAGGAGGTAGATTCGAATCGCCTTTAAAGCACATGAAAAGCGGCAAAACGTTGACAATGATGCCCTTGGCCAAAAAGGGCGTATGCGTTTTTTCCTGAATATATTCAGGAAAAAACGCATACGCCCTTTTTGGCCAACCAAGCAACCTGGAAAGGCAAATCAGCGCTACAAAGAAGTCTCGCTTCCCATCGGTCAAAAGGGCCATGCTGAAAAAAGTGTCAAAACCAGAAATGCAGGACAGGCCATGGAGAAATGGGAGCCTTGCTACACTGATGGGCGGGATGTAAATTGCCAACAGCCACTCTGGAGAAGTGTACGGTGTGTCCTGAAACATCTAAAAAACACAGCTTAGAGAGCATAGGGCACTTCCACGCATGGGGGGATAAAGTGGGAAAATTGAAAATCAGCAAGACACAAGCACCCCAAAGTTTAGGGCTGCTCTGTTGACAAGGACCTCCACTTCCTTCCACCTTAAATATCCCAGGAAAGCGAAAAATGGATAAAAAAGTTGTGGTCCTTATGTACAATGGAGTATCAATCAGCCATGAAATCAATGTCATAAGGCTAGTAGCAGCATGATGAGTGGATTTAGGTAAGACGATTCTAAGTGAAATAAGTCACACAGAAAAGGACACTTCTCATAAGGTGTCACTTATAGAGGGAATGTAAAAACCGTTACACTTGAACTGAATTACAAAACAGAACAGAGTCACACATGCAGAAAACACACTATGGCTGCTTAACGGGAAAGGTGAGGTGGGGTGATACATAAAACAAGAGTTTCAAATTAGCTCATATACCGTTCCATAAACCCAATATGTAATAGACAAGACCTACTCCTTGCTCAGAGAACTGGACTCAACACGCCCGATTCACCGCACAAGAATATATCTGACTAGTAATAATCTTAAAACCTATGTATTGATATCTCTCTGTTAGTGTGTCAAGTGGGTGTAAAGCGGCATAAACACAGCCGTGAAAAGCAGCTAAACCCCATTATAAAAATAAATTACTTTTAAAAACCCATGAAACAAAGACAGGGAAAGAGAGAGAAATTCTTACACAATTCGTTCAGGGGCTGTGATGCAACCTGGATTGACCATATCTAGACCCACAGCTGGATGAGACATAAGGGTGGACACTCTTGGGGCTGAGAGGTTTGGTGAGGTTGGGTGAGCAAACGCACACCCTTTAAAGTAATACTGCGTGCTACCCATCGCATGGGTCCCAAATCTCCAGGTTCAAGGGCATCTTCCTACATCGAAAACATGCATGAGAAACCCAGAAGATGGTACACCGTGTGATGGGGAAAGGTTTCTAAAACGCACCTCATTTCTCATCTCCTTGTGCTCGGGTTCGCCATTCCAGCCACTTTACTAGCAATCTCCCTACTTGGAGCATCAGCACCTTTAACCTCCTGTTCCGTACAGGTTGCAATTTGTCCTGAGGATGAACGGGAAGACGGGGAACCAATGAGAGACTAGCTCTTGGTGTTGGGACAGGCACAGGTCACTCTATTTTCCCATCAGGAAGAAGAATTAGCCACAGGCTCAGCCTGCCCCCCGGAACCAGAACAGGGCCTGAAGCCATCCTGCGCTTTTGCGGCCGGCTCCCAAAAAAGCGACTTGTAAAATGGAGCTTCAGGGCACTGCAATTCACAAACCTGCAGAGTTATAAATGATAACTCTCGTCCACAAATATATGGAGGGAAGGCAAAGAAGAGGATTTGAAATCAAGGCAGAATTACAGGAAACAGATTTCAGGAGGTAGATTCGAATCGCCTTTAAAGCACATGAAAAGCGGCAAAACGTTGACAATGATGCCCTTGGCCAAAAAGGGCGTATGCGTTTTTTCCTGAATATATTCAGGAAAAAACGCATACGCCCTTTTTGGCCAACCAAGCAACCTGGAAAGGCAAATCAGCGCTACAAAGAAGTCTCGCTTCCCATCGGTCAAAAGGGCCATGCTGAAAAAAGTGTCAAAACCAGAAATGCAGGACAGGCCATGGAGAAATGGGAGCCTTGCTACACTGATGGGTGGGATGTAAATTGCCAACAGCCACTCTGGAGAAGTGTACGGTGTGTCCTGAAACATCTAAAAAACACAGCTTAGAGAGCATAGGGCACTTCCACGCATGGGGGGATAAAGTGGGAAAATTGAAAATCAGCAAGACACAAGCACCCCAAAGTTTAGGGCTGCTCTGTTGACAAGGACCTCCACTTCCTTCCACCTTAAATATCCCAGGAAAGCGAAAAATGGATAAAAAAGTTGTGGTCCTTATGTACAATGGAGTATCAATCAGCCATGAAATCAATGTCATAAGGCTAGTAGCAGCATGATGAGTGGATTTAGGTAAGACGATTCTAAGTGAAATAAGTCACACAGAAAAGGACACTTCTCATAAGGTGTCACTTATAGAGGGAATGTAAAAACCGTTACACTTGAACTGAATTACAAAACAGAACAGAGTCACACATGCAGAAAACACACTATGGCTGCTTAACGGGAAAGGTGAGGTGGGGTGATACATAAAACAAGAGTTTCAAATTAGCTCATATACCGTTCCATAAACCCAATATGTAATAGACAAGACCTACTCCTTGCTCAGAGAACTGGACTCAACACGCCCGATTCACCGCACAAGAATATATCTGACTAGTAATAATCTTAAAACCTATGTATTGATATCTCTCTGTTAGTGTGTCAAGTGGGTGTAAAGCGGCATAAACACAGCCGTGAAAAGCAGCTAAACCCCATTATAAAAATAAATTACTTTTAAAAACCCATGAAACAAAGACAGGGAAAGAGAGAGAAATTCTTACACAATTCGTTCAGGGGCTGTGATGCAACCTGGATTGACCATATCTAGACCCACAGCTGGATGAGACATAAGGGTGGACACTCTTGGGGCTGAGAGGTTTGGTGAGGTTGGGTGAGCAAACGCACACCCTTTAAAGTAATACTGCGTGCTACCCATCGCATGGGTCCCAAATCTCCAGGTTCAAGGGCATCTTCCTACATCGAAAACATGCATGAGAAACCCAGAAGATGGTACACCGTGTGATGGGGAAAGGTTTCTAAAACGCACCTCATTTCTCATCTCCTTGTGCTCGGGTTCGCCATTCCAGCCACTTTACTAGCAATCTCCCTACTTGGAGCATCAGCACCTTTAACCTCCTGTTCCGTACAGGTTGCAATTTGTCCTGAGGATGAACGGGAAGACGGGGAACCAATGAGAGACTAGCTCTTGGTGTTGGGACAGGCACAGGTCACTCTATTTTCCCATCAGGAAGAAGAATTAGCCACAGGCTCAGCCTGCCCCCCGGAACCAGAACAGGGCCTGAAGCCATCCTGCGCTTTTGCGGCCGGCTCCCAAAAAAGCGACTTGTAAAATGGAGCTTCAGGGCACTGCAATTCACAAACCTGCAGAGTTATAAATGATAACTCTCGTCCACAAATATATGGAGGGAAGGCAAAGAAGACGATTTGAAATCAAGGCAGAATTGCAGGAAACAGATTTCAGGAGGTAGATTCGAATCGCCTTTAAAGCACAGGAAAAGCGGCAAAAGGTTGACAATGATGCCCTTGGCCAAAAAGGGCGTATGCGTTTTTTCCTGAATATATTCAGGAAAAAACGCATACGCCCTTTTTGGCCAACCAAGCAACCTGGAAAGGCAAATCAGCGCTACAAAGAAGTCTCGCTTCCCATCGGTCAAAAGGGCCATGCTGAAAAAAGTTTCAAAACCAGAAATGCAGGACAGGCCATGGAGAAATGGGAGCCTTGCTACACTGATGGGCGGGATGTAAATTGCCAACAGCCACTCTGGAGAAGTGTACGGTGTGTCCTGAAACATCTAAAAAACACAGCTTAGAGAGCATAGGGCACTTCCACGCACGGGGGTATAAATTGGGAAAATTGAAAATCAGCAAGACACAAGCACCCCAAAGTTTAGGGCTGCTCTGTTGACAAGGACCTCCACTTCATTCCACCTTAAATATCCCAGGAAAGCGAAAAATGGAAAAAAAATTTCTGGTCCTTATGTACAATGGAATATCACTCAGCCATGAAATCAACGTCTTAAGGCTAGTAGCAGCATGATGAGTGGATTTAGGTACGACGATTCTAAGTGAAATAAGTCACACAGAAAAGGACACTTCTCATAAGGTGTCACTTATAGAGGGAATGTAAAAACCGTTACACTTGAACTGAATTACAAAACAGAACAGAGTCACACATGCAGAAAACACACTATGGCTGCTTAACGGGAAAGGTGAGGTGGGGTGATACATAAAACAAGAGTTTCAAATTAGCTCAGATACCGTTCCATAAACCCAATATGTAATAGACAAGACCTACTCCTTGCTCAGAGAACTGGACTCAACACGCCCGATTCACCGCACAAGAATATATCTGACTAGTAATAATCTTAAAACCTATGTATTGATATCTCTCTGTTAGTGTGTCAAGTGGGTGTAAAGCGGCCTAAACACAGCCGTGAAAAGCAGCTAAACCCCATTATAAAAATAAATTACTTTTAAAAACCCATGAAACAAAGACAGGGAAAGAGAGAGAAATTCTTACACAATTCGTTCCGGGGCTGTGATGCAACCTGGATTGACCATATCTAGACCCACCGCTGGATGAGACATAAGGGTGGACACTCTTGGGACTGAGAGGTTTGGTGAGGTTGGGTGAGCAAACACACACCCTTTAAAGTAATACTGCGTGCTACCCATCGCATGGGTCCCAAATCTCCAGGTTCAAGGGCATCTTCCTACATCGAAAACATGCATGAGAAACCCAGAAGATGGTACACCGTGTGATGGGGAAAGGTTTCTAAAACGCACCTCATTTCTCATCTCCTTGTGCTCGGGTTCGCCATTCCAGCCACTTTACTAGCAACTTCCCTACTTGGAGCATCAGCACCTTTAACCTCCTGTTCCGTACAGGTTGCAATTTGTCCTGAGGATGAACGGGAAGACGGGGAACCAATGAGAGACTAGCTCTTGGTGTTGGGACAGGCACAGGTCACTCTATTTTCCCATCAGGAAGAAGAATTAGCCACAGGCTCAACCTGCCCCCCGGAACCAGAACAGGGCCTGAAGCCATCCTGCGCTTTTGCGGCCAGCTCCCAAAAAAGCGACTTGTAAAATGGAGCTTCAGGGCACTGAAATTCACAAACCTGCAGAGTTATAAATGATAACTCTCGTCCACAAATATATTGAGGGAAGGCAAAGAAGAGGATTTGAAATCAAGGCAGAATTGCAGGAAACAGATTTCAGGAGGTAGATTCGAATCGCCTTTAAAGCACATGAAAAGCGGCAAAACGTTGACAATGATACCCTTGGCCAAAAAGGGCGTATGCGTTTTTTCCTGAATATATTCAGGAAAAAACGCATACGCCCCTTTTGGCCAACCAAGCATCCTGAAAAGGCAAATCAGCGCTACCAAGAAGTCTCGCTTCCCATCGGTCAAAAGGGCCATGCTGAAAAAAGTGTCAAAACCAGAAATGCAGGACAGGCCATGGAGAAATGGGAGCCTTGCTACACTGATGGGCGGGATGTAAATTGCCAACAGCCACTCTGGAGAAGTGTACGGTGTGTCCTGAAACATCTAAAAAACACAGCTTAGAGAGCATAGGGCACTTCCACGCACGGGGGTATAAATTGGGAAAATTAAAAATCAGCAAGACACAAGCACCCCAAAGTTTAGGGCTGCTCTGTTGACAAGGACCTCCACTTCATTCCACCTTAAATATCCCAGGAAAGCGAAAAATGGAAAAAAAATTTGTGGTCCTTATGTACAATGGAATATCACTCAGCCATGAAATCAACGTCTTAAGGCTAGTAGCAGCATGATGAGTGGATTTAGGTACGACGATTCTAAGTGAAATAAGTCACACAGAAAAGGACACTTCTCATAAGGTGTCACTTATAGAGGGAATGTAAAAACCGTTACACTTGAACTGAATTACAAAACAGAACAGAGTCACACATGCAGAAAACACACTATGGCTGCTTAACGGGAAAGGTGAGGTGGGGTGATACATAAAACAAGAGTTTCAAATTAGCTCAGATACCGTTCCATAAACCCAATATGTAATAGACAAGACCTACTCCTTGCTCAGAGAACTGGACTCAACATGCCCGATTCACCGCACAAGAATATTTCTGACTAGTAATAATCTTAAAACCTATGTATTGATATCTCTCTGTTAGTGTGTCAAGTGGGTGTAAAGCGGCATAAACACAGCCGTGAAAAGCAGCTAAACCCCATTATAAAAATAAATTACTTTTAAAAACCCATGAAACAAAGACAGGGAAAGAGAGAGAAATTCTTACACAATTCGTTCCGGGGCTGTGATGCAACCTGGATTGACCATATCTAGACCCACAGCTGGATGAGACATAAGGGTGGACACTCTTGGGACTGAGAGGTTTGGTGAGGTTGGGTGAGCAAACACACACCCTTTAAAGTAATACTGCGTGCTACCCATCGCATGGGTCCCAAATCTCCAGGTTCAAGGGCATCTTCCTACATGGAAAGCATGCATGAGAAACCCAGAAGATGGTACACCGTGTGATGGGGAAAGGTTTCTAAAACGCACCTCATTTCTCATCTCCTTGTGCTCGGGTTCGCCATTCCAGCCACTTTACTAGCAATCTCCCTACTTGGAGCATCAGCACCTTTAACCTCCTGTTCCGTAAAGGTTGCAATTTGTCCTGAGGATGAACGGGAAGACGGGGAACCAATGAGAGACTAGCTCTTGGTGTTGGGACAGGCACAGGTCACTCTATTTTCCCATCAGGAAGAAGAATTAACCACAGGCTCAGCCTGCCCCCCGGAACCAGAACAGGGCCTGAAGCCATCCTGCGCTTTTGCGGCCAGCTCCCAAAAAAGCGACTTGTAAAATGGAGCTTCAGGGCACTGCAATTCACAAACCTGCAGAGTTATAAATGATAACTCTCGTCCACAAATATATTGAGGGAAGGCAAAGAAGAAGATTTGAAATCAAGGCAGAATTGCAGGAAACAGATTTCAGGAGGTAGATTCGAATCGCCTTTAAAGCACATGAAAAGCGGCAAAAGGTTGACAATGATGCCCTTGGCCAAAAAGGGCGTATGCGTTTTTTCCTGAATATATTCAGGAAAAAACGCATACGCCCTTTTTGGCCAACCAAGCAACATGGAAAGGCAAATCAGCGCTACAAAGAAGTCTCGCTTCCCATCGGTCAAAAGGGCCATGCTGAAAAAAGTGTCAAAACCAGAAATGCAGGACAGGCCATGGAGAAATGGGAGCCTTGCTACACTGATGGGCGGGATGTAAATTGCCAACAGCCACTCTGGAGAAGTGTACGGTGTGTCCTGAAACATCTAAAAAACACAGCTTAGAGAGCATAGGGCACTTCCACGCACGGGGGTATAAATTGGGAAAATTGAAAATCAGCAAGACACAAGCACCCCAAAGTTTAGGGCTGCTCTGTTGACAAGGACCTCCACTTCATTCCACCTTAAATATCCCAGGAAAGCGAAAAATGGAAAAAAAATTTCTGGTCCTTATGTACAATGGAATATCACTCAGCCATGAAATCAACGTCTTAAGGCTAGTAGCAGCATGATGAGTGGATTTAGGTACGACGATTCTAAGTGAAATAAGTCACACAGAAAAGGACACTTCTCATAAGGTGTCACTTATAGAGGGAATGTAAAAACCGTTACACTTGAACTGAATTACAAAACAGAACAGAGTCACACATGCAGAAAACACACTATGGCTGCTTAACGGGAAAGGTGAGGTGGGGTGATACATAAAACAAGAGTTTCAAATTAGCACAGATACCGTTCCATAAACCCAATATGTAATAGACAAGACCTACTCCTTGCTCAGAGAACTGGACTCAACACGCCCGATTCACCGCACAAGAATATATCTGACTAGTAATAATCTTAAAACCTATGTATTGATATCTCTCTGTTAGTGTGTCAAGTGGGTGTAAAGCGGCCTAAACACAGCCGTGAAAAGCAGCTAAACCCCATTATAAAAATAAATTACTTTTAAAAACCCATGAAACAAAGACAGGGAAAGAGAGAGAAATTCTTACACAATTCGTTCAGGGGCTGTGATGCAACCTGGATTGACCATATCTAGACCCACAGCTGGATGAGACATAAGTGTGGACACTCTTGGGGCTGAGAGGTTTGGTGAGGTTGGGTGAGCAAACGCAGACCCTTTAAAGTAATACTGCGTGCTACCCATCGCATGGGTCCCAAATCTCCAGGTTCAAGGGCATCTTCCTACATCGAAAACATGCATGAGAAACCCAGAAGATGGTACACCGTGTGATGGGGAAAGGTTTCTAAAACGCACCTCATTTCTCATCTCCTTGTGCTCGGGTTCGCCATTCCAGCCACTTTACTAGCAATCTCCCTACTTGGAGCATCAGCACCTTTAACCTCCTGTTCCGTACAGGTTGCAATTTGTCCTGAGGATGAACGGGAAGACGGGGAACCAATGAGAGACTAGCTCTTGGTGTTGGGACAGGCACAGGTCACTCTATTTTCCCATCAGGAAGAAGAATTAACCACAGGCTCAGCCTGCCCCCCTGAACCAGAACAGGGCCTGAAGCCATCCTGCGCTTTTGCGGCCGGCTCCCAAAAAAGCGACTTGTAAAATGGAGCTTCAGGGCACTGCAATTCACAAACCTGCAGAGTTATAAATGATAACTCTCGTCCACAAATATATTGAGGGAAGGCAAAGAAGAGGATTTGAAATCAAGGCAGAATTACAGGAAACAGATTTCAGGAGGTAGATTCGAATCGCCTTTAAAGCACATGAAAAGCGGCAAAACGTTGACAATGATGCCCTTGGCCAAAAAGGGCGTATGCGTTTTTTCCTGAATATATTCAGGAAAAAACGCATACGCCCTTTTTGGCCAACCAAGCAACCTGGAAAGGCAAATCAGCGCTACAAAGAAGTCTCGCTTCCCATCGGTCAAAAGGGCCATGCTGAAAAAAGTGTCAAAACCAGAAATGCAGGACAGGCCATGGAGAAATGGGAGCCTTGCTACACTGATGGGCGGGATGTAAATTGCCAACAGCCACTCTGGAGAAGTGTACGGTGTGTCCTGAAACATCTAAAAAACACAGCTTAGAGAGCATAGGGCACTTCCACGCATGGGGGGATAAAGTGGGAAAATTGAAAATCAGCAAGACACAAGCACCCCAAAGTTTAGGGCTGCTCTGTTGACAAGGACCTCCACTTCCTTCCACCTTAAATATCCCAGGAAAGCGAAAAATGGATAAAAAAGTTGTGGTCCTTATGTACAATGGAGTATCAATCAGCCATGAAATCAATGTCATAAGGCTAGTAGCAGCATGATGAGTGGATTTAGGTAAGACGATTCTAAGTGAAATAAGTCACACAGAAAAGGACACTTCTCATAAGGTGTCACTTATAGAGGGAATGTAAAAACCGTTACACTTGAACTGAATTACAAAACAGAACAGAGTCACACATGCAGAAAACACACTATGGCTGCTTAACGGGAAAGGTGAGGTGGGGTGATACATAAAACAAGAGTTTCAAATTAGCTCATATACCGTTCCATAAACCCAATATGTAATAGACAAGACCTACTCCTTGCTCAGAGAACTGGACTCAACACGCCCGATTCACCGCACAAGAATATATCTGACTAGTAATAATCTTAAAACCTATGTATTGATATCTCTCTGTTAGTGTGTCAAGTGGGTGTAAAGCGGCATAAACACAGCCGTGAAAAGCAGCTAAACCCCATTATAAAAATAAATTACTTTTAAAAACCCATGAAACAAAGACAGGGAAAGAGAGAGAAATTCTTACACAATTCGTTCAGGGGCTGTGATGCAACCTGGATTGACCATATCTAGACCCACAGCTGGATGAGACATAAGGGTGGACACTCTTGGGGCTGAGAGGTTTGGTGAGGTTGGGTGAGCAAACGCACACCCTTTAAAGTAATACTGCGTGCTACCCATCGCATGGGTCCCAAATCTCCAGGTTCAAGGGCATCTTCCTACATCGAAAACATGCATGAGAAACCCAGAAGATGGTACACCGTGTGATGGGGAAAGGTTTCTAAAACGCACCTCATTTCTCATCTCCTTGTGCTCGGGTTCGCCATTCCAGCCACTTTACTAGCAATCTCCCTACTTGGAGCATCAGCACCTTTAACCTCCTGTTCCGTACAGGTTGCAATTTGTCCTGAGGATGAACGGGAAGACGGGGAACCAATGAGAGACTAGCTCTTGGTGTTGGGACAGGCACAGGTCACTCTATTTTCCCATCAGGAAGAAGAATTAGCCACAGGCTCAGCCTGCCCCCCGGAACCAGAACAGGGCCTGAAGCCATCCTGCGCTTTTGCGGCCGGCTCCCAAAAAAGCGACTTGTAAAATGGAGCTTCAGGGCACTGCAATTCACAAACCTGCAGAGTTATAAATGATAACTCTCGTCCACAAATATATGGAGGGAAGGCAAAGAAGACGATTTGAAATCAAGGCAGAATTGCAGGAAACAGATTTCAGGAGGTAGATTCGAATCGCCTTTAAAGCACAGGAAAAGCGGCAAAAGGTTGACAATGATGCCCTTGGCCAAAAAGGGCGTATGCGTTTTTTCCTGAATATATTCAGGAAAAAACGCATACGCCCTTTTTGGCCAACCAAGCAACCTGGAAAGGCAAATCAGCGCTACAAAGAAGTCTCGCTTCCCATCGGTCAAAAGGGCCATGCTGAAAAAAGTTTCAAAACCAGAAATGCAGGACAGGCCATGGAGAAATGGGAGCCTTGCTACACTGATGGGCGGGATGTAAATTGCCAACAGCCACTCTGGAGAAGTGTACGGTGTGTCCTGAAACATCTAAAAAACACAGCTTAGAGAGCATAGGGCACTTCCACGCACGGGGGTATAAATTGGGAAAATTGAAAATCAGCAAGACACAAGCACCCCAAAGTTTAGGGCTGCTCTGTTGACAAGGACCTCCACTTCCTTCCACCTTAAATATCCCAGGAAAGCGAAAAATGGATAAAAAAGTTGTGGTCCTTATGTACAATGGAATATCACTCAGCCATGAAATCAACGTCTTAAGGCTAGTAGCAGCATGATGAGTGGATTTAGGTACGACGATTCTAAGTGAAATAAGTCACACAGAAAAGGACACTTCTCATAAGGTGTCACTTATAGAGGGAATGTAAAAACCGTTACACTTGAACTGAATTACAAAACAGAACAGAGTCACACATGCAGAAAACACACTATGGCTGCTTAACGGGAAAGGTGAGGTGGGGTGATACATAAAACAAGAGTTTCAAATTAGCTCAGATACCGTTCCATAAACCCAATATGTAATAGACAAGACCTACTCCTTGCTCAGAGAACTGGACTCAACATGCCCGATTCACCGCACAAGAATATTTCTGACTAGTAATAATCTTAAAACCTATGTATTGATATCTCTCTGTTAGTGTGTCAAGTGGGTGTAAAGTGGCATAAACACAGCCGTGAAAAGCAGCTAAACCCCATTATAAAAATAAATTACTTTTAAAAACCCATGAAACAAAGACAGGGAAAGAGAGAGAAATTCTTACACAATTCGTTCCGGGGCTGTGATGCAACCTGGATTGACCATATCTAGACCCACAGCTGGATGAGACATAAGGGTGGACACTCTTGGGACTGAGAGGTTTGGTGAGGTTGGGTGAGCAAACACACACCCTTTAAAGTAATACTGCGTGCTACCCATCGCATGGGTCCCAAATCTCCAGGTTCAAGGGCATCTTCCTACATCGAAAACATGCATGAGAAACCCAGAAGATGGTACACCGTGTGATGGGGAAAGGTTTCTAAAACGCACCTCATTTCTCATCTCCTTGTGCTCGGGTTCGCCATTCCAGCCACTTTACTAGCAATCTCCCTACTTGGAGCATCAGCACCTTTAACCTCCTGTTCCGTAAAGGTTGCAATTTGTCCTGAGGATGAACGGGAAGACGGGGAACCAATGAGAGACTAGCTCTTGGTGTTGGGACAGGCACAGGTCACTCTATTTTCCCATCAGGAAGAAGAATTAACCACAGGCTCAGCCTGCCCCCCGGAACCAGAACAGGGCCTGAAGCCATCCTGCGCTTTTGCGGCCAGCTCCCAAAAAAGCGACTTGTAAAATGGAGCTTCAGGGCACTGCAATTCACAAACCTGCAGAGTTATAAATGATAACTCTCGTCCACAAATATATTGAGGGAAGGCAAAGAAGAAGATTTGAAATCAAGGCAGAATTGCAGGAAACAGATTTCAGGAGGTAGATTCGAATCGCCTTTAAAGCACATGAAAAGCGGCAAAAGGTTGACAATGATGCCCTTGGCCAAAAAGGGCGTATGCGTTTTTTCCTGAATATATTCAGGAAAAAACGCATACGCCCTTTTTGGCCAACCAAGCAACCTGGAAAGGCAAATCAGTGCTACAAAGAAGTCTCGCTTCCCATCGGTCAAAAGGGCCATGCTGAAAAAAGTGTCAAAACCAGAAATGCAGGACAGGCCATGGAGAAATGGGAGCCTTGCTACACTGATGGGCGGGATGTAAATTGCCAACAGCCACTCTGGAGAAGTGTACGGTGTGTCCTGAAACATCGAAAAAACACAGCTTAGAGAGCATAGGGCACTTCCACGCATGGGGGGATAAAGTGGGAAAATTGAAAATCAGCAAGACACAAGCAGCCCAAAGTTTAGGGCTGCTCTGTTGACAAGGACCTCCACTTCATTCCACCTTAAATATCCCGGGAAAGCGAAAAATGGATAAAAAAGTTGTGGTCCCTATGTACAATGGAATATCACTCAGCCATGAAATCAATGTCATAAGGCTAGTAGCAGCATGATGAGTGGATTTAGGTAAGACGATTCTAAGTGAAATAAGTCACACAGAAAAGGACACTTCTCATAAGGTGTCACTTATAGAGGGAATGTAAAAACCGTTACACTTGAACTGAATTACAAAACAGAACAGAGTCACACATGCAGAAAACACACTATGGCTGCTTAACGGGAAAGGTGAGGTGGGGTGATACATAAAACAAGAGTTTCAAATTAGCTCAGATACCGTTCCATAAACCCAATATGTAATAGACAAGACCTACTCCTTGCTCAGAGAACTGGACTCAACACGCCCGATTCACCGCACAAGAATATATCTGACTAGTAATAATCTTAAAACCTATGTATTGATATCTCTCTGTTAGTGTGTCAAGTGGGTGTAAAGCGGCCTAAACACAGCCGTGAAAAGCAGCTAAACCCCATTATAAAAATAAATTACTTTTAAAAACCCATGAAACAAAGACAGGGAAAGAGAGAGAAATTCTTACACAATTCGTTCCGGGGCTGTGATGCAACCTGGATTGACCATATCTAGACCCACCGCTGGATGAGACATAAGGGTGGACACTCTTGGGACTGAGAGGTTTGGTGAGGTTGGGTGAGCAAACACACACCCTTTAAAGTAATACTGCGTGCTACCCATCGCATGGGTCCCAAATCTCCAGGTTCAAGGGCATCTTCCTACATCGAAAACATGCATGAGAAACCCAGAAGATGGTACACCGTGTGATGGGGAAAGGTTTCTAAAACGCACCTCATTTCTCATCTCCTTGTGCTCGGGTTCGCCATTCCAGCCACTTTACTAGCAACTTCCCTACTTGGAGCATCAGCACCTTTAACCTCCTGTTCCGTACAGGTTGCAATTTGTCCTGAGGATGAACGGGAAGACGGGGAACCAATGAGAGACTAGCTCTTGGTGTTGGGACAGGCACAGGTCACTCTATTTTCCCATCAGGAAGAAGAATTAGCCACAGGCTCAACCTGCCCCCCGGAACCAGAACAGGGCCTGAAGCCATCCTGCGCTTTTGCGGCCAGCTCCCAAAAAAGCGACTTGTAAAATGGAGCTTCAGGGCACTGAAATTCACAAACCTGCAGAGTTATAAATGATAACTCTCGTCCACAAATATATTGAGGGAAGGCAAAGAAGAGGATTTGAAATCAAGGCAGAATTGCAGGAAACAGATTTCAGGAGGTAGATTCGAATCGCCTTTAAAGCACATGAAAAGCGGCAAAACGTTGACAATGATACCCTTGGCCAAAAAGGGCGTATGCGTTTTTTCCCGAATATATTCAGGAAAAAACGCATACGCCCCTTTTGGCCAACCAAGCATCCTGAAAAGGCAAATCAGCGCTACCAAGAAGTCTCGCTTCCCATCGGTCAAAAGGGCCATGCTGAAAAAAGTGTCAAAACCAGAAATGCAGGACAGGCCATGGAGAAATGGGAGCCTTGCTACACTGATGGGCGGGATGTAAATTGCCAACAGCCACTCTGGAGAAGTGTACGGTGTGTCCTGAAACATCTAAAAAACACAGCTTAGAGAGCATAGGGCACTTCCACGCACGGGGGTATAAATTGGGAAAATTAAAAATCAGCAAGACACAAGCACCCCAAAGTTTAGGGCTGCTCTGTTGACAAGGACCTCCACTTCATTCCACCTTAAATATCCCAGGAAAGCGAAAAATGGAAAAAAAATTTGTGGTCCTTATGTACAATGGAATATCACTCAGCCATGAAATCAACGTCTTAAGGCTAGTAGCAGCATGATGAGTGGATTTAGGTACGACGATTCTAAGTGAAATAAGTCACACAGAAAAGGACACTTCTCATAAGGTGTCACTTATAGAGGGAATGTAAAAACCGTTACACTTGAACTGAATTACAAAACAGAACAGAGTCACACATGCAGAAAACACACTATGGCTGCTTAACGGGAAAGGTGAGGTGGGGTGATACATAAAACAAGAGTTTCAAATTAGCTCAGATACCGTTCCATAAACCCAATATGTAATAGACAAGACCTACTCCTTGCTCAGAGAACTGGACTCAACATGCCCGATTCACCGCACAAGAATATTTCTGACTAGTAATAATCTTAAAACCTATGTATTGATATCTCTCTGTTAGTGTGTCAAGTGGGTGTAAAGCGGCATAAACACAGCCGTGAAAAGCAGCTAAACCCCATTATAAAAATAAATTACTTTTAAAAACCCATGAAACAAAGACAGGGAAAGAGAGAGAAATTCTTACACAATTCGTTCCGGGGCTGTGATGCAACCTGGATTGACCATATCTAGACCCACAGCTGGATGAGACATAAGGGTGGACACTCTTGGGACTGAGAGGTTTGGTGAGGTTGGGTGAGCAAACACACACCCTTTAAAGTAATACTGCGTGCTACCCATCGCATGGGTCCCAAATCTCCAGGTTCAAGGGCATCTTCCTACATGGAAAGCATGCATGAGAAACCCAGAAGATGGTACACCGTGTGATGGGGAAAGGTTTCTAAAACGCACCTCATTTCTCATCTCCTTGTGCTCGGGTTCGCCATTCCAGCCACTTTACTAGCAATCTCCCTACTTGGAGCATCAGCACCTTTAACCTCCTGTTCCGTAAAGGTTGCAATTTGTCCTGAGGATGAACGGGAAGACGGGGAACCAATGAGAGACTAGCTCTTGGTGTTGGGACAGGCACAGGTCACTCTATTTTCCCATCAGGAAGAAGAATTAACCACAGGCTCAGCCTGCCCCCCGGAACCAGAACAGGGCCTGAAGCCATCCTGCGCTTTTGCGGCCAGCTCCCAAAAAAGCGACTTGTAAAATGGAGCTTCAGGGCACTGCAATTCACAAACCTGCAGAGTTATAAATGATAACTCTCGTCCACAAATATATTGAGGGAAGGCAAAGAAGAAGATTTGAAATCAAGGCAGAATTGCAGGAAACAGATTTCAGGAGGTAGATTCGAATCGCCTTTAAAGCACATGAAAAGCGGCAAAAGGTTGACAATGATGCCCTTGGCCAAAAAGGGCGTATGCGTTTTTTCCTGAATATATTCAGGAAAAAACGCATACGCCCTTTTTGGCCAACCAAGCAACATGGAAAGGCAAATCAGCGCTACAAAGAAGTCTCGCTTCCCATCGGTCAAAAGGGCCATGCTGAAAAAAGTGTCAAAACCAGAAATGCAGGACAGGCCATGGAGAAATGGGAGCCTTGCTACACTGATGGGCGGGATGTAAATTGCCAACAGCCACTCTGGAGAAGTGTACGGTGTGTCCTGAAACATCTAAAAAACACAGCTTAGA
The DNA here is from genome assembly GCF_965194825.1 of Balaenoptera physalus. NCBI lineage: Eukaryota > Metazoa > Chordata > Mammalia > Artiodactyla > Balaenopteridae > Balaenoptera > Balaenoptera physalus. The sequence goes on from NW_028125750.1 coordinate 56,419, forward strand.
GAGCATAGGGCACTTCCACGCACGGGGGTATAAATTGGGAAAATTGAAAATCAGCAAGACACAAGCACCCCAAAGTTTAGGGCTGCTCTGTTGACAAGGACCTCCACTTCATTCCACCTTAAATATCCCAGGAAAGCGAAAAATGGAAAAAAAATTTCTGGTCCTTATGTACAATGGAATATCACTCAGCCATGAAATCAACGTCTTAAGGCTAGTAGCAGCATGATGAGTGGATTTAGGTACGACGATTCTAAGTGAAATAAGTCACACAGAAAAGGACACTTCTCATAAGGTGTCACTTATAGAGGGAATGTAAAAACCGTTACACTTGAACTGAATTACAAAACAGAACAGAGTCACACATGCAGAAAACACACTATGGCTGCTTAACGGGAAAGGTGAGGTGGGGTGATACATAAAACAAGAGTTTCAAATTAGCACAGATACCGTTCCATAAACCCAATATGTAATAGACAAGACCTACTCCTTGCTCAGAGAACTGGACTCAACATGCCCGATTCACCGCACAAGAATATTTCTGACTAGTAATAATCTTAAAACCTATGTATTGATATCTCTCTGTTAGTGTGTCAAGTGGGTGTAAAGCGGCATAAACACAGCCGTGAAAAGCAGCTAAACCCCATTATAAAAATAAATTACTTTTAAAAACCCATGAAACAAAGACAGGGAAAGAGAGAGAAATTCTTACACAATTCGTTCCGGGGCTGTGATGCAACCTGGATTGACCATATCTAGACCCACAGCTGGATGAGACATAAGGGTGGACACTCTTGGGACTGAGAGGTTTGGTGAGGTTGGGTGAGCAAACACACACCCTTTAAAGTAATACTGCGTGCTACCCATCGCATGGGTCCCAAATCTCCAGGTTCAAGGGCATCTTCCTACATGGAAAGCATGCATGAGAAACCCAGAAGATGGTACACCGTGTGATGGGGAAAGGTTTCTAAAACGCACCTCATTTCTCATCTCCTTGTGCTCGGGTTCGCCATTCCAGCCACTTTACTAACAATCTCCCTACTTGGAGCATCAGCACCTTTAACCTCCTGTTCCGTAAAGGTTGCAATTTGTCCTGAGGATGAACGGGAAGACGGGGAACCAATGAGAGACTAGCTCTTGGTGTTGGGACAGGCACAGGTCACTCTATTTTCCCATCAGGAAGAAGAATTAACCACAGGCTCAGCCTGCCCCCCGGAACCAGAACAGGGCCTGAAGCCATCCTGCGCTTTTGCGGCCAGCTCCCAAAAAAGCGACTTGTAAAATGGAGCTTCAGGGCACTGCAATTCACAAACCTGCAGAGTTATAAATGATAACTCTCGTCCACAAATATATTGAGGGAAGGCAAAGAAGAAGATTTGAAATCAAGGCAGAATTGCAGGAAACAGATTTCAGGAGGTAGATTCGAATCGCCTTTAAAGCACATGAAAAGCGGCAAAAGGTTGACAATGATGCCCTTGGCCAAAAAGGGCGTATGCGTTTTTTCCTGAATATATTCAGGAAAAAACGCATACGCCCTTTTTGGCCAACCAAGCAACATGGAAAGGCAAATCAGCGCTACAAAGAAGTCTCGCTTCCCATCGGTCAAAAGGGCCATGCTGAAAAAAGTGTCAAAACCAGAAATGCAGGACAGGCCATGGAGAAATGGGAGCCTTGCTACACTGATGGGCGGGATGTAAATTGCCAACAGCCACTCTGGAGAAGTGTACGGTGTGTCCTGAAACATCTAAAAAACACAGCTTAGAGAGCATAGGGCACTTCCACGCACGGGGGTATAAATTGGGAAAATTGAAAATCAGCAAGACACAAGCACCCCAAAGTTTAGGGCTGCTCTGTTGACAAGGACCTCCACTTCATTCCACCTTAAATATCCCAGGAAAGCGAAAAATGGAAAAAAAATTTCTGGTCCTTATGTACAATGGAATATCACTCAGCCATGAAATCAACGTCTTAAGGCTAGTAGCAGCATGATGAGTGGATTTAGGTACGACGATTCTAAGTGAAATAAGTCACACAGAAAAGGACACTTCTCATAAGGTGTCACTTATAGAGGGAATGTAAAAACCGTTACACTTGAACTGAATTACAAAACAGAACAGAGTCACACATGCAGAAAACACACTATGGCTGCTTAACGGGAAAGGTGAGGTGGGGTGATACATAAAACAAGAGTTTCAAATTAGCACAGATACCGTTCCATAAACCCAATATGTAATAGACAAGACCTACTCCTTGCTCAGAGAACTGGACTCAACATGCCCGATTCACCGCACAAGAATATTTCTGACTAGTAATAATCTTAAAACCTATGTATTGATATCTCTCTGTTAGTGTGTCAAGTGGGTGTAAAGCGGCATAAACACAGCCGTGAAAAGCAGCTAAACCCCATTATAAAAATAAATTACTTTTAAAAACCCATGAAACAAAGACAGGGAAAGAGAGAGAAATTCTTACACAATTCGTTCCGGGGCTGTGATGCAACCTGGATTGACCATATCTAGACCCACAGCTGGATGAGACATAAGGGTGGACACTCTTGGGACTGAGAGGTTTGGTGAGGTTGGGTGAGCAAACACACACCCTTTAAAGTAATACTGCGTGCTACCCATCGCATGGGTCCCAAATCTCCAGGTTCAAGGGCATCTTCCTACATCGAAAACATGCATGAGAAACCCAGAAGATGGTACACCGTGTGATGGGGAAAGGTTTCTAAAACGCACCTCATTTCTCATCTCCTTGTGCTCGGGTTCGCCATTCCAGCCACTTTACTAGCAATCTCCCTACTTGGAGCATCAGCACCTTTAACCTCCTGTTCCGTAAAGGTTGCAATTTGTCCTGAGGATGAACGGGAAGACGGGGAACCAATGAGAGACTAGCTCTTGGTGTTGGGACAGGCACAGGTCACTCTATTTTCCCATCAGGAAGAAGAATTAACCACAGGCTCAGCCTGCCCCCCGGAACCAGAACAGGGCCTGAAGCCATCCTGCGCTTTTGCGGCCAGCTCCCAAAAAAGCGACTTGTAAAATGGAGCTTCAGGGCACTGCAATTCACAAACCTGCAGAGTTATAAATGATAACTCTCGTCCACAAATATATTGAGGGAAGGCAAAGAAGAAGATTTGAAATCAAGGCAGAATTGCAGGAAACAGATTTCAGGAGGTAGATTCGAATCGCCTTTAAAGCACATGAAAAGCGGCAAAAGGTTGACAATGATGCCCTTGGCCAAAAAGGGCGTATGCGTTTTTTCCTGAATATATTCAGGAAAAAACGCATACGCCCTTTTTGGCCAACCAAGCAACATGGAAAGGCAAATCAGCGCTACAAAGAAGTCTCGCTTCCCATCGGTCAAAAGGGCCATGCTGAAAAAAGTGTCAAAACCAGAAATGCAGGACAGGCCATGGAGAAATGGGAGCCTTGCTACACTGATGGGCGGGATGTAAATTGCCAACAGCCACTCTGGAGAAGTGTACGGTGTGTCCTGAAACATCTAAAAAACACAGCTTAGAGAGCATAGGGCACTTCCACGCACGGGGGTATAAATTGGGAAAATTGAAAATCAGCAAGACACAAGCACCCCAAAGTTTAGGGCTGCTCTGTTGACAAGGACCTCCACTTCATTCCACCTTAAATATCCCAGGAAAGCGAAAAATGGAAAAAAAATTTCTGGTCCTTATGTACAATGGAATATCACTCAGCCATGAAATCAACGTCTTAAGGCTAGTAGCAGCATGATGAGTGGATTTAGGTACGACGATTCTAAGTGAAATAAGTCACACAGAAAAGGACACTTCTCATAAGGTGTCACTTATAGAGGGAATGTAAAAACCGTTACACTTGAACTGAATTACAAAACAGAACAGAGTCACACATGCAGAAAACACACTATGGCTGCTTAACGGGAAAGGTGAGGTGGGGTGATACATAAAACAAGAGTTTCAAATTAGCACAGATACCGTTCCATAAACCCAATATGTAATAGACAAGACCTACTCCTTGCTCAGAGAACTGGACTCAACATGCCCGATTCACCGCACAAGAATATTTCTGACTAGTAATAATCTTAAAACCTATGTATTGATATCTCTCTGTTAGTGTGTCAAGTGGGTGTAAAGTGGCATAAACACAGCCGTGAAAAGCAGCTAAACCCCATTATAAAAATAAATTACTTTTAAAAACCCATGAAACAAAGACAGGGAAAGAGAGAGAAATTCTTACACAATTCGTTCCGGGGCTGTGATGCAACCTGGATTGACCATATCTAGACCCACCGCTGGATGAGACATAAGGGTGGACACTCTTGGGACTGAGAGGTTTGGTGAGGTTGGGTGAGCAAACACACACCCTTTAAAGTAATACTGCGTGCTACCCATCGCATGGGTCCCAAATCTCCAGGTTCAAGGGCATCTTCCTACATCGAAAACATGCATGAGAAACCCAGAAGATGGTACACCGTGTGATGGGGAAAGGTTTCTAAAACGCACCTCATTTCTCATCTCCTTGTGCTCGGGTTCGCCATTCCAGCCACTTTACTAGCAACTTCCCTACTTGGAGCATCAGCACCTTTAACCTCCTGTTCCGTACAGGTTGCAATTTGTCCTGAGGATGAACGGGAAGACGGGGAACCAATGAGAGACTAGCTCTTGGTGTTGGGACAGGCACAGGTCACTCTATTTTCCCATCAGGAAGAAGAATTAGCCACAGGCTCAACCTGCCCCCCGGAACCAGAACAGGGCCTGAAGCCATCCTGCGCTTTTGCGGCCAGCTCCCAAAAAAGCGACTTGTAAAATGGAGCTTCAGGGCACTGAAATTCACAAACCTGCAGAGTTATAAATGATAACTCTCGTCCACAAATATATTGAGGGAAGGCAAAGAAGAGGATTTGAAATCAAGGCAGAATTGCAGGAAACAGATTTCAGGAGGTAGATTCGAATCGCCTTTAAAGCACATGAAAAGCGGCAAAACGTTGACAATGATACCCTTGGCCAAAAAGGGCGTATGCGTTTTTTCCTGAATATATTCAGGAAAAAACGCATACGCCCCTTTTGGCCAACCAAGCATCCTGAAAAGGCAAATCAGCGCTACCAAGAAGTCTCGCTTCCCATCGGTCAAAAGGGCCATGCTGAAAAAAGTGTCAAAACCAGAAATGCAGGACAGGCCATGGAGAAATGGGAGCCTTGCTACACTGATGGGCGGGATGTAAATTGCCAACAGCCACTCTGGAGAAGTGTACGGTGTGTCCTGAAACATCTAAAAAACACAGCTTAGAGAGCATAGGGCACTTCCACGCACGGGGGTATAAATTGGGAAAATTAAAAATCAGCAAGACACAAGCACCCCAAAGTTTAGGGCTGCTCTGTTGACAAGGACCTCCACTTCATTCCACCTTAAATATCCCAGGAAAGCGAAAAATGGAAAAAAAATTTGTGGTCCTTATGTACAATGGAATATCACTCAGCCATGAAATCAACGTCTTAAGGCTAGTAGCAGCATGATGAGTGGATTTAGGTACGACGATTCTAAGTGAAATAAGTCACACAGAAAAGGACACTTCTCATAAGGTGTCACTTATAGAGGGAATGTAAAAACCGTTACACTTGAACTGAATTACAAAACAGAACAGAGTCACACATGCAGAAAACACACTATGGCTGCTTAACGGGAAAGGTGAGGTGGGGTGATACATAAAACAAGAGTTTCAAATTAGCTCAGATACCGTTCCATAAACCCAATATGTAATAGACAAGACCTACTCCTTGCTCAGAGAACTGGACTCAACATGCCCGATTCACCGCACAAGAATATTTCTGACTAGTAATAATCTTAAAACCTATGTATTGATATCTCTCTGTTAGTGTGTCAAGTGGGTGTAAAGCGGCATAAACACAGCCGTGAAAAGCAGCTAAACCCCATTATAAAAATAAATTACTTTTAAAAACCCATGAAACAAAGACAGGGAAAGAGAGAGAAATTCTTACACAATTCGTTCCGGGGCTGTGATGCAACCTGGATTGACCATATCTAGACCCACAGCTGGATGAGACATAAGGGTGGACACTCTTGGGACTGAGAGGTTTGGTGAGGTTGGGTGAGCAAACACACACCCTTTAAAGTAATACTGCGTGCTACCCATCGCATGGGTCCCAAATCTCCAGGTTCAAGGGCATCTTCCTACATGGAAAGCATGCATGAGAAACCCAGAAGATGGTACACCGTGTGATGGGGAAAGGTTTCTAAAACGCACCTCATTTCTCATCTCCTTGTGCTCGGGTTCGCCATTCCAGCCACTTTACTAGCAATCTCCCTACTTGGAGCATCAGCACCTTTAACCTCCTGTTCCGTAAAGGTTGCAATTTGTCCTGAGGATGAACGGGAAGACGGGGAACCAATGAGAGACTAGCTCTTGGTGTTGGGACAGGCACAGGTCACTCTATTTTCCCATCAGGAAGAAGAATTAACCACAGGCTCAGCCTGCCCCCCGGAACCAGAACAGGGCCTGAAGCCATCCTGCGCTTTTGCGGCCAGCTCCCAAAAAAGCGACTTGTAAAATGGAGCTTCAGGGCACTGCAATTCACAAACCTGCAGAGTTATAAATGATAACTCTCGTCCACAAATATATTGAGGGAAGGCAAAGAAGAAGATTTGAAATCAAGGCAGAATTGCAGGAAACAGATTTCAGGAGGTAGATTCGAATCGCCTTTAAAGCACATGAAAAGCGGCAAAAGGTTGACAATGATGCCCTTGGCCAAAAAGGGCGTATGCGTTTTTTCCTGAATATATTCAGGAAAAAACGCATACGCCCTTTTTGGCCAACCAAGCAACATGGAAAGGCAAATCAGCGCTACAAAGAAGTCTCGCTTCCCATCGGTCAAAAGGGCCATGCTGAAAAAAGTGTCAAAACCAGAAATGCAGGACAGGCCATGGAGAAATGGGAGCCTTGCTACACTGATGGGCGGGATGTAAATTGCCAACAGCCACTCTGGAGAAGTGTACGGTGTGTCCTGAAACATCTAAAAAACACAGCTTAGAGAGCATAGGGCACTTCCACGCACGGGGGTATAAATTGGGAAAATTGAAAATCAGCAAGACACAAGCACCCCAAAGTTTAGGGCTGCTCTGTTGACAAGGACCTCCACTTCATTCCACCTTAAATATCCCAGGAAAGCGAAAAATGGAAAAAAAATTTCTGGTCCTTATGTACAATGGAATATCACTCAGCCATGAAATCAACGTCTTAAGGCTAGTAGCAGCATGATGAGTGGATTTAGGTACGACGATTCTAAGTGAAATAAGTCACACAGAAAAGGACACTTCTCATAAGGTGTCACTTATAGAGGGAATGTAAAAACCGTTACACTTGAACTGAATTACAAAACAGAACAGAGTCACACATGCAGAAAACACACTATGGCTGCTTAACGGGAAAGGTGAGGTGGGGTGATACATAAAACAAGAGTTTCAAATTAGCACAGATACCGTTCCATAAACCCAATATGTAATAGACAAGACCTACTCCTTGCTCAGAGAACTGGACTCAACATGCCCGATTCACCGCACAAGAATATTTCTGACTAGTAATAATCTTAAAACCTATGTATTGATATCTCTCTGTTAGTGTGTCAAGTGGGTGTAAAGCGGCATAAACACAGCCGTGAAAAGCAGCTAAACCCCATTATAAAAATAAATTACTTTTAAAAACCCATGAAACAAAGACAGGGAAAGAGAGAGAAATTCTTACACAATTCGTTCCGGGGCTGTGATGCAACCTGGATTGACCATATCTAGACCCACAGCTGGATGAGACATAAGGGTGGACACTCTTGGGACTGAGAGGTTTGGTGAGGTTGGGTGAGCAAACACACACCCTTTAAAGTAATACTGCGTGCTACCCATCGCATGGGTCCCAAATCTCCAGGTTCAAGGGCATCTTCCTACATGGAAAGCATGCATGAGAAACCCAGAAGATGGTACACCGTGTGATGGGGAAAGGTTTCTAAAACGCACCTCATTTCTCATCTCCTTGTGCTCGGGTTCGCCATTCCAGCCACTTTACTAACAATCTCCCTACTTGGAGCATCAGCACCTTTAACCTCCTGTTCCGTAAAGGTTGCAATTTGTCCTGAGGATGAACGGGAAGACGGGGAACCAATGAGAGACTAGCTCTTGGTGTTTGGGACAGGCACAGGTCACTCTATTTTCCCATCAGGAAGAAGAATTAACCACAGGCTCAGCCTGCCCCCCCGGAACCAGAACAGGGCCTGAAGCCATCCTGCGCTTTTGCGGCCAGCTCCCAAAAAAAGCGACTTGTAAAATGGAGCTTCAGGGCACTGCAATTCCACAAACCTGCAGAGTTATAAATGATAACTCTCGTCCACAAAATATATTGAGGGAAGGCAAAGAAGAAGATTTGAAATCAAGGCAGAATTGCAGGAAAGAGATTTCAGGAGGTAGATTCGAATCGCCTTTAAAGCACATGAAAAGCGGCAAAAGGTTGACAATGATGCCCTTGGCCAAAAAGGGCGTATGCGTTTTTTTCCTGAATATATTCAGGAAAAAACGCATACGCCTTTTTGGCCAACCAAGCAACATGGAAAGGCAAATCAGCGCTACAAAGAAGTCTCGCTTCCCATCGGTCAAAAGGGCCATGCTGAAAAAAGTGTCAAAACCAGAAATGCAGGACAGGCCATGGAGAAATGGGAGCCTTGCTACACTGATGGGCGGGATGTAAATTGCCAACAGCCACTCTGGAGAAGTGTACGGTGTGTCCTGAAACATCTAAAAAACACAGCTTAGAGAGCATAGGGCACTTCCACGCACGGGGGTATAAATTGGGAAAATTGAAAATCAGCAAGACACAAGCACCCCAAAGTTTAGGGCTGCTCTGTTGACAAGGACCTCCACTTCATTCCACCTTAAATATCCCAGGAAAGCGAAAAATGGAAAAAAAATTTCTGGTCCTTATGTACAATGGAATATCACTCAGCCATGAAATCAACGTCTTAAGGCTAGTAGCAGCATGATGAGTGGATTTAGGTACGACGATTCTAAGTGAAATAAGTCACACAGAAAAGGACACTTCTCATAAGGTGTCACTTATAGAGGGAATGTAAAAACCGTTACACTTGAACTGAATTACAAAACAGAACAGAGTCACACATGCAGAAAACACACTATGGCTGCTTAACGGGAAAGGTGAGGTGGGGTGATACATAAAACAAGAGTTTCAAATTAGCACAGATACCGTTCCATAAACCCAATATGTAATAGACAAGACCTACTCCTTGCTCAGAGAACTGGACTCAACATGCCCGATTCACCGCACAAGAATATTTCTGACTAGTAATAATCTTAAAACCTATGTATTGATATCTCTCTGTTAGTGTGTCAAGTGGGTGTAAAGTGGCATAAACACAGCCGTGAAAAGCAGCTAAACCCCATTATAAAAATAAATTACTTTTAAAAACCCATGAAACAAAGACAGGGAAAGAGAGAGAAATTCTTACACAATTCGTTCCGGGGCTGTGATGCAACCTGGATTGACCATATCTAGACCCACAGCTGGATGAGACATAAGGGTGGACACTCTTGGGACTGAGAGGTTTGGTGAGGTTGGGTGAGCAAACACACACCCTTTAAAGTAATACTGCGTGCTACCCATCGCATGGGTCCCAAATCTCCAGGTTCAAGGGCATCTTCCTACATCGAAAACATGCATGAGAAACCCAGAAGATGGTACACCGTGTGATGGGGAAAGGTTTCTAAAACGCACCTCATTTCTCATCTCCTTGTGCTCGGGTTCGCCATTCCAGCCACTTTACTAGCAATCTCCCTACTTGGAGCATCAGCACCTTTAACCTCCTGTTCCGTAAAGGTTGCAATTTGTCCTGAGGATGAACGGGAAGACGGGGAACCAATGAGAGACTAGCTCTTGGTGTTGGGACAGGCACAGGTCACTCTATTTTCCCATCAGGAAGAAGAATTAACCACAGGCTCAGCCTGCCCCCCGGAACCAGAACAGGGCCTGAAGCCATCCTGCGCTTTTGCGGCCAGCTCCCAAAAAAGCGACTTGTAAAATGGAGCTTCAGGGCACTGCAATTCACAAACCTGCAGAGTTATAAATGATAACTCTCGTCCACAAATATATTGAGGGAAGGCAAAGAAGAAGATTTGAAATCAAGGCAGAATTGCAGGAAACAGATTTCAGGAGGTAGATTCGAATCGCCTTTAAAGCACATGAAAAGCGGCAAAAGGTTGACAATGATGCCCTTGGCCAAAAAGGGCGTATGCGTTTTTTCCTGAATATATTCAGGAAAAAACGCATACGCCCTTTTTGGCCAACCAAGCAACCTGGAAAGGCAAATCAGTGCTACAAAGAAGTCTCGCTTCCCATCGGTCAAAAGGGCCATGCTGAAAAAAGTGTCAAAACCAGAAATGCAGGACAGGCCATGGAGAAATGGGAGCCTTGCTACACTGATGGGCGGGATGTAAATTGCCAACAGCCACTCTGGAGAAGTGTACGGTGTGTCCTGAAACATCGAAAAAACACAGCTTAGAGAGCATAGGGCACTTCCACGCATGGGGGGATAAAGTGGGAAAATTGAAAATCAGCAAGACACAAGCAGCCCAAAGTTTAGGGCTGCTCTGTTGACAAGGACCTCCACTTCATTCCACCTTAAATATCCCGGGAAAGCGAAAAATGGATAAAAAAGTTGTGGTCCCTATGTACAATGGAATATCACTCAGCCATGAAATCAATGTCATAAGGCTAGTAGCAGCATGATGAGTGGATTTAGGTAAGACGATTCTAAGTGAAATAAGTCACACAGAAAAGGACACTTCTCATAAGGTGTCACTTATAGAGGGAATGTAAAAACCGTTACACTTGAACTGAATTACAAAACAGAACAGAGTCACACATGCAGAAAACACACTATGGCTGCTTAACGGGAAAGGTGAGGTGGGGTGATACATAAAACAAGAGTTTCAAATTAGCTCAGATACCGTTCCATAAACCCAATATGTAATAGACAAGACCTACTCCTTGCTCAGAGAACTGGACTCAACACGCCCGATTCACCGCACAAGAATATATCTGACTAGTAATAATCTTAAAACCTATGTATTGATATCTCTCTGTTAGTGTGTCAAGTGGGTGTAAAGCGGCCTAAACACAGCCGTGAAAAGCAGCTAAACCCCATTATAAAAATAAATTACTTTTAAAAACCCATGAAACAAAGACAGGGAAAGAGAGAGAAATTCTTACACAATTCGTTCCGGGGCTGTGATGCAACCTGGATTGACCATATCTAGACCCACCGCTGGATGAGACATAAGGGTGGACACTCTTGGGACTGAGAGGTTTGGTGAGGTTGGGTGAGCAAACACACACCCTTTAAAGTAATACTGCGTGCTACCCATCGCATGGGTCCCAAATCTCCAGGTTCAAGGGCATCTTCCTACATCGAAAACATGCATGAGAAACCCAGAAGATGGTACACCGTGTGATGGGGAAAGGTTTCTAAAACGCACCTCATTTCTCATCTCCTTGTGCTCGGGTTCGCCATTCCAGCCACTTTACTAGCAACTTCCCTACTTGGAGCATCAGCACCTTTAACCTCCTGTTCCGTACAGGTTGCAATTTGTCCTGAGGATGAACGGGAAGACGGGGAACCAATGAGAGACTAGCTCTTGGTGTTGGGACAGGCACAGGTCACTCTATTTTCCCATCAGGAAGAAGAATTAGCCACAGGCTCAACCTGCCCCCCGGAACCAGAACAGGGCCTGAAGCCATCCTGCGCTTTTGCGGCCAGCTCCCAAAAAAGCGACTTGTAAAATGGAGCTTCAGGGCACTGAAATTCACAAACCTGCAGAGTTATAAATGATAACTCTCGTCCACAAATATATTGAGGGAAGGCAAAGAAGAGGATTTGAAATCAAGGCAGAATTGCAGGAAACAGATTTCAGGAGGTAGATTCGAATCGCCTTTAAAGCACATGAAAAGCGGCAAAACGTTGACAATGATACCCTTGGCCAAAAAGGGCGTATGCGTTTTTTCCTGAATATATTCAGGAAAAAACGCATACGCCCCTTTTGGCCAACCAAGCATCCTGAAAAGGCAAATCAGCGCTACCAAGAAGTCTCGCTTCCCATCGGTCAAAAGGGCCATGCTGAAAAAACTGTCAAAACCAGAAATGCAGGACAGGCCATGGAGAAATGGGAGCCTTGCTACACTGATGGGCGGGATGTAAATTGCCAACAGCCACTCTGGAGAAGTGTACGGTGTGTCCTGAAACATCTAAAAAACACAGCTTAGAGAGCATAGGGCACTTCCACGCACGGGGGTATAAATTGGGAAAATTAAAAATCAGCAAGACACAAGCACCCCAAAGTTTAGGGCTGCTCTGTTGACAAGGACCTCCACTTCATTCCACCTTAAATATCCCAGGAAAGCGAAAAATGGAAAAAAAATTTGTGGTCCTTATGTACAATGGAATATCACTCAGCCATGAAATCAACGTCTTAAGGCTAGTAGCAGCATGATGAGTGGATTTAGGTACGACGATTCTAAGTGAAATAAGTCACACAGAAAAGGACACTTCTCATAAGGTGTCACTTATAGAGGGAATGTAAAAACCGTTACACTTGAACTGAATTACAAAACAGAACAGAGTCACACATGCAGAAAACACACTATGGCTGCTTAACGGGAAAGGTGAGGTGGGGTGATACATAAAACAAGAGTTTCAAATTAGCACAGATACCGTTCCATAAACCCAATATGTAATAGACAAGACCTACTCCTTGCTCAGAGAACTGGACTCAACATGCCCGATTCACCGCACAAGAATATTTCTGACTAGTAATAATCTTAAAACCTATGTATTGATATCTCTCTGTTAGTGTGTCAAGTGGGTGTAAAGCGGCATAAACACAGCCGTGAAAAGCAGCTAAACCCCATTATAAAAATAAATTACTTTTAAAAACCCATGAAACAAAGACAGGGAAAGAGAGAGAAATTCTTACACAATTCGTTCCGGGGCTGTGATGCAACCTGGATTGACCATATCTAGACCCACAGCTGGATGAGACATAAGGGTGGACACTCTTGGGACTGAGAGGTTTGGTGAGGTTGGGTGAGCAAACACACACCCTTTAAAGTAATACTGCGTGCTACCCATCGCATGGGTCCCAAATCTCCAGGTTCAAGGGCATCTTCCTACATGGAAAGCATGCATGAGAAACCCAGAAGATGGTACACCGTGTGATGGGGAAAGGTTTCTAAAACGCACCTCATTTCTCATCTCCTTGTGCTCGGGTTCGCCATTCCAGCCACTTTACTAGCAATCTCCCTACTTGGAGCATCAGCACCTTTAACCTCCTGTTCCGTAAAGGTTGCAATTTGTCCTGAGGATGAACGGGAAGACGGGGAACCAATGAGAGACTAGCTCTTGGTGTTGGGACAGGCACAGGTCACTCTATTTTCCCATCAGGAAGAAGAATTAACCACAGGCTCAGCCTGCCCCCCGGAACCAGAACAGGGCCTGAAGCCATCCTGCGCTTTTGCGGCCAGCTCCCAAAAAAGCGACTTGTAAAATGGAGCTTCAGGGCACTGCAATTCACAAACCTGCAGAGTTATAAATGATAACTCTCGTCCACAAATATATTGAGGGAAGGCAAAGAAGAGGATTTGAAATCAAGGCAGAATTGCAGGAAACAGATTTCAGGAGGTAGATTCGAATCGCCTTTAAAGCACATGAAAAGCGGCAAAACGTTGACAATGATACCCTTGGCCAAAAAGGGCGTATGCGTTTTTTCCTGAATATATTCAGGAAAAAACGCATACGCCCCTTTTGGCCAACCAAGCATCCTGAAAAGGCAAATCAGCGCTACCAAGAAGTCTCGCTTCCCATCGGTCAAAAGGGCCATGCTGAAAAAAGTGTCAAAACCAGAAATGCAGGACAGGCCATGGAGAAATGGGAGCCTTGCTACACTGATGGGCGGGATGTAAATTGCCAACAGCCACTCTGGAGAAGTGTACGGTGTGTCCTGAAACATCTAAAAAACACAGCTTAGAGAGCATAGGGCACTTCCACGCACGGGGGTATAAATTGGGAAAATTAAAAATCAGCAAGACACAAGCACCCCAAAGTTTAGGGCTGCTCTGTTGACAAGGACCTCCACTTCATTCCACCTTAAATATCCCAGGAAAGCGAAAAATGGAAAAAAAATTTGTGGTCCTTATGTACAATGGAATATCACTCAGCCATGAAATCAACGTCTTAAGGCTAGTAGCAGCATGATGAGTGGATTTAGGTACGACGATTCTAAGTGAAATAAGTCACACAGAAAAGGACACTTCTCATAAGGTGTCACTTATAGAGGGAATGTAAAAACCGTTACACTTGAACTGAATTACAAAACAGAACAGAGTCACACATGCAGAAAACACACTATGGCTGCTTAACGGGAAAGGTGAGGTGGGGTGATACATAAAACAAGAGTTTCAAATTAGCACAGATACCGTTCCATAAACCCAATATGTAATAGACAAGACCTACTCCTTGCTCAGAGAACTGGACTCAACATGCCCGATTCACCGCACAAGAATATTTCTGACTAGTAATAATCTTAAAACCTATGTATTGATATCTCTCTGTTAGTGTGTCAAGTGGGTGTAAAGCGGCATAAACACAGCCGTGAAAAGCAGCTAAACCCCATTATAAAAATAAATTACTTTTAAAAACCCATGAAACAAAGACAGGGAAAGAGAGAGAAATTCTTACACAATTCGTTCCGGGGCTGTGATGCAACCTGGATTGACCATATCTAGACCCACAGCTGGATGAGACATAAGGGTGGACACTCTTGGGACTGAGAGGTTTGGTGAGGTTGGGTGAGCAAACACACACCCTTTAAAGTAATACTGCGTGCTACCCATCGCATGGGTCCCAAATCTCCAGGTTCAAGGGCATCTTCCTACATGGAAAGCATGCATGAGAAACCCAGAAGATGGTACACCGTGTGATGGGGAAAGGTTTCTAAAACGCACCTCATTTCTCATCTCCTTGTGCTCGGGTTCGCCATTCCAGCCACTTTACTAGCAATCTCCCTACTTGGAGCATCAGCACCTTTAACCTCCTGTTCCGTAAAGGTTGCAATTTGTCCTGAGGATGAACGGGAAGACGGGGAACCAATGAGAGACTAGCTCTTGGTGTTGGGACAGGCACAGGTCACTCTATTTTCCCATCAGGAAGAAGAATTAACCACAGGCTCAGCCTGCCCCCCGGAACCAGAACAGGGCCTGAAGCCATCCTGCGCTTTTGCGGCCAGCTCCCAAAAAAGCGACTTGTAAAATGGAGCTTCAGGGCACTGCAATTCACAAACCTGCAGAGTTATAAATGATAACTCTCGTCCACAAATATATTGAGGGAAGGCAAAGAAGAAGATTTGAAATCAAGGCAGAATTGCAGGAAACAGATTTCAGGAGGTAGATTCGAATCGCCTTTAAAGCACATGAAAAGCGGCAAAAGGTTGACAATGATGCCCTTGGCCAAAAAGGGCGTATGCGTTTTTTCCTGAATATATTCAGGAAAAAACGCATACGCCCTTTTTGGCCAACCAAGCAACATGGAAAGGCAAATCAGCGCTACAAAGAAGTCTCGCTTCCCATCGGTCAAAAGGGCCATGCTGAAAAAAGTGTCAAAACCAGAAATGCAGGACAGGCCATGGAGAAATGGGAGCCTTGCTACACTGATGGGCGGGATGTAAATTGCCAACAGCCACTCTGGAGAAGTGTACGGTGTGTCCTGAAACATCGAAAAAACACAGCTTAGAGAGCATAGGGCACTTCCACGCATGGGGGGATAAAGTGGGAAAATTGAAAATCAGCAAGACACAAGCAGCCCAAAGTTTAGGGCTGCTCTGTTGACAAGGACCTCCACTTCATTCCACCTTAAATATCCCGGGAAAGCGAAAAATGGATAAAAAAGTTGTGGTCCCTATGTACAATGGAATATCACTCAGCCATGAAATCAATGTCATAAGGCTAGTAGCAGCATGATGAGTGGATTTAGGTAAGACGATTCTAAGTGAAATAAGTCACACAGAAAAGGACACTTCTCATAAGGTGTCACTTATAGAGGGAATGTAAAAACCGTTACACTTGAACTGAATTACAAAACAGAACAGAGTCACACATGCAGATAACACACTATGGCTGCTTAACGGGAAAGGTGAGGTGGGGTGATACATAAAACAAGAGTTTCAAATTAGCTCAGATACCGTTCCATAAACCCAATATGTAATAGACAAGACCTACTCCTTGCTCAGAGAACTGGACTCAACACGCCCGATTCACCGCACAAGAATATATCTGACTAGTAATAATCTTAAAACCTATGTATTGATATCTCTCTGTTAGTGTGTCAAGTGGGTGTAAAGCGGCCTAAACACAGCCGTGAAAAGCAGCTAAACCCCATTATAAAAATAAATTACTTTTAAAAACCCATGAAACAAAGACAGGGAAAGAGAGAGAAATTCTTACACAATTCGTTCCGGGGCTGTGATGCAACCTGGATTGACCATATCTAGACCCACAGCTGGATGAGACATAAGGGTGGACTCTCTTGGGGCTGAGAGGTTTGGTGAGGTTGGGTGAGCAAACGCAGACCCTTTAAAGTAATACTGCGTGCTACCCATCGCATGGGTCCCAAATCTCCAGGTTCAAGGGCATCTTCCTACATCGAAAACATGCATGAGAAACCCAGAAGATGGTACACCGTGTGATGGGGAAAGGTTTCTAAAACGCACCTCATTTCTCATCTCCTTGTGCTCGGGTTCGCCATTCCAGCCACTTTACTAGCAACTTCCCTACTTGGAGCATCAGCACCTTTAACCTCCTGTTCCGTACAGGTTGCAATTTGTCCTGAGGATGAACGGGAAGACGGGGAACCAATGAGAGACTAGCTCTTGGTGTTGGGACAGGCACAGGTCACTCTATTTTCCCATCAGGAAGAA
This sequence comes from Balaenoptera physalus, assembly GCF_965194825.1. Classification (NCBI taxonomy): domain Eukaryota; kingdom Metazoa; phylum Chordata; class Mammalia; order Artiodactyla; family Balaenopteridae; genus Balaenoptera; species Balaenoptera physalus. Next base: position 73,446 of record NW_028125750.1, read on the forward strand.
GAATTAGCCACAGGCTCAACCTGCCCCCCGGAACCAGAACAGGGCCTGAAGCCATCCTGCGCTTTTGCGGCCAGCTCCCAAAAAAGCGACTTGTAAAATGGAGCTTCAGGGCACTGCAATTCACAAACCTGCAGAGTTATAAATGATAACTCTCGTCCACAAATATATTGAGGGAAGGCAAAGAAGAGGATTTGAAATCAAGGCAGAATTGCAGGAAACAGATTTCAGGAGGTAGATTCGAATCGCCTTTAAAGCACATGAAAAGCGGGAAAACGTTGACAATGATACCCTTGGCCAAAAAGGGCGTATGCGTTTTTTCCTGAATACATTCAGGAAAAAACGCATACGCCCTTTTTGGCCAACCAAGCAACCTGGAAAGGCAAATCAGCGCTACAAAGAAGTCTCGCTTCCCATCGGTCAAAAGGGCCATGCTGAAAAAAGTGTCAAAACCAGAAATGCAAGACAGGCCATGGAGAAATGGGAGCCTTGCTACACTGATGGGCGGGATGTAAATTGCCAACAGCCACTCTGGAGAAGTGTACGGTGTGTCCTGAAACATCTAAAAAACACAGCTTAGAGAGCATAGGGCACTTCCACGCATGGGGAGATAAAGTAGGAAAATTGAAAATCAGCAAGACACAAGCTCCCAAAAGTTTAGGGCTGCTCTGTTGACAAGGACCTCCACTTCATTCCACCTTAAATATCCCAGGAAAGCGAAAAATGGATAAAAAAGTTGTGGTCCTTATGTACAATGGAATATCACTCAGCCATGAAATCAATGTCATAAGGCTAGTAGCAGCATGATGAGTGGATTTAGGTAAGACGATTCTAAGTGAAATAAGTCACACAGAAAAGGACACTTCTCATAAGGTGTCACTTATAGAGGGAATGTAAAAACCGTTACACTTGAACTGAATTACAAAACAGAACAGAGTCACACATGCAGAAAACACACTATGGCTGCTTAACGGGAAAGGTGAGGTGGGGTGATACATAAAACAAGAGTTTCAAATTAGCTCAGATACCGTTCCATAAACCCAATATATAATAGACAAGACCTACTCCTTGCTCAGAGAACTGGACTCAACACGCCCGATTTACCGCACAAGAATATATCTGACTAGTAATAATCTTAAAACCTATGTATTGATATCTCTCTGTTAGTGTGTCAAGTGGGTGTAAAGCGGCATAAACACAGCCGTGAAAAGCAGCTAAACCCCATTATAAAAATAACTTACTTTTAAAAACCCATGAAACAAAGACAGGGAAAGAGAGAGAAATTCTTACACAATTCGTTCCGGGGCTGTGATGCAACCTGGATTGACCATATCTAGACCCACAGCTGGATGAGACATAAGGGTGGACACTCTTGGGGCTGAGAGGTTTGGTGAGGTTGGGTGAGCAAACGCAGACCCTTTAAAGTAATACTGCGTGTTACCCATCGCATGGGTCCCAAATCTCCAGGTTCAAGGGCATCTTCCTACATCGAAAACATGCATGAGAAACCCAGAAGATGGTACACCGTGTGATGGGGAAAGGTTTCTAAAACGCACCTCATTTCTCATCTCCTTGTGCTCGGGTTCGCCATTCCAGCCACTTTACTAGCAATCTCCCTACGTGGAGCATCAGCACCTTTAACCTCCTGTTCCGTACAGGTTGTAATTTGTCCTGAGGATGAACGGGAAGACGGGGAACCAATGAGAGACAAGCTCTTGGTGTTGGGACAGGCACAGGTCACTCTATTTTCCCATCAGGAAGAAGAATTAGCCACAGGCTCAGCCTGCCCCCCGGAACCAGAACAGGGCCTGAAGCCATCCTGCGCTTTTGCGGCCAGCTCCCAAAAAAGCGACTTCAAAAATGGAGCTTTAGGGCACTGCAATTCACAAACCTGCAGAGTTATAAATGATAACTCTCGTCCACAAATATATTGAGGGAAGGCAAAGAAGAGGATTTGAAATCAAGGCAGAATTGCAGGAAACAGATTTCAGGAGGTAGAATCGAATCGCCTTTAAAGCACATGAAAAGCGGCAAAACGTTGACAATGATGCCCTTGGCCAAAAAGGGCGTATGCGTTTTTTCCTGAATATATTCAGGAAAAAACGCATACGCCCTTTTTGGCCAACCAAGCAACCTGGAAAGGCAAATCAGCGCTACAAAGAAGTCTCGCTTCCCATCGGTCAAAAGGGCCATGCTGAAAAAAGTGTCAAAACCAGAAATGCAGGACAGGCCATGGAGAAATGGGAGCCTTGCTACACTGATGGGCGGGATGTAAATTGCCAACAGCCACTCTGGAGAAGTGTACGGTGTGTCCTGAAACATCGCAAAAACACAGCTTAGAGAGCATAGGGCACTTCCACGCATGGGGGGATAAAGTGGGAAAATTGAAAATCAGCAAGACACAAGCAGCCCAAAGTTTAGGGCTGCTCTGTTGACAAGGACCTCCACTTCATTCCACCTTAAATATCCCGGGAAAGCGAAAAATGGATAAAAAAGTTGTGGTCCCTATGTACAATGGAATATCACTCAGCCATGAAATCAATGTCATAAGGCTAGTAGCAGCATGATGAGTGGATTTAGGTAAGACGATTCTAAGTGAAATAAGTCACACAGAAAAGGACACTTCTCATAAGGTGTCACTTATAGAGGGAATGTAAAAACCGTTACACTTGAACTGAATTACAAAACAGAACAGAGTCACACATGCAGAAAACACACTATGGCTGCTTAACGGGAAAGGTGAGGAGGGGTGATACATAAAACAAGAGTTTCAAATTAGCTCAGATACCGTTCCATAAACCCAATATGTAATAGACAAGACCTACTCCTTGCTCAGAGAACTGGACTCAACACGCCCGATTCACCGCACAAGAATATATCTGACTAGTAATAATCTTAAAACCTATGTATTGATATCTCTCTGTTAGTGTGTCAAGTGGGTGTAAAGCGGCATAAACACAGCCGTGAAAAGCAGCTAAACCCCATTATAAAAATAAATTACTTTTAAAAACCCATGAAACAAAGACAGGGAAAGAGAGAGAAATTCTTACACAATTCGTTCCGGGGCTGTGATGCAACCTGGATTGACCATATCTAGACCCACAGCTGGATGAGACATAAGGGTGAACACTCTTGGGGCTGAGAGGTTTGGTGAGGTTGGGTGAGCAAACGCAGACCCTTTAAAGTAATACTGCGTGGTACCCATCGCATGGGTCCCAAATCTCCAGGTTCAAGGGCATCTTCCTACATCGAAAACATGCATGAGAAACCCAGAAGATGGTACACCGTGTGATGGGGAAAGGTTTCTAAAACGCACCTCATTTCTCATCTCCTTGTGCTCGGGTTCGCCATTCCAGCCACTTTACTAGCAACTTCCCTACTTGGAGCATCAGCACCTTTAACCTCCTGTTCCGTACAGGTTGCAATTTGTCCTGAGGATGAACGGGAAGACGGGGAACCAATGAGAGACTAGCTCTTGGTGTTGGGACAGGCACAGGTCACTCTATTTTCCCATCAGGAAGAAGAATTAGCCACAGGCTCAACCTGCCCCCCGGAACCAGAACAGGGCCTGAAGCCATCCTGCGCTTTTGCGGCCAGCTCCCAAAAAAGCGACTTGTAAAATGGAGCTTCAGGGCACTGCAATTCACAAACCTGCAGAGTTATAAATGATAACTCTCGTCCACAAATATATTGAGGGAAGGCAAAGAAGAGGATTTGAAATCAAGGCAGAATTGCAGGAAACAGATTTCAGGAGGTAGATTCGAATCGCCTTTAAAGCACATGAAAAGCGGCAAAACGTTGACAATGATACCCTTGGCCAAAAAGGGCGTATGCGTTTTTTCCTGAATACATTCAGGAAAAAACGCATACGCCCTTTTTGGCCAACCAAGCAACCTGGAAAGGCAAATCAGCGCTACAAAGAAGTCTCGCTTCCCATCGGTCAAAAGGGCCATGCTGAAAAAAGTGTCAAAACCAGAAATGCAGGACAGACCATGGAGAAATGGGAGCCTTGCTACACTGATGGGCGGGATGTAAATTGCCAACAGCCACTCTGGAGAAGTGTACGGTGTGTCCTGAAACATCTAAAAAACACAGCTTAGAGAGCATAGGGCACTTCCACGCATGGGGAGATAAAGTAGGAAAATTGAAAATCAGCAAGACACAAGCACCCAAAAGTTTAGGGCTGCTGTGTTGACAAGGACCTCCACTTCATTCCACCTTAAATATCCCAGGAAAGCGAAAAATGGATAAAAAAGTTGTGGTCCTTATGTACAATGGAATATCACTCAGCCATGAAATCAATGTCATAAGGCTAGTAGCTGCATGATGAGTGGATTTAGGTAAGACGATTCTAAGTGAAATAAGTCACACAGAAAAGGACACTTCTCATAAGGTGTCACTTATAGAGGGAATGTAAAAACCGTTACACTTGAACTGAATTACAAAACAGAACAGAGTCACACATGCAGAAAACACACTATGGCTGCTTAACGGGAAAGGTGAGGTGGGGTGATACATAAAACAGGAGTTTCAAATTAGCTCAGATACCGTTCCATAAACCCAATATGTAATAGACAAGACCTACTCCTTGCTCAGAGAACTGGACTCAACACGCCCGATTTACCGCACAAGAATATATCTGACTAGTAATAATCTTAAAACCTATGTATTGATATCTCTCTGTTAGTGTGTCAAGTGGGTGTAAAGCGGCATAAACACAGCCGTGAAAAGCAGCTAAACCCCATTATAAAAATAACTTACTTTTAAAAACCCATGAAACAAAGACAGGGAAAGAGAGAGAAATTCTTACACAATTCGTTCCGGGGCTGTGATGCAACCTGGATTGACCATATCTAGACCCACAGCTGGATGAGACATAAGGGTGGACACTCTTGGGGCTGAGAGGTTTGGTGAGGTTGGGTGAGCAAACGCAGACCCTTTAAAGTAATACTGCGTGTTACCCATCGCATGGGTCCCAAATCTCCAGGTTCAAGGGCATCTTCCTACATCGAAAACATGCATGAGAAACCCAGAAGATGGTACACCGTGTGATGGGGAAAGGTTTCTAAAACGCACCTCATTTCTCATCTCCTTGTACTCGGGTTCGCCATTCCAGCCACTTTACTAGCAATCTCCCTACTTGGAGCATCAGCACCTTTAACCTCCTGTTCCGTACAGGTTGCAATTTGTCCTGAGGATGAAAGGGAAGACGGGGAACCAATGAGAGACAAGCTCTTGGTGTTGGGACAGGCACAGGTCACTCTATTTTCCCATCAGGAAGAAGAATTAGCCACAGGCTCAGCCTGCCCCCCGGAACCAGAACAGGGCCTGAAGCCATCCTGCGCTTTTGCGGCCAGCTCCCAAAAAAGCGACTTCTAAAATGGAGCTTTAGGGCACTGCAATTCACAAACCTGCAGAGTTATAAATGATAACTCTCGTCCACAAATATATTGAGGGAAGGCAAAGAAGAGGATTTGAAATCAAGGCAGAATTGCAGGAAACAGATTTCAGGAGGTAGATTCGAATCGCCTTTAAAGCACATGAAAAGCGGCAAAACGTTGACAATGATGCCCTTGGCCAAAAAGGGCGTATGCGTTTTTTCCTGAATATATTCAGGAAAAAACGCATACGCCCTTTTTGGCCAACCAAGCAACCTGGAAAGGCAAATCAGCGCTACAAAGAAGTCTCGCTTCCCATCGGTCAAAAGGGCCATGCTGAAAAAAGTGTCAAAACCAGAAATGCAGGACAGGCCATGGAGAAATGGGAGCCTTGCTACACTGATGGGCGGGATGTAAATTGCCAACAGCCACTCTGGAGAAGTGTACGGTGTGTCCTGAAACATCTAAAAAACACAGCTTAGAGAGCATAGGGCACTTCCATGCCTGGGGGGATAAAGTAGGAAAATTGAAAATCAGCAAGACACAAGCACCCCAAAGTTTAGGGCTGCTCTGTTGACAAGGACCTCCACTTCCTTCCACCTTAAATATCCCAGGAAAGCGAAAAATGGATAAAAAAGTTGTGGTCCTTATATACAATGGAATATCACTCAGCCATGAAATCAATGTCATAAGGCTAGTAGCAGCATGATGAGTGGATTTAGGTAAGACGATTCTAAGTGAAATAAGTCACACAGAAAAGGACACTTCTCATAAGGTGTCACTTATAGAGGGAATGTAAAAACCGTTACACTTGAACTGAATTACAAAACAGAACAGAGTCACACATGCAGAAAACACACTATGGCTGCTTAACGGGAAAGGTGAGGTGGGGTGATACATAAAACAAGAGTTTCAAATTAGCTCAGATACCGTTCCATAAACCCAATATGTAATAGACAAGACCTACTCCTTGCTCAGAGAACTGGACTCAACACGCCCGATTCACCGCCCAAGAATATATCTGACTAGTAATAATCTTAAAACCTATGTATTGATATCTCTCTGTTAGTGTGTCAAGTGGGTGTAAAGCGGCATAAACACAGCCGTGAAAAGCAGCTAAACCCCATTATAAAAATAAATTACTTTTAAAAACCCATGAAACAAAGACAGGGAAAGAGAGAGAAATTCTTACACAATTCGTTCCGGGGCTGTGATGCAACCTGGATTGACCATATCTAGACCCACAGCTGGATGAGACATAAGGGTGGACACTCTTGGGGCTGAGAGGTTTGGTGAGGTTGGGTGAGCAAACGCAGACCCTTTAAAGTAATACTGCGTGCTACCCATCACATGGGTCCCAAATCTCCAGGTTCAAGGGCATCTTCCTACATCGAAAACATGCATGAGAAACCCAGAAGATGGTACACCGTGTGATGGGGAAAGGTTTCTAAAACGCACCTCATTTCTCATCTCCTTGTGCTCGGGTTCGCCATTCCAGCCACTTTACTAGCAACTTCCCTACTTGGAGCATCAGCACCTTTAACCTCCTGTTCCGTACAGGTTGCAATTTGTCCTGAGGATGAACGGGAAGACGGGGAACCAATGAGAGACTAGCTCTTGGTGTTGGGACAGGCACAGGTCACTCTATTTTCCCATCAGGAAGAAGAATTAGCCACAGGCTCAACCTGCCCCCCGGAACCAGAACAGGGCCTGAAGCCATCCTGCGCTTTTGCGGCCAGCTCCCAAAAAAGCGACTTGTAAAATGGAGCTTCAGGGCACTGCAATTCACAAACCTGCAGAGTTATAAATGATAACTCTCGTCCACAAATATATTGAGGGAAGGCAAAGAAGAGGATTTGAAATCAAGGCAGAATTGCAGGAAACAGATTTCAGGAGGTAGATTCGAATCGCCTTTAAAGCACATGAAAAGCGGCAAAACGTTGACAATGATACCCTTGGCCAAAAAGGGCGTATGCGTTTTTTCCTGAATACATTCAGGAAAAAACGCATACGCCCTTTTTGGCCAACCAAGCAACCTGGAAAGGCAAATCAGCGCTACAAAGAAGTCTCGCTTCCCATCGGTCAAAAGGGCCATGCTGAAAAAAGTGTCAAAACCAGAAATGCAAGACAGGCCATGGAGAAATGGGAGCCTTGCTACATTGATGGGCGGGATGTAAATTGCCAACAGCCACTCTAGAGAAGTGTACGGTGTGTCCTGAAACATCTAAAAAACACAGCTTAGAGAGCATAGGGCACTTCCATGCCTGGGGGGATAAAGTAGGAAAATTGAAAATCAGCAAGACACAAGCACCCCAAAGTTTAGGGCTGCTCTGTTGACAAGGACCTCCACTTCCTTCCACCTTAAATATCCCAGGAAAGCGAAAAATGGATAAAAAAGTTGTGGTCCTTATATACAATGGAATATCACTCAGCCATGAAATCAATGTCATAAGGCTAGTAGCAGCATGATGAGTGGATTTAGGTAAGACGATTCTAAGTGAAATAAGTCACACAGAAAAGGACACTTCTCATAAGGTGTCACTTATAGAGGGAATGTAAAAACCGTTACACTTGAACTGAATTACAAAACAGAACAGAGTCACACATGCAGAAAACACACTATGGCTGCTTAACGGGAAAGGTGAGGTGGGGTGATACATAAAACAAGAGTTTCAAATTAGCTCAGATACCGTTAAATAAACCCAATATGTAATAGACAAGACCTACTCCTTGCTCAGAGAACTGGACTCAACACGCCCGATTCACCGCACAAGAATATATCTGACTAGTAATAATCTTAAAACCTATGTATTGATATATCTCTGTTAGTGTGTCAAGTGGGTCTAAAGCGGCATAAACACAGCCGTGAAAAGCAGGTAAACCCCATTATAAAAATAAATTACTTTTAAAAACCCATGAAACAAAGACAGGGAAAGAGAGAGAAATTCTTACACAATTCGTTCAGGGGCTGTGATGCAACCTGGATTGACCATATCTAGACCCACAGCTGGATGAGACATAAGGGTGGACACTCTTGGGGCTGAGAGGTTTGGTGAGGTTGGGTGAGCAAACGCAGACCCTTTAAAGTAATACTGCGTGCTACCCATCGCATGGGTCCCAAATCTCCAGGTTCAAGGGCATCTTCCTACATCGAAAACATGCATGAGAAACCCAGAAGATGGTACACCGTGTGATGGGGAAAGGTTTCTAAAACGCACCTCATTTCTCATCTCCTTGTGCTCGGGTTCGCCATTCCAGCCACTTTACTAGCAACTTCCCTACTTGGAGCATCAGCACCTTTAACCTCCTGTTCCGTACAGGTTGCAATTTGTCCTGAGGATGAACGGGAAGACGGGGAACCAATGAGAGACTAGCTCTTGGTGTTGGGACAGGCACAGGTCACTCTATTTTCCCATCAGGAAGAAGAATTAGCCACAGGCTCAACCTGCCCCCCGGAACCAGAACAGGGCCTGAAGCCATCCTGCGCTTTTGCGGCCAGCTCCCAAAAAAGCGACTTGTAAAATGGAGCTTCAGGGCACTGCAATTCACAAACCTGCAGAGTTATAAATGATAACTCTCGTCCACAAATATATTGAGGGAAGGCAAAGAAGAGGATTTGAAATCAAGGCAGAATTGCAGGAAACAGATTTCAGGAGGTAGATTCGAATCGCCTTTAAAGCACATGAAAAGCGGCAAAACGTTGACAATGATACCCTTGGCCAAAAAGGGCGTATGCGTTTTTTCCTGAATACATTCAGGAAAAAACGCATACGCCCTTTTTGGCCAACCAAGCAACCTGGAAAGGCAAATCAGCGCTACAAAGAAGTCTCGCTTCCCATCGGTCAAAAGGGCCATGCTGAAAAAAGTGTCAAAACCAGAAATGCAGGACAGGCCATGGAGAAATGGGAGCCTTGCTACACTGATGGGCGGGATGTAAATTGCCAACAGCCACTCTGGAGAAGTGTACGGTGTGTCCTGAAACATCTAAAAAACACAGCTTAGAGAGCATAGGGCACTTCCACGCATGGGGAGATAAAGTAGGAAAATTGAAAATCAGCAAGACACAAGCACCCAAAAGTTTAGGGCTGCTCTGTTGACAAGGACCTCCACTTCATTCCACCTTAAATATCCCAGGAAAGCGAAAAATGGATAAAAAAGTTGTGGTCCTTATGTACAATGGAATATCACTCAGCCATGAAATCAATGTCATAAGGCTAGTAGCTGCATGATGAGTGGATTTAGGTAAGACGATTCTAAGTGAAATAAGTCACACAGAAAAGGACACTTCTCATAAGGTGTCACTTATAGAGGGAATGTAAAAACCGTTACACTTGAACTGAATTACAAAACAGAACAGAGTCACACATGCAGAAAACACACTATGGCTGCTTAACGGGAAAGGTGAGGTGGGGTGATACATAAAACAAGAGTTTCAAATTAGCTCAGATACCGTTCCATAAACCCAATATGTAATAGACAAGACCTACTCCTTGCTCAGAGAACTGGACTCAACACGCCCGATTTACCGCACAAGAATATATCTGACTAGTAATAATCTTAAAACCTATGTATTGATATCTCTCTGTTAGTGTGTCAAGTGGGTGTAAAGCGGCATAAACACAGCCGTGAAAAGCAGCTAAACCCCATTATAAAAATAACTTACTTTTAAAAACCCATGAAACAAAGACAGGGAAAGAGAGAGAAATTCTTACACAATTCGTTCAGGGGCTGTGATGCAACCTGGATTGACCATATCTAGACCCACAGCTGGATGAGACATAAGGGTGGACACTCTTGGGGCTGAGAGGTTTGGTGAGGTTGGGTGAGCAAACGCAGACCCTTTAAAGTAATACTGCGTGTTACCCATCGCATGGGTCCCAAATCTCCAGGTTCAAGGGCATCTTCCTACATCGAAAACATGCATGAGAAACCCAGAAGATGGTACACCGTGTGATGGGGAAAGGTTTCTAAAACGCACCTCATTTCTCATCTCCTTGTACTCGGGTTCGCCATTCCAGCCACTTTACTAGCAATCTCCCTACTTGGAGCATCAGCACCTTTAACCTCCTGTTCCGTACAGGTTGCAATTTGTCCTGAGGATGAACGGGAAGACGGGGAACCAATGAGAGACAAGCTCTTGGTGTTGGGACAGGCACAGGTCACTCTATTTTCCCATCAGGAAGAAGAATTAGCCACAGGCTCAGCCTGCCCCCCGGAACCAGAACAGGGCCTGAAGCCATCCTGCGCTTTTGCGGCCAGCTCCCAAAAAAGCGACTTGTAAAATGGAGCTTTAGGGCACTGCAATTCACAAACCTGCAGAGTTATAAATGATAACTCTCGTCCACAAATATATTGAGGGAAGGCAAAGAAGAGGATTTGAAATCAAGGCAGAATTGCAGGAAACAGATTTCAGGAGGTAGATTCGAATCGCCTTTAAAGCACATGAAAAGCGGCAAAACGTTGACAATGATGCCCTTGGCCAAAAAGGGCGTATGCGTTTTTTCCTGAATATATTCAGGAAAAAACGCATACGCCCTTTTTGGCCAACCAAGCAACCTGGAAAGGCAAATCAGCGCTACAAAGAAGTCTCGCTTCCCATCGGTCAAAAGGGCCATGCTGAAAAAAGTGTCAAAACCAGAAATGCAGGACAGGCCATGGAGAAATGGGAGCCTTGCTACACTGATGGGCGGGATGTAAATTGCCAACAGCCACTCTGGAGAAGTGTACGGTGTGTCCTGAAACATCTAAAAAACACAGCTTAGAGAGCATAGGGCACTTCCATGCCTGGGGGGATAAAGTAGGAAAATTGAAAATCAGCAAGACACAAGCACCCCAAAGTTTAGGGCTGCTCTGTTGACAAGGACCTCCACTTCCTTCCACCTTAAATATCCCAGGAAAGCGAAAAATGGATAAAAAAGTTGTGGTCCTTATATACAATGGAATATCACTCAGCCATGAAATCAATGTCATAAGGCTAGTAGCAGCATGATGAGTGGATTTAGGTAAGACGATTCTAAGTGAAATAAGTCACACAGAAAAGGACACTTCTCATAAGGTGTCACTTATAGAGGGAATGTAAAAACCGTTACACTTGAACTGAATTACAAAACAGAACAGAGTCACACATGCAGAAAACACACTATGGCTGCTTAACGGGAAAGGTGAGGTGGGGTGATACATAAAACAAGAGTTTCAAATTAGCTCAGATACCGTTCCATAAACCCAATATGTAATAGACAAGACCTACTCCTTGCTCAGAGAACTGGACTCAACACGCCCGATTCACCGCACAAGAATATATCTGACTAGTAATAATCTTAAAACCTATGTATTGATATCTCTCTGTTAGTGTGTCAAGTGGGTGTAAAGCGGCATAAACACAGCCGTGAGAAGCAGCTAAACCCCATTATAAAAATAAATTACTTTTAAAAACCCATGAAACAAAGACAGGGAAAGAGAGAGAAATTCTTACACAATTCGTTCCGGGGCTGTGATGCAACCTGGATTGACCATATCTAGACCCACAGCTGGATGAGACATAAGGGTGGACACTCTTGGGGCTGAGAGGTTTGGTGAGGTTGGGTGAGCAAACGCACACCCTTTAAAGTAATACTGCGTGCTACCCATCGCATGGGTCCCAAATCTCCAGGTTCAAGGGCATCTTCCTACATCGAAAACATGCATAAGAAACCCAGAAGATGGTACACCGTGTGATGGGGAAAGGTTTCTAAAACGCACCTCATTTCTCATCTCCTTGTGCTCGGGTTCGCCATTCCAGCCACTTTACTAGCAATCTCCCTACTTGGAGCATCAGCACCTTTACCCTCCTGTTCCGTACAGGTTGCAATTTGTCCTGAGGATGAACGGGAAGACGGGGAACCAATGAGAGACTAGCTCTTGGTGTTGGGACAGGCACAGGTCACTCTATTTGCCCATCAGGAAGAAGAATTAACCACATGCTCAGCCTGCCCCCCGGAACCAGAACAGGGCCTGAAGCCATCCTGCGCTTTTGCGGCCAGCTCCCAAAAAAGCGACTTGTAAAATGGAGCTTCAGGGCACTGCAATTCACAAACCTGCAGAGTTATAAATGATAACTCTCGTCCACAAATATATTGAGGGAAGGCAAAGAAGAAGATTTGAAATCAAGGCAGAATTGCAGGAAACAGATTTCAGGAGGTAGATTCGAATCGCCTTTAAAGCACATGAAAAGCGGCAAAAGGTTGACAATGATGCCCTTGGCCAAAAAGGGCGTATGCGTTTTTTCCTGAATACATTCAGGAAAAAACGCATACGCCCTTTTTGGCCAACCAAGCAACCTGGAAAGGCAAATCAGCGCTACAAAGAAGTCTCGCTTCCCATCGGTCAAAAGGGCCATGCTGAAAAAAGTGTCAAAACCAGAAATGCAGGACAGGCCATGGAGAAATGGGAGCCTTGCTACACTGATGGGCGGGATGTAAATTGCCAACAGCCACTCTGGAGAAGTGTACGGTGTGTCCTGAAACATCGAAAAAACACAGCTTAGAGAGCATAGGGCACTTCCACAAATGGGGGGATAAAGTGGGAAAATTGAAAATCAGCAAGACACAAGCACCCCAAAGTTTAGGGCTGCTCTGTTGACAAGGACCTCCACTTCCTTCCACCTTAAATATCCCAGGAAAGCGAAAAATGGATAAAAAAGTTGTGGTCCTTATGTACAATGGAATATCACTCAGCCATGAAATCAATATCATAAGGCTAGTAGCAGCATGATGAGTGGATTTAGGTAAGACGATTCTAAGTGAAATAAGTCACACAGAAAAGGACACTTCTCATAAGGTGTCACTTATAGAGGGAATGTAAAAACCGTTACACTTGAACTGAATTACAAAACAGAACAGAGTCACACATGCAGAAAACACACTATGGCTGCTTAACGGGAAAGGTGAGGTGGGGTGATACATAAAACAAGAGTTTCAAATTAGCTCAGATACCGTTCCATAAACCCAATATGTAATAGACAAGACCTACTCCTTGCTCAGAGAACTGGACTCAACACGCCCGATTCACCGCACAAGAATATATCTGACTAGTAATAATCTTAAAACCTATGTATTGATATATCTCTGTTAGTGTGTCAAGTGGGTCTAAAGCGGCATAAACACAGCCGTGAAAAGCAGGTAAACCCCATTATAAAAATAAATTACTTTTAAAAACCCATGAAACAAAGACAGGGAAAGAGAGAGAAATTCTTACACAATTCGTTCCGGGGCTGTGATGCAACCTGGATTGACCATATCTAGACCCACAGCTGGATGAGACATAAGGGTGGACACTCTTGGGGCTGAGAGGTTTGGTGAGGTTGGGTGAGCAAACGCAGACCCTTTAAAGTAATACTGCGTGCTACCCATCGCATGGGTCCCAAATCTCCAGGTTCAAGGGCATCTTCCTACATCGAAAACATGCATGAGAAACCCAGAAGATGGTACACCGTGTGATGGGGAAAGGTTTCTAAAACGCACCTCATTTCTCATCTCCTTGTGCTCGGGTTCGCCATTCCAGCCACTTTACTAGCAACTTCCCTACTTGGAGCATCAGCACCTTTAACCTCCTGTTCTGTACAGGTTGCAATTTGTCCTGAGGATGAACGGGAAGACGGGGAACCAATGAGAGACTAGCTCTTGGTGTTGGGACAGGCACAGGTCACTCCATTTTCCCATCAGGAAGAAGAATTAGCCACAGGCTCAACCTGCCCCCCGGAACCAGAACAGGGCCTGAAGCCATCCTGCGCTTTTGCGGCCAGCTCCCAAAAAAGCGACTTGTAAAATGGAGCTTCAGGGCACTGCAATTCATAAACCTGCAGAGTTATAAATGATAACTCTCGTCCACAAATATATTGAGGGAAGGCAAAGAAGAGGATTTGAAATCAAGGCAGAATTGCAGGAAACAGATTTCAGGAGGTAGATTCGAATCGCCTTTAAAGCACATGAAAAGCGGCAAAACGTTGACAATGATACCCTTGGCCAAAAAGGGCGTATGCGTTTTTTCCTGAATACATTCAGGAAAAAACGCATACGCCCTTTTTGGCCAACCAAGCAACCTGGAAAGGCAAATCAGCGCTACAAAGAAGTCTCGCTTCCCATCGGTCAAAAGGGCCATGCTGAAAAAAGTGTCAAAACCAGAAATGCAGGACAGGCCATGGAGAAATGGGAGCCTTGCTACACTGATGGGCGGGATGTAAATTGCCAACAGCCACTCTGGAGAAGTGTACGGTGTGTCCTGAAACATCGAAAAAACACAGCTTAGAGAGCATAGGGCACTTCCACGCATGGGGGGATAAAGTGGGAAAATTGAAAATCAGCAAGACACAAGCAGCCCAAAGTTTAGGGCTGCTCTGTTGACAAGGACCTCCACTTCATTCCACCTTAAATATCCAGGGAAAGCGAAAAATGGATAAAACAGTTGTGGTCCCTATGTACAATGGAATATCACTCAGCCATGAAATCAATGTCATAAGGCTAGTAGCAGCATGATGAGTGGATTTAGGTAAGACGATTCTAAGTGAAATAAGTCACACAGAAAAGGACACTTCTCATAAGGTGTCACTTATAGAGGGAATGTAAAAACCGTTACACTTGAACTGAATTACAAAACAGAACAGAGTCACACATGCAGAAAACACACTATGGCTGCTTAACGGGAAAGGTGAGGTGGGGTGATACATAAAACAAGAGTTTCAAATTAGCTCAGATACCGTTCCATAAACCCAATATGTAATAGACAAGACCTACTCCTTGCTCAGAGAACTGGACTCAACACGCCCGATTCACCGCACAAGAATATATCTGACTAGTAATAATCTTAAAACCTATGTATTGATATCTCTCTGTTAGTGTGTCAAGTGGGTGTAAAGCGGCATAAACACAGCCGTGAAAAGCAGCTAAACCCCATTATAAAAATAAATTACTTTTAAAAACCCATGAAACAAAGACAGGGAAAGAGAGAGAAATTCTTACACAATTCGTTCCGGGGCTGTGATGCAACCTGGATTGACCATATCTAGACCCACAGCTGGATGAGACATAAGGGTGGACACTCTTGGGGCTGAGAGGTTTGGTGAGGTTGGGTGAGCAAACGCAGACCCTTTAAAGTAATACTGCGTGCTACCCATCGCATGGGTCCCAAATCTCCAGGTTCAAGGGCATCTTCCTACATCGAAAACATGCATGAGAAACCCAGAAGATGGTACACCGTGTGATGGGGAAAGGTTTCTAAAACGCACCTCATTTCTCATCTCCTTGTGCTCGGGTTCGCCATTCCAGCCACTTTACTAGCAACTTCCCTACTTGGAGCATCAGCACCTTTAACCTCCTGTTCTGTACAGGTTGCAATTTGTCCTGAGGATGAACGGGAAGACGGGGAACCAATGAGAGACTAGCTCTTGGTGTTGGGACAGGCACAGGTCACTCCATTTTCCCATCAGGAAGAAGAATTAGCCACAGGCTCAACCTGCCCCCCGGAACCAGAACAGGGCCTGAAGCCATCCTGCGCTTTTGCGGCCAGCTCCCAAAAAAGCGACTTGTAAAATGGAGCTTCAGGGCACTGCAATTCATAAACCTGCAGAGTTATAAATGATAACTCTCGTCCACAAATATATTGAGGGAAGGCAAAGAAGAGGATTTGAAATCAAGGCAGAATTGCAGGAAACAGATTTCAGGAGGTAGATTCGAATCGCCTTTAAAGCACATGAAAAGCGGCAAAACGTTGACAATGATACCCTTGGCCAAAAAGGGCGTATGCGTTTTTTCCTGAATACATTCAGGAAAAAACGCATACGCCCTTTTTGGCCAACCAAGCAACCTGGAAAGGCAAATCAGCGCTACAAAGAAGTCTCGCTTCCCATCGGTCAAAAGGGCCATGCTGAAAAAAGTGTCAAAACCAGAAATGCAGGACAGGCCATGGAGAAATGGGAGCCTTGCTACACTGATGGGCGGGATGTAAATTGCCAACAGCCACTCTGGAGAAGTGTACGGTGTGTCCTGAAACATCTAAAAAACACAGCTTAGAGAGCATAGGGCACTTCCACGCATGGGGGGATAAAGTGGGAAAATTGAAAATCAGCAAGACACAAGCAGCCCAAAGTTTAGGGCTGCTCTGTTGACAAGGACCTCCACTTCATTCCACCTTAAATATCCAGGGAAAGCGAAAAATGGATAAAACAGTTGTGGTCCCTATGTACAATGGAATATCACTCAGCCATGAAATCAATGTCATAAGGCTAGTAGCAGCATGATGAGTGGATTTAGGTAAGACGATTCTAAGTGAAATAAGTCACACAGAAAAGGACACTTCTCATAAGGTGTCACTTATAGAGGGAATGTAAAAACCGTTACACTTGAACTGAATTACAAAACAGAACAGAGTCACACATGCAGAAAACACACTATGGCTGCTTAACGGGAAAGGTGAGGTGGGGTGATACATAAAACAAGAGTTTCAAATTAGCTCAGATACCGTTCCATAAACCCAATATGTAATAGACAAGACCTACTCCTTGCTCAGAGAACTGGACTCAACACGCCCGATTCACCGCACAAGAATATATCTGACTAGTAATAATCTTAAAACCTATGTATTGATATCTCTCTGTTAGTGTGTCAAGTGGGTGTAAAGCGGCATAAACACAGCCGTGAAAAGCAGCTAAACCCCATTATAAAAATAAATTACTTTTAAAAACCCATGAAACAAAGACAGGGAAAGAGAGAGAAATTCTTACACAATTCGTTCCGGGGCTGTGATGCAACCTGGATTGACCATATCTAGACCCACAGCTGGATGAGACATAAGGGTGGACACTCTTGGGGCTGAGAGGTTTGGTGAGGTTGGGTGAGCAAACGCAGACCCTTTAAAGTAATACTGCGTGCTACCCATCGCATGGGTCCCAAATCTCCAGGTTCAAGGGCATCTTCCTACATCGAAAACATGCATG
Source organism: Balaenoptera physalus (assembly GCF_965194825.1). Lineage (NCBI taxonomy): Eukaryota > Metazoa > Chordata > Mammalia > Artiodactyla > Balaenopteridae > Balaenoptera > Balaenoptera physalus. The sequence goes on from NW_028125750.1 coordinate 90,786, forward strand.
AGAAACCCAGAAGATGGTACACCGTGTGATGGGGAAAGGTTTCTAAAACGCACCTCATTTCTCATCTCCTTGTGCTCGGGTTCGCCATTCCAGCCACTTTACTAGCAACTTCCCTACTTGGAGCATCAGCACCTTTAACCTCCTGTTCCGTACAGGTTGCAATTTGTCCTGAGGATGAACGGGAAGACGGGGAACCAATGAGAGACTAGCTCTTGGTGTTGGGACAGGCACAGGTCACTCTATTTTCCCATCAGGAAGAAGAATTAGCCACAGGCTCAACCTGCCCCCCGGAACCAGAACAGGGCCTGAAGCCATCCTGCGCTTTTGCGGCCAGCTCCCAAAAAAGCGACTTGTAAAATGGAGCTTCAGGGCACTGCAATTCACAAACCTGCAGAGTTATAAATGATAACTCTCGTCCACAAATATATTGAGGGAAGGCAAAGAAGAGGATTTGAAATCAAGGCAGAATTGCAGGAAACAGATTTCAGGAGGTAGATTCGAATCGCCTTTAAAGCACATGAAAAGCGGCAAAACGTTGACAATGATACCCTTGGCCAAAAAGGGCGTATGCGTTTTTTCCTGAATACATTCAGGAAAAAACGCATACGCCCTTTTTGGCCAACCAAGCAACCTGGAAAGGCAAATCAGCGCTACAAAGAAGTCTCGCTTCCCATCGGTCAAAAGGGCCATGCTGAAAAAAGTGTCAAAACCAGAAATGCAGGACAGACCATGGAGAAATGGGAGCCTTGCTACACTGATGGGCGGGATGTAAATTGCCAACAGCCACTCTGGAGAAGTGTACGGTGTGTCCTGAAACATCTAAAAAACACAGCTTAGAGAGCATAGGGCACTTCCACGCATGGGGAGATAAAGTAGGAAAATTGAAAATCAGCAAGACACAAGCACCCAAAAGTTTAGGGCTGCTCTGTTGACAAGGACCTCCACTTCATTCCACCTTAAATATCCCAGGAAAGCGAAAAATGGATAAAAAAGTTGTGGTCCTTATGTACAATGGAATATCACTCAGCCATGAAATCAATGTCATAAGGCTAGTAGCTGCATGATGAGTGGATTTAGGTAAGACGATTCTAAGTGAAATAAGTCACACAGAAAAGGACACTTCTCATAAGGTGTCACTTATAGAGGGAATGTAAAAACCGTTACACTTGAACTGAATTACAAAACAGAACAGAGTCACACATGCAGAAAACACACTATGGCTGCTTAACGGGAAAGGTGAGGTGGGGTGATACATAAAACAAGAGTTTCAAATTAGCTCAGATACCGTTCCATAAACCCAATATGTAATAGACAAGACCTACTCCTTGCTCAGAGAACTGGACTCAACACGCCCGATTTACCGCACAAGAATATATCTGACTAGTAATAATCTTAAAACCTATGTATTGATATCTCTCTGTTAGTGTGTCAAGTGGGTGTAAAGCGGCATAAACACAGCCGTGAAAAGCAGCCAAACCCCATTATAAAAATAACTTACTTTTAAAAACCCATGAAACAAAGACAGGGAAAGAGAGAGAAATTCTTACACAATTCGTTCCGGGGCTGTGATGCAACCTGGATTGACCATATCTAGACCCACAGCTGGATGAGACATAAGGGTGGACACTCTTGGGGCTGAGAGGTTTGGTGAGGTTGGGTGAGCAAACGCAGACCCTTTAAAGTAATACTGCGTGTTACCCATCGCATGGGTCCCAAATCTCCAGGTTCAAGGGCATCTTCCTACATCGAAAACATGCATGAGAAACCCAGAAGATGGTACACCGTGTGATGGGGAAAGGTTTCTAAAACGCACCTCATTTCTCATCTCCTTGTACTCGGGTTCGCCATTCCAGCCACTTTACTAGCAATCTCCCTACTTGGAGCATCAGCACCTTTAACCTCCTGTTCCGTACAGGTTGCAATTTGTCCTGAGGATGAACGGGAAGACGGGGAACCAATGAGAGACAAGCTCTTGGTGTTGGGACAGGCACAGGTCACTCTATTTTCCCATCAGGAAGAAGAATTAGCCACAGGCTCAGCCTGCCCCCCGGAACCAGAACAGGGCCTGAAGCCATCCTGCGCTTTTGCGGCCAGCTCCCAAAAAAGCGACTTCTAAAATGGAGCTTTAGGGCACTGCAATTCACAAACCTGCAGAGTTATAAATGATAACTCTCGTCCACAAATATATTGAGGGAAGGCAAAGAAGAGGATTTGAAATCAAGGCAGAATTGCAGGAAACAGATTTCAGGAGGTAGATTCGAATCGCCTTTAAAGCACATGAAAAGCGGCAAAACGTTGACAATGATGCCCTTGGCCAAAAAGGGCGTATGCGTTTTTTCCTGAATATATTCAGGAAAAAACGCATACGCCCTTTTTGGCCAACCAAGCAACCTGGAAAGGCAAATCAGCGCTACAAAGAAGTCTCGCTTCCCATCGGTCAAAAGGGCCATGCTGAAAAAAGTGTCAAAACCAGAAATGCAGGACAGGCCATGGAGAAATGGGAGCCTTGCTACACTGATGGGCGGGATGTAAATTGCCAACAGCCACTCTGGAGAAGTGTACGGTGTGTCCTGAAACATCTAAAAAACACAGCTTAGAGAGCATAGGGCACTTCCATGCCTGGGGGGATAAAGTAGGAAAATTGAAAATCAGCAAGACACAAGCACCCCAAAGTTTAGGGCTGCTCTGTTGACAAGGACCTCCACTTCCTTCCACCTTAAATATCCCAGGAAAGCGAAAAATGGATAAAAAAGTTGTGGTCCTTATATACAATGGAATATCACTCAGCCATGAAATCAATGTCATAAGGCTAGTAGCAGCATGATGAGTGGATTTAGGTAAGACGATTCTAAGTGAAATAAGTCACACAGAAAAGGACACTTCTCATAAGGTGTCACTTATAGAGGGAATGTAAAAACCGTTACACTTGAACTGAATTACAAAACAGAACAGAGTCACACATGCAGAAAACACACTATGGCTGCTTAACGGGAAAGGTGAGGTGGGGTGATACATAAAACAAGAGTTTCAAATTAGCTCAGATACCGTTAAATAAACCCAATATGTAATAGACAAGACCTACTCCTTGCTCAGAGAACTGGACTCAACACGCCCGATTCACCGCACAAGAATATATCTGACTAGTAATAATCTTAAAACCTATGTATTGATATATCTCTGTTAGTGTGTCAAGTGGGTCTAAAGCGGCATAAACACAGCCGTGAAAAGCAGGTAAACCCCATTATAAAAATAAATTACTTTTAAAAACCCATGAAACAAAGACAGGGAAAGAGAGAGAAATTCTTACACAATTCGTTCAGGGGCTGTGATGCAACCTGGATTGACCATATCTAGACCCACAGCTGGATGAGACATAAGGGTGGACACTCTTGGGGCTGAGAGGTTTGGTGAGGTTGGGTGAGCAAACGCAGACCCTTTAAAGTAATACTGCGTGCTACCCATCGCATGGGTCCCAAATCTCCAGGTTCAAGGGCATCTTCCTACATCGAAAACATGCATGAGAAACCCAGAAGATGGTACACCGTGTGATGGGGAAAGGTTTCTAAAACGCACCTCATTTCTCATCTCCTTGTGCTCGGGTTCGCCATTCCAGCCACTTTACTAGCAACTTCCCTACTTGGAGCATCAGCACCTTTAACCTCCTGTTCCGTACAGGTTGCAATTTGTCCTGAGGATGAACGGGAAGACGGGGAACCAATGAGAGACTAGCTCTTGGTGTTGGGACAGGCACAGGTCACTCTATTTTCCCATCAGGAAGAAGAATTAGCCACAGGCTCAACCTGCCCCCCGGAACCAGAACAGGGCCTGAAGCCATCCTGCGCTTTTGCGGCCAGCTCCCAAAAAAGCGACTTGTAAAATGGAGCTTCAGGGCACTGCAATTCACAAACCTGCAGAGTTATAAATGATAACTCTCGTCCACAAATATATTGAGGGAAGGCAAAGAAGAGGATTTGAAATCAAGGCAGAATTGCAGGAAACAGATTTCAGGAGGTAGATTCGAATCGCCTTTAAAGCACATGAAAAGCGGCAAAACGTTGACAATGATACCCTTGGCCAAAAAGGGCGTATGCGTTTTTTCCTGAATACATTCAGGAAAAAACGCATACGCCCTTTTTGGCCAACCAAGCAACCTGGAAAGGCAAATCAGCGCTACAAAGAAGTCTCGCTTCCCATCGGTCAAAAGGGCCATGCTGAAAAAAGTGTCAAAACCAGAAATGCAGGACAGGCCATGGAGAAATGGGAGCCTTGCTACACTGATGGGCGGGATGTAAATTGCCAACAGCCACTCTGGAGAAGTGTACGGTGTGTCCTGAAACATCTAAAAAACACAGCTTAGAGAGCATAGGGCACTTCCACGCATGGGGAGATAAAGTAGGAAAATTGAAAATCAGCAAGACACAAGCACCCAAAAGTTTAGGGCTGCTCTGTTGACAAGGACCTCCACTTCATTCCACCTTAAATATCCCAGGAAAGCGAAAAATGGATAAAAAAGTTGTGGTCCTTATGTACAATGGAATATCACTCAGCCATGAAATCAATGTCATAAGGCTAGTAGCTGCATGATGAGTGGATTTAGGTAAGACGATTCTAAGTGAAATAAGTCACACAGAAAAGGACACTTCTCATAAGGTGTCACTTATAGAGGGAATGTAAAAACCGTTACACTTGAACTGAATTACAAAACAGAACAGAGTCACACATGCAGAAAACACACTATGGCTGCTTAACGGGAAAGGTGAGGTGGGGTGATACATAAAACAAGAGTTTCAAATTAGCTCAGATACCGTTCCATAAACCCAATATGTAATAGACAAGACCTACTCCTTGCTCAGAGAACTGGACTCAACACGCCCGATTTACCGCACAAGAATATATCTGACTAGTAATAATCTTAAAACCTATGTATTGATATCTCTCTGTTAGTGTGTCAAGTGGGTGTAAAGCGGCATAAACACAGCCGTGAAAAGCAGCTAAACCCCATTATAAAAATAACTTACTTTTAAAAACCCATGAAACAAAGACAGGGAAAGAGAGAGAAATTCTTACACAATTCGTTCCGGGGCTGTGATGCAACCTGGATTGACCATATCTAGACCCACAGCTGGATGAGACATAAGGGTGGACACTCTTGGGGCTGAGAGGTTTGGTGAGGTTGGGTGAGCAAACGCACACCCTTTAAAGTAATACTGCGTGCTACCCATCGCATGGGTCCCAAATCTCCAGGTTCAAGGGCATCTTCCTACATCGAAAACATGCATAAGAAACCCAGAAGATGGTACACCGTGTGATGGGGAAAGGTTTCTAAAACGCACCTCATTTCTCATCTCCTTGTGCTCGGGTTCGCCATTCCAGCCACTTTACTAGCAATCTCCCTACTTGGAGCATCAGCACCTTTACCCTCCTGTTCCGTACAGGTTGCAATTTGTCCTGAGGATGAACGGGAAGACGGGGAACCAATGAGAGACTAGCTCTTGGTGTTGGGACAGGCACAGGTCACTCTATTTGCCCATCAGGAAGAAGAATTAACCACATGCTCAGCCTGCCCCCCGGAACCAGAACAGGGCCTGAAGCCATCCTGCGCTTTTGCGGCCAGCTCCCAAAAAAGCGACTTGTAAAATGGAGCTTCAGGGCACTGCAATTCACAAACCTGCAGAGTTATAAATGATAACTCTCGTCCACAAATATATTGAGGGAAGGCAAAGAAGAAGATTTGAAATCAAGGCAGAATTGCAGGAAACAGATTTCAGGAGGTAGATTCGAATCGCCTTTAAAGCACATGAAAAGCGGCAAAAGGTTGACAATGATGCCCTTGGCCAAAAAGGGCGTATGCGTTTTTTCCTGAATACATTCAGGAAAAAACGCATACGCCCTTTTTGGCCAACCAAGCAACCTGGAAAGGCAAATCAGCGCTACAAAGAAGTCTCGCTTCCCATCGGTCAAAAGGGCCATGCTGAAAAAAGTGTCAAAACCAGAAATGCAGGACAGGCCATGGAGAAATGGGAGCCTTGCTACACTGATGGGCGGGATGTAAATTGCCAACAGCCACTCTGGAGAAGTGTACGGTGTGTCCTGAAACATCGAAAAAACACAGCTTAGAGAGCATAGGGCACTTCCACAAATGGGGGGATAAAGTGGGAAAATTGAAAATCAGCAAGACACAAGCACCCCAAAGTTTAGGGCTGCTCTGTTGACAAGGACCTCCACTTCCTTCCACCTTAAATATCCCAGGAAAGCGAAAAATGGATAAAAAAGTTGTGGTCCTTATGTACAATGGAATATCACTCAGCCATGAAATCAATATCATAAGGCTAGTAGCAGCATGATGAGTGGATTTAGGTAAGACGATTCTAAGTGAAATAAGTCACACAGAAAAGGACACTTCTCATAAGGTGTCACTTATAGAGGGAATGTAAAAACCGTTACACTTGAACTGAATTACAAAACAGAACAGAGTCACACATGCAGAAAACACACTATGGCTGCTTAACGGGAAAGGTGAGGTGGGGTGATACATAAAACAAGAGTTTCAAATTAGCTCAGATACCGTTCCATAAACCCAATATGTAATAGACAAGACCTACTCCTTGCTCAGAGAACTGGACTCAACACGCCCGATTCACCGCACAAGAATATATCTGACTAGTAATAATCTTAAAACCTATGTATTGATATATCTCTGTTAGTGTGTCAAGTGGGTCTAAAGCGGCATAAACACAGCCGTGAAAAGCAGGTAAACCCCATTATAAAAATAAATTACTTTTAAAAACCCATGAAACAAAGACAGGGAAAGAGAGAGAAATTCTTACACAATTCGTTCCGGGGCTGTGATGCAACCTGGATTGACCATATCTAGACCCACAGCTGGATGAGACATAAGGGTGGACACTCTTGGGGCTGAGAGGTTTGGTGAGGTTGGGTGAGCAAACGCAGACCCTTTAAAGTAATACTGCGTGCTACCCATCGCATGGGTCCCAAATCTCCAGGTTCAAGGGCATCTTCCTACATCGAAAACATGCATGAGAAACCCAGAAGATGGTACACCGTGTGATGGGGAAAGGTTTCTAAAACGCACCTCATTTCTCATCTCCTTGTGCTCGGGTTCGCCATTCCAGCCACTTTACTAGCAACTTCCCTACTTGGAGCATCAGCACCTTTAACCTCCTGTTCTGTACAGGTTGCAATTTGTCCTGAGGATGAACGGGAAGACGGGGAACCAATGAGAGACTAGCTCTTGGTGTTGGGACAGGCACAGGTCACTCCATTTTCCCATCAGGAAGAAGAATTAGCCACAGGCTCAACCTGCCCCCCGGAACCAGAACAGGGCCTGAAGCCATCCTGCGCTTTTGCGGCCAGCTCCCAAAAAAGCGACTTGTAAAATGGAGCTTCAGGGCACTGCAATTCATAAACCTGCAGAGTTATAAATGATAACTCTCGTCCACAAATATATTGAGGGAAGGCAAAGAAGAGGATTTGAAATCAAGGCAGAATTGCAGGAAACAGATTTCAGGAGGTAGATTCGAATCGCCTTTAAAGCACATGAAAAGCGGCAAAACGTTGACAATGATACCCTTGGCCAAAAAGGGCGTATGCGTTTTTTCCTGAATACATTCAGGAAAAAACGCATACGCCCTTTTTGGCCAACCAAGCAACCTGGAAAGGCAAATCAGCGCTACAAAGAAGTCTCGCTTCCCATCGGTCAAAAGGGCCATGCTGAAAAAAGTGTCAAAACCAGAAATGCAGGACAGGCCATGGAGAAATGGGAGCCTTGCTACACTGATGGGCGGGATGTAAATTGCCAACAGCCACTCTGGAGAAGTGTACGGTGTGTCCTGAAACATCGAAAAAACACAGCTTAGAGAGCATAGGGCACTTCCACGCATGGGGGGATAAAGTGGGAAAATTGAAAATCAGCAAGACACAAGCAGCCCAAAGTTTAGGGCTGCTCTGTTGACAAGGACCTCCACTTCATTCCACCTTAAATATCCAGGGAAAGCGAAAAATGGATAAAACAGTTGTGGTCCCTATGTACAATGGAATATCACTCAGCCATGAAATCAATGTCATAAGGCTAGTAGCAGCATGATGAGTGGATTTAGGTAAGACGATTCTAAGTGAAATAAGTCACACAGAAAAGGACACTTCTCATAAGGTGTCACTTATAGAGGGAATGTAAAAACCGTTACACTTGAACTGAATTACAAAACAGAACAGAGTCACACATGCAGAAAACACACTATGGCTGCTTAACGGGAAAGGTGAGGTGGGGTGATACATAAAACAAGAGTTTCAAATTAGCTCAGATACCGTTCCATAAACCCAATATGTAATAGACAAGACCTACTCCTTGCTCAGAGAACTGGACTCAACACGCCCGATTCACCGCACAAGAATATATCTGACTAGTAATAATCTTAAAACCTATGTATTGATATCTCTCTGTTAGTGTGTCAAGTGGGTGTAAAGCGGCATAAACACAGCCGTGAAAAGCAGCTAAACCCCATTATAAAAATAAATTACTTTTAAAAACCCATGAAACAAAGACAGGGAAAGAGAGAGAAATTCTTACACAATTCGTTCCGGGGCTGTGATGCAACCTGGATTGACCATATCTAGACCCACAGCTGGATGAGACATAAGGGTGGACACTCTTGGGGCTGAGAGGTTTGGTGAGGTTGGGTGAGCAAACGCAGACCCTTTAAAGTAATACTGCGTGCTACCCATCGCATGGGTCCCAAATCTCCAGGTTCAAGGGCATCTTCCTACATCGAAAACATGCATGAGAAACCCAGAAGATGGTACACCGTGTGATGGGGAAAGGTTTCTAAAACGCACCTCATTTCTCATCTCCTTGTGCTCGGGTTCGCCATTCCAGCCACTTTACTAGCAACTTCCCTACTTGGAGCATCAGCACCTTTAACCTCCTGTTCTGTACAGGTTGCAATTTGTCCTGAGGATGAACGGGAAGACGGGGAACCAATGAGAGACTAGCTCTTGGTGTTGGGACAGGCACAGGTCACTCCATTTTCCCATCAGGAAGAAGAATTAGCCACAGGCTCAACCTGCCCCCCGGAACCAGAACAGGGCCTGAAGCCATCCTGCGCTTTTGCGGCCAGCTCCCAAAAAAGCGACTTGTAAAATGGAGCTTCAGGGCACTGCAATTCATAAACCTGCAGAGTTATAAATGATAACTCTCGTCCACAAATATATTGAGGGAAGGCAAAGAAGAGGATTTGAAATCAAGGCAGAATTGCAGGAAACAGATTTCAGGAGGTAGATTCGAATCGCCTTTAAAGCACATGAAAAGCGGCAAAACGTTGACAATGATACCCTTGGCCAAAAAGGGCGTATGCGTTTTTTCCTGAATACATTCAGGAAAAAACGCATACGCCCTTTTTGGCCAACCAAGCAACCTGGAAAGGCAAATCAGCGCTACAAAGAAGTCTCGCTTCCCATCGGTCAAAAGGGCCATGCTGAAAAAAGTGTCAAAACCAGAAATGCAGGACAGGCCATGGAGAAATGGGAGCCTTGCTACACTGATGGGCGGGATGTAAATTGCCAACAGCCACTCTGGAGAAGTGTACGGTGTGTCCTGAAACATCTAAAAAACACAGCTTAGAGAGCATAGGGCACTTCCACGCATGGGGGGATAAAGTGGGAAAATTGAAAATCAGCAAGACACAAGCAGCCCAAAGTTTAGGGCTGCTCTGTTGACAAGGACCTCCACTTCATTCCACCTTAAATATCCAGGGAAAGCGAAAAATGGATAAAACAGTTGTGGTCCCTATGTACAATGGAATATCACTCAGCCATGAAATCAATGTCATAAGGCTAGTAGCAGCATGATGAGTGGATTTAGGTAAGACGATTCTAAGTGAAATAAGTCACACAGAAAAGGACACTTCTCATAAGGTGTCACTTATAGAGGGAATGTAAAAACCGTTACACTTGAACTGAATTACAAAACAGAACAGAGTCACACATGCAGAAAACACACTATGGCTGCTTAACGGGAAAGGTGAGGTGGGGTGATACATAAAACAAGAGTTTCAAATTAGCTCAGATACCGTTCCATAAACCCAATATGTAATAGACAAGACCTACTCCTTGCTCAGAGAACTGGACTCAACACGCCCGATTCACCGCACAAGAATATATCTGACTAGTAATAATCTTAAAACCTATGTATTGATATCTCTCTGTTAGTGTGTCAAGTGGGTGTAAAGCGGCATAAACACAGCCGTGAAAAGCAGCTAAACCCCATTATAAAAATAAATTACTTTTAAAAACCCATGAAACAAAGACAGGGAAAGAGAGAGAAATTCTTACACAATTCGTTCCGGGGCTGTGATGCAACCTGGATTGACCATATCTAGACCCACAGCTGGATGAGACATAAGGGTGGACACTCTTGGGGCTGAGAGGTTTGGTGAGGTTGGGTGAGCAAACGCAGACCCTTTAAAGTAATACTGCGTGCTACCCATCGCATGGGTCCCAAATCTCCAGGTTCAAGGGCATCTTCCTACATCGAAAACATGCATGAGAAACCCAGAAGATGGTACACCGTGTGATGGGGAAAGGTTTCTAAAACGCACCTCATTTCTCATCTCCTTGTGCTCGGGTTCGCCATTCCAGCCACTTTACTAGCAACTTCCCTACTTGGAGCATCAGCACCTTTAACCTCCTGTTCCGTACAGGTTGCAATTTGTCCTGAGGATGAACGGGAAGACGGGGAACCAATGAGAGACTAGCTCTTGGTGTTGGGACAGGCACAGGTCACTCTATTTTCCCATCAGGAAGAAGAATTAGCCACAGGCTCAACCTGCCCCCCGGAACCAGAACAGGGCCTGAAGCCATCCTGCGCTTTTGCGGCCAGCTCCCAAAAAAGCGACTTGTAAAATGGAGCTTCAGGGCACTGCAATTCACAAACCTGCAGAGTTATAAATGATAACTCTCGTCCACAAATATATTGAGGGAAGGCAAAGAAGAGGATTTGAAATCAAGGCAGAATTGCAGGAAACAGATTTCAGGAGGTAGATTCGAATCGCCTTTAAAGCACATGAAAAGCGGCAAAACGTTGACAATGATACCCTTGGCCAAAAAGGGCGTATGCGTTTTTTCCTGAATACATTCAGGAAAAAACGCATACGCCCTTTTTGGCCAACCAAGCAACCTGGAAAGGCAAATCAGCGCTACAAAGAAGTCTCGCTTCCCATCGGTCAAAAGGGCCATGCTGAAAAAAGTGTCAAAACCAGAAATGCAGGACAGACCATGGAGAAATGGGAGCCTTGCTACACTGATGGGCGGGATGTAAATTGCCAACAGCCACTCTGGAGAAGTGTACGGTGTGTCCTGAAACATCTAAAAAACACAGCTTAGAGAGCATAGGGCACTTCCACGCATGGGGAGATAAAGTAGGAAAATTGAAAATCAGCAAGACACAAGCACCCAAAAGTTTAGGGCTGCTCTGTTGACAAGGACCTCCACTTCATTCCACCTTAAATATCCCAGGAAAGCGAAAAATGGATAAAAAAGTTGTGGTCCTTATGTACAATGGAATATCACTCAGCCATGAAATCAATGTCATAAGGCTAGTAGCTGCATGATGAGTGGATTTAGGTAAGACGATTCTAAGTGAAATAAGTCACACAGAAAAGGACACTTCTCATAAGGTGTCACTTATAGAGGGAATGTAAAAACCGTTACACTTGAACTGAATTACAAAACAGAACAGAGTCACACATGCAGAAAACACACTATGGCTGCTTAACGGGAAAGGTGAGGTGGGGTGATACATAAAACAAGAGTTTCAAATTAGCTCAGATACCGTTCCATAAACCCAATATGTAATAGACAAGACCTACTCCTTGCTCAGAGAACTGGACTCAACACGCCCGATTTACCGCACAAGAATATATCTGACTAGTAATAATCTTAAAACCTATGTATTGATATCTCTCTGTTAGTGTGTCAAGTGGGTGTAAAGCGGCATAAACACAGCCGTGAAAAGCAGCCAAACCCCATTATAAAAATAACTTACTTTTAAAAACCCATGAAACAAAGACAGGGAAAGAGAGAGAAATTCTTACACAATTCGTTCCGGGGCTGTGATGCAACCTGGATTGACCATATCTAGACCCACAGCTGGATGAGACATAAGGGTGGACACTCTTGGGGCTGAGAGGTTTGGTGAGGTTGGGTGAGCAAACGCAGACCCTTTAAAGTAATACTGCGTGTTACCCATCGCATGGGTCCCAAATCTCCAGGTTCAAGGGCATCTTCCTACATCGAAAACATGCATGAGAAACCCAGAAGATGGTACACCGTGTGATGGGGAAAGGTTTCTAAAACGCACCTCATTTCTCATCTCCTTGTACTCGGGTTCGCCATTCCAGCCACTTTACTAGCAATCTCCCTACTTGGAGCATCAGCACCTTTAACCTCCTGTTCCGTACAGGTTGCAATTTGTCCTGAGGATGAACGGGAAGACGGGGAACCAATGAGAGACAAGCTCTTGGTGTTGGGACAGGCACAGGTCACTCTATTTTCCCATCAGGAAGAAGAATTAGCCACAGGCTCAGCCTGCCCCCCGGAACCAGAACAGGGCCTGAAGCCATCCTGCGCTTTTGCGGCCAGCTCCCAAAAAAGCGACTTCTAAAATGGAGCTTTAGGGCACTGCAATTCACAAACCTGCAGAGTTATAAATGATAACTCTCGTCCACAAATATATTGAGGGAAGGCAAAGAAGAGGATTTGAAATCAAGGCAGAATTGCAGGAAACAGATTTCAGGAGGTAGATTCGAATCGCCTTTAAAGCACATGAAAAGCGGCAAAACGTTGACAATGATGCCCTTGGCCAAAAAGGGCGTATGCGTTTTTTCCTGAATATATTCAGGAAAAAACGCATACGCCCTTTTTGGCCAACCAAGCAACCTGGAAAGGCAAATCAGCGCTACAAAGAAGTCTCGCTTCCCATCGGTCAAAAGGGCCATGCTGAAAAAAGTGTCAAAACCAGAAATGCAGGACAGGCCATGGAGAAATGGGAGCCTTGCTACACTGATGGGCGGGATGTAAATTGCCAACAGCCACTCTGGAGAAGTGTACGGTGTGTCCTGAAACATCTAAAAAACACAGCTTAGAGAGCATAGGGCACTTCCATGCCTGGGGGGATAAAGTAGGAAAATTGAAAATCAGCAAGACACAAGCACCCCAAAGTTTAGGGCTGCTCTGTTGACAAGGACCTCCACTTCCTTCCACCTTAAATATCCCAGGAAAGCGAAAAATGGATAAAAAAGTTGTGGTCCTTATATACAATGGAATATCACTCAGCCATGAAATCAATGTCATAAGGCTAGTAGCAGCATGATGAGTGGATTTAGGTAAGACGATTCTAAGTGAAATAAGTCACACAGAAAAGGACACTTCTCATAAGGTGTCACTTATAGAGGGAATGTAAAAACCGTTACACTTGAACTGAATTACAAAACAGAACAGAGTCACACATGCAGAAAACACACTATGGCTGCTTAACGGGAAAGGTGAGGTGGGGTGATACATAAAACAAGAGTTTCAAATTAGCTCAGATACCGTTAAATAAACCCAATATGTAATAGACAAGACCTACTCCTTGCTCAGAGAACTGGACTCAACACGCCCGATTCACCGCACAAGAATATATCTGACTAGTAATAATCTTAAAACCTATGTATTGATATATCTCTGTTAGTGTGTCAAGTGGGTCTAAAGCGGCATAAACACAGCCGTGAAAAGCAGGTAAACCCCATTATAAAAATAAATTACTTTTAAAAACCCATGAAACAAAGACAGGGAAAGAGAGAGAAATTCTTACACAATTCGTTCAGGGGCTGTGATGCAACCTGGATTGACCATATCTAGACCCACAGCTGGATGAGACATAAGGGTGGACACTCTTGGGGCTGAGAGGTTTGGTGAGGTTGGGTGAGCAAACGCAGACCCTTTAAAGTAATACTGCGTGCTACCCATCGCATGGGTCCCAAATCTCCAGGTTCAAGGGCATCTTCCTACATCGAAAACATGCATGAGAAACCCAGAAGATGGTACACCGTGTGATGGGGAAAGGTTTCTAAAACGCACCTCATTTCTCATCTCCTTGTGCTCGGGTTCGCCATTCCAGCCACTTTACTAGCAACTTCCCTACTTGGAGCATCAGCACCTTTAACCTCCTGTTCCGTACAGGTTGCAATTTGTCCTGAGGATGAACGGGAAGACGGGGAACCAATGAGAGACTAGCTCTTGGTGTTGGGACAGGCACAGGTCACTCTATTTTCCCATCAGGAAGAAGAATTAGCCACAGGCTCAACCTGCCCCCCGGAACCAGAACAGGGCCTGAAGCCATCCTGCGCTTTTGCGGCCAGCTCCCAAAAAAGCGACTTGTAAAATGGAGCTTCAGGGCACTGCAATTCACAAACCTGCAGAGTTATAAATGATAACTCTCGTCCACAAATATATTGAGGGAAGGCAAAGAAGAGGATTTGAAATCAAGGCAGAATTGCAGGAAACAGATTTCAGGAGGTAGATTCGAATCGCCTTTAAAGCACATGAAAAGCGGCAAAACGTTGACAATGATACCCTTGGCCAAAAAGGGCGTATGCGTTTTTTCCTGAATACATTCAGGAAAAAACGCATACGCCCTTTTTGGCCAACCAAGCAACCTGGAAAGGCAAATCAGCGCTACAAAGAAGTCTCGCTTCCCATCGGTCAAAAGGGCCATGCTGAAAAAAGTGTCAAAACCAGAAATGCAGGACAGGCCATGGAGAAATGGGAGCCTTGCTACACTGATGGGCGGGATGTAAATTGCCAACAGCCACTCTGGAGAAGTGTACGGTGTGTCCTGAAACATCTAAAAAACACAGCTTAGAGAGCATAGGGCACTTCCACGCATGGGGAGATAAAGTAGGAAAATTGAAAATCAGCAAGACACAAGCACCCAAAAGTTTAGGGCTGCTCTGTTGACAAGGACCTCCACTTCATTCCACCTTAAATATCCCAGGAAAGCGAAAAATGGATAAAAAAGTTGTGGTCCTTATGTACAATGGAATATCACTCAGCCATGAAATCAATGTCATAAGGCTAGTAGCTGCATGATGAGTGGATTTAGGTAAGACGATTCTAAGTGAAATAAGTCACACAGAAAAGGACACTTCTCATAAGGTGTCACTTATAGAGGGAATGTAAAAACCGTTACACTTGAACTGAATTACAAAACAGAACAGAGTCACACATGCAGAAAACACACTATGGCTGCTTAACGGGAAAGGTGAGGTGGGGTGATACATAAAACAAGAGTTTCAAATTAGCTCAGATACCGTTCCATAAACCCAATATGTAATAGACAAGACCTACTCCTTGCTCAGAGAACTGGACTCAACACGCCCGATTTACCGCACAAGAATATATCTGACTAGTAATAATCTTAAAACCTATGTATTGATATCTCTCTGTTAGTGTGTCAAGTGGGTGTAAAGCGGCATAAACACAGCCGTGAAAAGCAGCTAAACCCCATTATAAAAATAACTTACTTTTAAAAACCCATGAAACAAAGACAGGGAAAGAGAGAGAAATTCTTACACAATTCGTTCAGGGGCTGTGATGCAACCTGGATTGACCATATCTAGACCCACAGCTGGATGAGACATAAGGGTGGACACTCTTGGGGCTGAGAGGTTTGGTGAGGTTGGGTGAGCAAACGCAGACCCTTTAAAGTAATACTGCGTGTTACCCATCGCATGGGTCCCAAATCTCCAGGTTCAAGGGCATCTTCCTACATCGAAAACATGCATGAGAAACCCAGAAGATGGTACACCGTGTGATGGGGAAAGGTTTCTAAAACGCACCTCATTTCTCATCTCCTTGTACTCGGGTTCGCCATTCCAGCCACTTTACTAGCAATCTCCCTACTTGGAGCATCAGCACCTTTAACCTCCTGTTCCGTACAGGTTGCAATTTGTCCTGAGGATGAACGGGAAGACGGGGAACCAATGAGAGACAAGCTCTTGGTGTTGGGACAGGCACAGGTCACTCTATTTTCCCATCAGGAAGAAGAATTAGCCACAGGCTCAGCCTGCCCCCCGGAACCAGAACAGGGCCTGAAGCCATCCTGCGCTTTTGCGGCCAGCTCCCAAAAAAGCGACTTGTAAAATGGAGCTTTAGGGCACTGCAATTCACAAACCTGCAGAGTTATAAATGATAACTCTCGTCCACAAATATATTGAGGGAAGGCAAAGAAGAGGATTTGAAATCAAGGCAGAATTGCAGGAAACAGATTTCAGGAGGTAGATTCGAATCGCCTTTAAAGCACATGAAAAGCGGCAAAACGTTGACAATGATGCCCTTGGCCAAAAAGGGCGTATGCGTTTTTTCCTGAATATATTCAGGAAAAAACGCATACGCCCTTTTTGGCCAACCAAGCAACCTGGAAAGGCAAATCAGCGCTACAAAGAAGTCTCGCTTCCCATCGGTCAAAAGGGCCATGCTGAAAAAAGTGTCAAAACCAGAAATGCAGGACAGGCCATGGAGAAATGGGAGCCTTGCTACACTGATGGGCGGGATGTAAATTGCCAACAGCCACTCTGGAGAAGTGTACGGTGTGTCCTGAAACATCTAAAAAACACAGCTTAGAGAGCATAGGGCACTTCCATGCCTGGGGGGATAAAGTAGGAAAATTGAAAATCAGCAAGACACAAGCACCCCAAAGTTTAGGGCTGCTCTGTTGACAAGGACCTCCACTTCCTTCCACCTTAAATATCCCAGGAAAGCGAAAAATGGATAAAAAAGTTGTGGTCCTTATATACAATGGAATATCACTCAGCCATGAAATCAATGTCATAAGGCTAGTAGCAGCATGATGAGTGGATTTAGGTAAGACGATTCTAAGTGAAATAAGTCACACAGAAAAGGACACTTCTCATAAGGTGTCACTTATAGAGGGAATGTAAAAACCGTTACACTTGAACTGAATTACAAAACAGAACAGAGTCACACATGCAGAAAACACACTATGGCTGCTTAACGGGAAAGGTGAGGTGGGGTGATACATAAAACAAGAGTTTCAAATTAGCTCAGATACCGTTCCATAAACCCAATATGTAATAGACAAGACCTACTCCTTGCTCAGAGAACTGGACTCAACACGCCCGATTCACCGCACAAGAATATATCTTACTAGTAATAATCTTAAAACCTATGTATTGATATCTCTCTGTTAGTGTGTCAAGTGGGTGTAAAGCGGCATAAACACAGCCGTGAGAAGCAGCTAAACCCCATTATAAAAATAAATTACTTTTAAAAACCCATGAAACAAAGACAGGGAAAGAGAGAGAAATTCTTACACAATTCGTTCCGGGGCTGTGATGCAACCTGGATTGACCATATCTAGACCCACAGCTGGATGAGACATAAGGGTGGACACTCTTGGGGCTGAGAGGTTTGGTGAGGTTGGGTGAGCAAACGCACACCCTTTAAAGTAATACTGCGTGCTACCCATCGCATGGGTCCCAAATCTCCAGGTTCAAGGGCATCTTCCTACATCGAAAACATGCATAAGAAACCCAGAAGATGGTACACCGTGTGATGGGGAAAGGTTTCTAAAACGCACCTCATTTCTCATCTCCTTGTGCTCGGGTTCGCCATTCCAGCCACTTTACTAGCAATCTCCCTACTTGGAGCATCAGCACCTTTACCCTCCTGTTCCGTACAGGTTGCAATTTGTCCTGAGGATGAACGGGAAGACGGGGAACCAATGAGAGACTAGCTCTTGGTGTTGGGACAGGCACAGGTCACTCTATTTGCCCATCAGGAAGAAGAATTAACCACATGCTCAGCATGCCCCCCGGAACCAGAACAGGGCCTGAAGCCATCCTGCGCTTTTGCGGCCAGCTCCCAAAAAAGCGACTTGTAAAATGGAGCTTCAGGGCACTGCAATTCACAAACCTGCAGAGTTATAAATGATAACTCTCGTCCACAAATATATTGAGGGAAGGCAAAGAAGAAGATTTGAAATCAAGGCAGAATTGCAGGAAACAGATTTCAGGAGGTAGATTCGAATCGCCTTTAAAGCACATGAAAAGCGGCAAAAGGTTGACAATGATGCCCTTGGCCAAAAAGGGCGTATGCGTTTTTTCCTGAATACATTCAGGAAAAAACGCATACGCCCTTTTTGGCCAACCAAGCAACCTGGAAAGGCAAATCAGCGCTACAAAGAAGTCTCGCTTCCCATCGGTCAAAAGGGCCATGCTGAAAAAAGTGTCAAAACCAGAAATGCAGGACAGGCCATGGAGAAATGGGAGCCTTGCTACACTGATGGGCGGGATGTAAATTGCCAACAGCCACTCTGGAGAAGTGTACGGTGTGTCCTGAAACATCGAAAAAACACAGCTTAGAGAGCATAGGGCACTTCCACAAATGGGGGGATAAAGTGGGAAAATTGAAAATCAGCAAGACACAAGCACCCCAAAGTTTAGGGCTGCTCTGTTGACAAGGACCTCCACTTCCTTCCACCTTAAATATCCCAGGAAAGCGAAAAATGGATAAAAAAGTTGTGGTCCTTATGTACAATGGAATATCACTCAGCCATGAAATCAATATCATAAGGCTAGTAGCAGCATGATGAGTGGATTTAGGTAAGACGATTCTAAGTGAAATAAGTCACACAGAAAAGGACACTTCTCATAAGGTGTCACTTATAGAGGGAATGTAAAAACCGTTACACTTGAACTGAATTACAAAACAGAACAGAGTCACACATGCAGAAAACACACTATGGCTGCTTAACGGGAAAGGTGAGGTGGGGTGATACATAAAACAAGAGTTTCAAATTAGCTCAGATACCGTTCCATAAACCCAATATGTAATAGACAAGACCTACTCCTTGCTCAGAGAACTGGACTCAACACGCCCGATTCACCGCACAAGAATATATCTGACTAGTAATAATCTTAAAACCTATGTATTGATATATCTCTGTTAGTGTGTCAAGTGGGTCTAAAGCGGCATAAACACAGCCGTGAAAAGCAGGTAAACCCCATTATAAAAATAAATTACTTTTAAAAACCCATGAAACAAAGACAGGGAAAGAGAGAGAAATTCTTACACAATTCGTTCCGGGGCTGTGATGCAACCTGGATTGACCATATCTAGACCCACAGCTGGATGAGACATAAGGGTGGACACTCTTGGGGCTGAGAGGTTTGGTGAGGTTGGGTGAGCAAACGCAGACCCTTTAAAGTAATACTGCGTGCTACCCATCGCATGGGTCCCAAATCTCCAGGTTCAAGGGCATCTTCCTACATCGAAAACATGCATGAGAAACCCAGAAGATGGTACACCGTGTGATGGGGAAAGGTTTCTAAAACGCACCTCATTTCTCATCTCCTTGTGCTCGGGTTCGCCATTCCAGCCACTTTACTAGCAACTTCCCTACTTGGAGCATCAGCACCTTTAACCTCCTGTTCTGTACAGGTTGCAATTTGTCCTGAGGATGAACGGGAAGACGGGGAACCAATGAGAGACTAGCTCTTGGTGTTGGGACAGGCACAGGTCACTCCATTTTCCCATCAGGAAGAAGAATTAGCCACAGGCTCAACCTGCCCCCCGGAACCAGAACAGGGCCTGAAGCCATCCTGCGCTTTTGCGGCCAGCTCCCAAAAAAGCGACTTGTAAAATGGAGCTTCAGGGCACTGCAATTCATAAACCTGCAGAGTTATAAATGATAACTCTCGTCCACAAATATATTGAGGGAAGGCAAAGAAGAGGATTTGAAATCAAGGCAGAATTGCAGGAAACAGATTTCAGGAGGTAGATTCGAATCGCCTTTAAAGCACATGAAAAGCGGCAAAACGTTGACAATGATACCCTTGGCCAAAAAGGGCGTATGCGTTTTTTCCTGAATACATTCAGGAAAAAACGCATACGCCCTTTTTGGCCAACCAAGCAACCTGGAAAGGCAAATCAGCGCTACAAAGAAGTCTCGCTTCCCATCGGTCAAAAGGGCCATGCTGAAAAAAGTGTCAAAACCAGAAATGCAGGACAGGCCATGGAGAAATGGGAGCCTTGCTACACTGATGGGCGGGATGTAAATTGCCAACAGCCACTCTGGAGAAGTGTACGGTGTGTCCTGAAACATCGAAAAAACACAGCTTAGAGAGCATAGGGCACTTCCACGCATGGGGGGATAAAGTGGGAAAATTGAAAATCAGCAAGACACAAGCAGCCCAAAGTTTAGGGCTGCTCTGTTGACAAGGACCTCCACTTCATTCCACCTTAAATATCCAGGGAAAGCGAAAAATGGATAAAACAGTTGTGGTCCCTATGTACAATGGAATATCACTCAGCCATGAAATCAATGTCATAAGGCTAGTAGCAGCATGATGAGTGGATTTAGGTAAGACGATTCTAAGTGAAATAAGTCACACAGAAAAGGACACTTCTCATAAGGTGTCACTTATAGAGGGAATGTAAAAACCGTTACACTTGAACTGAATTACAAAACAGAACAGAGTCACACATGCAGAAAACACACTATGGCTGCTTAACGGGAAAGGTGAGGTGGGGTGATACATAAAACAAGAGTTTCAAATTAGCTCAGATACCGTTCCATAAACCCAATATGTAATAGACAAGACCTACTCCTTGCTCAGAGAACTGGACTCAACACGCCCGATTCACCGCACAAGAATATATCTGACTAGTAATAATCTTAAAACCTATGTATTGATATCTCTCTGTTAGTGTGTCAAGTGGGTGTAAAGCGGCATAAACACAGCCGTGAAAAGCAGCTAAACCCCATTATAAAAATAAATTACTTTTAAAAACCCATGAAACAAAGACAGGGAAAGAGAGAGAAATTCTTACACAATTCGTTCCGGGGCTGTGATGCAACCTGGATTGACCATATCTAGACCCACAGCTGGATGAGACATAAGGGTGGACACTCTTGGGGCTGAGAGGTTTGGTGAGGTTGGGTGAGCAAACGCAGACCCTTTAAAGTAATACTGCGTGCTACCCATCGCATGGGTCCCAAATCTCCAGGTTCAAGGGCATCTTCCTACATCGAAAACATGCATGAGAAACCCAGAAGATGGTACACCGTGTGATGGGGAAAGGTTTCTAAAACGCACCTCATTTCTCATCTCCTTGTGCTCGGGTTCGCCATTCCAGCCACTTTACTAGCAACTTCCCTACTTGGAGCATCAGCACCTTTAACCTCCTGTTCTGTACAGGTTGCAATTTGTCCTGAGGATGAACGGGAAGACGGGGAACCAATGAGAGACTAGCTCTTGGTGTTGGGACAGGCACAGGTCACTCCATTTTCCCATCAGGAAGAAGAATTAGCCACAGGCTCAACCTGCCCCCCGGAACCAGAACAGGGCCTGAAGCCATCCTGCGCTTTTGCGGCCAGCTCCCAAAAAAGCGACTTGTAAAATGGAGCTTCAGGGCACTGCAATTCATAAACCTGCAGAGTTATAAATGATAACTCTCGTCCACAAATATATTGAGGGAAGGCAAAGAAGAGGATTTGAAATCAAGGCAGAATTGCAGGAAACAGATTTCAGGAGGTAGATTCGAATCGCCTTTAAAGCACATGAAAAGCGGCAAAACGTTGACAATGATACCCTTGGCCAAAAAGGGCGTATGCGTTTTTTCCTGAATACATTCAGGAAAAAACGCATACGCCCTTTTTGGCCAACCAAGCAACCTGGAAAGGCAAATCAGCGCTACAAAGAAGTCTCGCTTCCCATCGGTCAAAAGGGCCATGCTGAAAAAAGTGTCAAAACCAGAAATGCAGGACAGGCCATGGAGAAATGGGAGCCTTGCTACACTGATGGGCGGGATGTAAATTGCCAACAGCCACTCTGGAGAAGTGTACGGTGTGTCCTGAAACATCTAAAAAACACAGCTTAGAGAGCATAGGGCACTTCCACGCATGGGGGGATAAAGTGGGAAAATTGAAAATCAGCAAGACACAAGCAGCCCAAAGTTTAGGGCTGCTCTGTTGACAAGGACCTCCACTTCATTCCACCTTAAATATCCAGGGAAAGCGAAAAATGGATAAAACAGTTGTGGTCCCTATGTACAATGGAATATCACTCAGCCATGAAATCAATGTCATAAGGCTAGTAGCAGCATGATGAGTGGATTTAGGTAAGACGATTCTAAGTGAAATAAGTCACACAGAAAAGGACACTTCTCATAAGGTGTCACTTATAGAGGGAATGTAAAAACCGTTACACTTGAACTGAATTACAAAACAGAACAGAGTCACACATGCAGAAAACACACTATGGCTGCTTAACGGGAAAGGTGAGGTGGGGTGATACATAAAACAAGAGTTTCAAATTAGCTCAGATACCGTTCCATAAACCCAATATGTAATAGACAAGACCTACTCCTTGCTCAGAGAACTGGACTCAACACGCCCGATTCACCGCACAAGAATATATCTGACTAGTAATAATCTTAAAACCTATGTATTGATATCTCTCTGTTAGTGTGTCAAGTGGGTGTAAAGCGGCATAAACACAGCCGTGAAAAGCAGCTAAACCCCATTATAAAAATAAATTACTTTTAAAAACCCATGAAACAAAGACAGGGAAAGAGAGAGAAATTCTTACACAATTCGTTCCGGGGCTGTGATGCAACCTGGATTGACCATATCTAGACCCACAGCTGGATGAGACATAAGGGTGGACACTCTTGGGGCTGAGAGGTTTGGTGAGGTTGGGTGAGCAAACGCAGACCCTTTAAAGTAATACTGCGTGCTACCCATCGCATGGGTCCCAAATCTCCAGGTTCAAGGGCATCTTCCTACATCGAAAACATGCATGAGAAACCCAGAAGATGGTACACCGTGTGATGGGGAAAGGTTTCTAAAACGCACCTCATTTCTCATCTCCTTGTGCTCGGGTTCGCCATTCCAGCCACTTTACTAGCAACTTCCCTACTTGGAGCATCAGCACCTTTAACCTCCTGTTCCGTACAGGTTGCAATTTGTCCTGAGGATGAACGGGAAGACGGGGAACCAATGAGAGACTAGCTCTTGGTGTTGGGACAGGCACAGGTCACTCTATTTTCCCATCAGGAAGAAGAATTAGCCACAGGCTCAACCTGCCCCCCGGAACCAGAACAGGGCCTGAAGCCATCCTGCGCTTTTGCGGCCAGCTCCCAAAAAAGCGACTTGTAAAATGGAGCTTCAGGGCACTGCAATTCACAAACCTGCAGAGTTATAAATGATAACTCTCGTCCACAAATATATTGAGGGAAGGCAAAGAAGAGGATTTGAAATCAAGGCAGAATTGCAGGAAACAGATTTCAGGAGGTAGATTCGAATCGCCTTTAAAGCACATGAAAAGCGGCAAAACGTTGACAATGATACCCTTGGCCAAAAAGGGCGTATGCGTTTTTTCCTGAATACATTCAGGAAAAAACGCATACGCCCTTTTTGGCCAACCAAGCAACCTGGAAAGGCAAATCAGCGCTACAAAGAAGTCTCGCTTCCCATCGGTCAAAAGGGCCATGCTGAAAAAAGTGTCAAAACCAGAAATGCAGGACAGACCATGGAGAAATGGGAGCCTTGCTACACTGATGGGCGGGATGTAAATTGCCAACAGCCACTCTGGAGAAGTGTACGGTGTGTCCTGAAACATCTAAAAAACACAGCTTAGAGAGCATAGGGCACTTCCACGCATGGGGAGATAAAGTAGGAAAATTGAAAATCAGCAAGACACAAGCACCCAAAAGTTTAGGGCTGCTCTGTTGACAAGGACCTCCACTTCATTCCACCTTAAATATCCCAGGAAAGCGAAAAATGGATAAAAAAGTTGTGGTCCTTATGTACAATGGAATATCACTCAGCCATGAAATCAATGTCATAAGGCTAGTAGCTGCATGATGAGTGGATTTAGGTAAGACGATTCTAAGTGAAATAAGTCACACAGAAAAGGACACTTCTCATAAGGTGTCACTTATAGAGGGAATGTAAAAACCGTTACACTTGAACTGAATTACAAAACAGAACAGAGTCACACATGCAGAAAACACACTATGGCTGCTTAACGGGAAAGGTGAGGTGGGGTGATACATAAAACAAGAGTTTCAAATTAGCTCAGATACCGTTCCATAAACCCAATATGTAATAGACAAGACCTACTCCTTGCTCAGAGAACTGGACTCAACACGCCCGATTTACCGCACAAGAATATATCTGACTAGTAATAATCTTAAAACCTATGTATTGATATCTCTCTGTTAGTGTGTCAAGTGGGTGTAAAGCGGCATAAACACAGCCGTGAAAAGCAGCCAAACCCCATTATAAAAATAACTTACTTTTAAAAACCCATGAAACAAAGACAGGGAAAGAGAGAGAAATTCTTACACAATTCGTTCCGGGGCTGTGATGCAACCTGGATTGACCATATCTAGACCCACAGCTGGATGAGACATAAGGGTGGACACTCTTGGGGCTGAGAGGTTTGGTGAGGTTGGGTGAGCAAACGCAGACCCTTTAAAGTAATACTGCGTGTTACCCATCGCATGGGTCCCAAATCTCCAGGTTCAAGGGCATCTTCCTACATCGAAAACATGCATGAGAAACCCAGAAGATGGTACACCGTGTGATGGGGAAAGGTTTCTAAAACGCACCTCATTTCTCATCTCCTTGTACTCGGGTTCGCCATTCCAGCCACTTTACTAGCAATCTCCCTACTTGGAGCATCAGCACCTTTAACCTCCTGTTCCGTACAGGTTGCAATTTGTCCTGAGGATGAACGGGAAGACGGGGAACCAATGAGAGACAAGCTCTTGGTGTTGGGACAGGCACAGGTCACTCTATTTTCCCATCAGGAAGAAGAATTAGCCACAGGCTCAGCCTGCCCCCCGGAACCAGAACAGGGCCTGAAGCCATCCTGCGCTTTTGCGGCCAGCTCCCAAAAAAGCGACTTCTAAAATGGAGCTTTAGGGCACTGCAATTCACAAACCTGCAGAGTTATAAATGATAACTCTCGTCCACAAATATATTGAGGGAAGGCAAAGAAGAGGATTTGAAATCAAGGCAGAATTGCAGGAAACAGATTTCAGGAGGTAGATTCGAATCGCCTTTAAAGCACATGAAAAGCGGCAAAACGTTGACAATGATGCCCTTGGCCAAAAAGGGCGTATGCGTTTTTTCCTGAATATATTCAGGAAAAAACGCATACGCCCTTTTTGGCCAACCAAGCAACCTGGAAAGGCAAATCAGCGCTACAAAGAAGTCTCGCTTCCCATCGGTCAAAAGGGCCATGCTGAAAAAAGTGTCAAAACCAGAAATGCAGGACAGGCCATGGAGAAATGGGAGCCTTGCTACACTGATGGGCGGGATGTAAATTGCCAACAGCCACTCTGGAGAAGTGTACGGTGTGTCCTGAAACATCTAAAAAACACAGCTTAGAGAGCATAGGGCACTTCCATGCCTGGGGGGATAAAGTAGGAAAATTGAAAATCAGCAAGACACAAGCACCCCAAAGTTTAGGGCTGCTCTGTTGACAAGGACCTCCACTTCCTTCCACCTTAAATATCCCAGGAAAGCGAAAAATGGATAAAAAAGTTGTGGTCCTTATATACAATGGAATATCACTCAGCCATGAAATCAATGTCATAAGGCTAGTAGCAGCATGATGAGTGGATTTAGGTAAGACGATTCTAAGTGAAATAAGTCACACAGAAAAGGACACTTCTCATAAGGTGTCACTTATAGAGGGAATGTAAAAACCGTTACACTTGAACTGAATTACAAAACAGAACAGAGTCACACATGCAGAAAACACACTATGGCTGCTTAACGGGAAAGGTGAGGTGGGGTGATACATAAAACAAGAGTTTCAAATTAGCTCAGATACCGTTCAATAAACCCAATATGTAATAGACAAGACCTACTCCTTGCTCAGAGAACTGGACTCAACACGCCCGATTCACCGCCCAAGAATATATCTGACTAGTAATAATCTTAAAACCTATGTATTGATATCTCTCTGTTAGTGTGTCAAGTGGGTGTAAAGCGGCATAAACACAGCCGTGAAAAGCAGCTAAACCCCATTATAAAAATAAATTACTTTTAAAAACCCATGAAACAAAGACAGGGAAAGAGAGAGAAATTCTTACACAATTCGTTCCGGGGCTGTGATGCAACCTGGATTGACCATATCTAGACCCACAGCTGGATGAGACATAAGGGTGGACACTCTTGGGGCTGAGAGGTTTGGTGAGGTTGGGTGAGCAAACGCAGACCCTTTAAAGTAATACTGCGTGCTACCCATCGCATGGGTCCCAAATCTCCAGGTTCAAGGGCATCTTCCTACATCGAAAACATGCATGAGAAACCCAGAAGATGGTACACCGTGTGATGGGGAAAGGTTTCTAAAACGCACCTCATTTCTCATCTCCTTGTGCTCGGGTTCGCCATTCCAGCCACTTTACTAGCTACTTCCCTACTTTGAGCATCAGCACCTTTAACCTCCTGTTCCGTACAGGTTGCAATTTGTCCTGAGGATGAACGGGAAGACGGGGAACCAATGAGAGACTAGCTCTTGGTGTTGGGACAGGCACAGGTCACTCTATTTTCCCATCAGGAAGAAGAATTAGCCACAGGCTCAACCTGCCCCCCGGAACCAGAAGAGGGCCTGAAGCCATCCTGCGCTTTTGCGGCCAGCTCCCAAAAAAGCGACTTGTAAAATGGAGCTTCAGGGCACTGCAATTCACAAACCTGCAGAGTTATAAATGATAACTCTCGTCCACAAATATATTGAGGGAAGGCAAAGAAGAGGATTTGAAATCAAGGCAGAATTGCAGGAAACAGATTTCAGGAGGTAGATTCGAATCGCCTTTAAAGCACATGAAAAGCGGCAAAACGTTGACAATGATACCCTTGGCCAAAAAGGGCATATGCGTTTTTTCCTGAATACATTCAGGAAAAAACGCATACGCCCTTTTTGGCCAACCAAGCAACCTGGAAAGGCAAATCAGCGCTACAAAGAAGTCTCGCTTCCCATCGGTCAAAAGGGCCATGCTGAAAAAAGTGTCAAAACCAGAAATGCAAGACAGGCCATGGAGAAATGGGAGCCTTGCTACACTGATGGGCGGGATGTAAATTGCCAACAGCCACTCTAGAGAAGTGTACGGTGTGTCCTGAAACATCTAAAAAACACAGCTTAGAGAGCATAGGGCACTTCCACGCATGGGGGGATAAAGTGGGAAAATTGAAAATCAGCAAGACACAAGCAGCCCAAAGTTTAGGGCTGCTCTGTTGACAAGGACCTCCACTTCATTCCACCTTAAATATCCCGGGAAAGCGAAAAATGGATAAAAAAGTTGTGGTCCCTATGTACAATGGAATATCACTCAGCCATGAAATCAATGTCATAAGGCTAGTAGCAGCATGATGAGTGGATTTAGGTAAGACGATTCTAAGTGAAATAAGTCACACAGAAAAGGACACTTCTCATAAGGTGTCACTTATAGAGGGAATGTAAAAACCGTTACACTTGAACTGAATTACAAAACAGAACAGAGTCACACATGCAGAAAACACACTATGGCTGCTTAACGGGAAAGGTGAGGTGGGGTGATACATAAAACAAGAGTTTCAAATTAGCTCAGATACCGTTCCATAAACCCAATATGTAATAGACAAGACCTACTCCTTGCTCAGAGAACTGGACTCAACACGCCCGATTCACCGCACAAGAATATATCTGACTAGTAATAATCTTAAAACCTATGTATTGATATCTCTCTGTTAGTGTGTCAAGTGGGTGTAAAGCGGCCTAAACACAGCCGTGAAAAGCAGCTAAACCCCATTATAAAAATAAATTACTTTTAAAAACCCATGAAACAAAGACAGGGAAAGAGAGAGAAATTCTTACACAATTCGTTCCGGGGCTGTGATGCAACCTGGATTGACCATATCTAGACCCACAGCTGGATGAGACATAAGGGTGGACACTCTTGGGGCTGAGAGGTTTGGTGAGGTTGGGTGAGCAAACGCAGACCCTTTAAAGTAATACTGCGTGCTACCCATCGCATGGGTCCCAAATCTCCAGGTTCAAGGGCATCTTCCTACATCGAAAACATGCATGAGAAACCCAGAAGATGGTACACCGTGTGATGGGGAAAGGTTTCTAAAACGCACCTCATTTCTCATCTCCTTGTGCTCGGGTTCGCCATTCCAGCCACTTTACTAGCAATTTCCCTACTTGGAGCATCAGCACCTTTAACCTCATGTTCCGTACAGGTTGCAATTTGTCCTGAGGATGAACGGGAAGACGGGGAACCAATGAGAGACTAGCTCTTGGTGTTGGGACAGGCACAGGTCACTCTATTTTCCCATCAGGAAGAAGAACTAGCCACAGGCTCAACCTGCCCCCCGGAACCAGAACAGGGCCTGAAGCCATCCTGCGCTTTTGCGGCCAGCTCCCAAAAAAGCGACTTGTAAAATGGAGCTTCAGGGCACTGCAATTCACAAACCTGCAGAGTTATAAATGATAACTCTCGTCCACAAATATATTGAGGGAAGGCAAAGAAGAGGATTTGAAATCAAGGCAGAATTGCAGGAAACAGATTTCAGGAGGTAGATTCGAATCGCCTTTAAAGCACATGAAAAGCGGCAAAACGTTGACAATGATATCCTTGGCCAAAAAGGGCGTATGCGTTTTTTCCTGAATACATTCAGGAAAAAACGCATACGCCCTTTTTGGCCAACCAAGCAACCTGGAAAGGCAAATCAGCGCTACAAAGAAGTCTCGCTTCCCATCGCTCAAAAGGGCCATGCTGAAAAAAGTGTCAAAACCAGAAATGCAGGACAGACCATGGAGAAATGGGAGCCTTGCTACACTGATGGGCGGGATGTAAATTGCCAACAGCCACTCTGGAGAAGTGTACGGTGTGTCCTGAAACATCTAAAAAACACAGCTTAGAGAGCATAGGGCACTTCCACGCATGGGGAGATAAAGTAGGAAAATTGAAAATCAGCAAGACACAAGCACCCAAAAGTTTAGGGCTGCTCTGTTGACAAGGACCTCCACTTCATTCCACCTTAAATATCCCAGGAAAGCGAAAAATGGATAAAAAAGTTGTGGTCCTTATGTACAATGGAATATCACTCAGCCATGAAATCAATGTCATAAGGCTAGTAGCTGCATGATGAGTGGATTTAGGTAAGACGATTCTAAGTGAAATAAGTCACACAGAAAAGGACACTTCTCATAAGGTGTCACTTATAGAGGGAATGTAAAAACCGTTACACTTGAACTGAATTACAAAACAGAACAGAGTCACACATGCAGAAAACACACTATGGCTGCTTAACGGGAAAGGTGAGGTGGGGTGATACATAAAACAAGAGTTTCAAATTAGCTCAGATACCGTTCCATAAACCCAATATGTAATAGACAAGACCTACTCCTTGCTCAGAGAACTGGACTCAAAACGCCCGATTTACCGCCCAAGAATATATCTGACTAGTAATAATCTTAAAACCTATGTATTGATATCTCTCTGTTAGTGTGTCAAGTGGGTGTAAAGCGGCATAAACACAGCCGTGAAAAGCAGCTAAACCCCATTATAAAAATAACTTACTTTTAAAAACCCATGAAACAAAGACAGGGAAAGAGAGAGAAATTCTTACACAATTCGTTCCGGGGCTGTGATGCAACCTGGATTGACCATATCTAGACCCACAGCTGGATGAGACATAAGGGTGGACACTCTTGGGGCTGAGAGGTTTGGTGAGGTTGGGTGAGCAAACGCAGACCCTTTAAAGTAATACTGCGTGTTACCCATCGCATGGGTCCCAAATCTCCAGGTTCAAGGGCATCTTCCTACATCGAAAACATGCATGAGAAACCCAGAAGATGGTACACCGTGTGATGGGGAAAGGTTTCTAAAACGCACCTCATTTCTCATCTCCTTGTACTCGGGTTCGCCATTCCAGCCACTTTACTAGCAATCTCCCTACTTGGAGCATCAGCACCTTTAACCTCCTGTTCCGTACAGGTTGCAATTTGTCCTGAGGATGAACGGGAAGACGGGGAACCAATGAGAGACAAGCTCTTGGTGTTGGGACAGGCACAGGTCACTCTATTTTCCCATCAGGAAGAAGAATTAGCCACAGGCTCAGCCTGCCCCCCGGAACCAGAACAGGGCCTGAAGCCATCCTGCGCTTTTGCGGCCAGCTCCCAAAAAAGCGACTTCTAAAATGGAGCTTTAGGGCACTGCAATTCACAAACCTGCAGAGTTATAAATGATAACTCTCGTCCACAAATATATTGAGGGAAGGCAAAGAAGAGGATTTGAAATCAAGGCAGAATTGCAGGAAACAGATTTCAGGAGGTAGATTCGAATCGCCTTTAAAGCACATGAAAAGCGGCAAAACGTTGACAATGATGCCCTTGGCCAAAAAGGGCGTATGCGTTTTTTCCTGAATATATTCAGGAAAAAACGCATACGCCCTTTTTGGCCAACCAAGCAACCTGGAAAGGCAAATCAGCGCTACAAAGAAGTCTCGCTTCCCATCGGTCAAAAGGGCCATGCTGAAAAAAGTGTCAAAACCAGAAATGCAGGACAGGCCATGGAGAAATGGGAGCCTTGCTACACTGATGGGCGGGATGTAAATTGCCAACAGCCACTCTGGAGAAGTGTACGGTGTGTCCTGAAACATCGAAAAAACACAGCTTAGAGAGCATAGGGCACTTCCACAAATGGGGGGATAAAGTGGGAAAATTGAAAATCAGCAAGACACAAGCACCCCAAAGTTTAGGGCTGCTCTGTTGACAAGGACCTCCACTTCCTTCCACCTTAAATATCCCAGGAAAGCGAAAAATGGATAAAAAATTTGTGGTCCTTATGTACAATGGAATATCACTCAGCCATGAAATCAATATCATAAGGCTAGTAGCAGCATGATGAGTGGATTTAGGTAAGACGATTCTAAGTGAAATAAGTCACACAGAAAAGGACACTTCTCATAAGGTGTCACTTATAGAGGGAATGTAAAAACCGTTACACTTGAACTGAATTACAAAACAGAACAGAGTCACACATGCAGAAAACACACTATGGCTGCTTAACGGGAAAGGTGAGGTGGGGTGATACATAAAACAAGAGTTTCAAATTAGCTCAGATACCGTTCCATAAACCCAATATGTAATAGACAAGACCTACTCCTTGCTCAGAGAACTGGACTCAACACGCCCGATTCACCGCACAAGAATATATCTGACTAGTAATAATCTTAAAACCTATGTATTGATATATCTCTGTTAGTGTGTCAAGTGGGTCTAAAGCGGCATAAACACAGCCGTGAAAAGCAGGTAAACCCCATTATAAAAATAAATTACTTTTAAAAACCCATGAAACAAAGACAGGGAAAGAGAGAGAAATTCTTACACAATTCGTTCAGGGGCTGTGATGCAACCTGGATTGACCATATCTAGACCCACAGCTGGATGAGACATAAGGGTGGACACTCTTGGGGCTGAGAGGTTTGGTGAGGTTGGGTGAGCAAACGCAGACCCTTTAAAGTAATACTGCGTGCTACCCATCGCATGGGTCCCAAATCTCCAGGTTCAAGGGCATCTTCCTACATCGAAAACATGCATGAGAAACCCAGAAGATGGTACACCGTGTGATGGGGAAAGGTTTCTAAAACGCACCTCATTTCTCATCTCCTTGTGCTCGGGTTCGCCATTCCAGCCACTTTACTAGCAACTTCCCTACTTGGAGCATCAGCACCTTTAACCTCCTGTTCCGTACAGGTTGCAATTTGTCCTGAGGATGAACGGGAAGACGGGGAACCAATGAGAGACTAGCTCTTGGTGTTGGGACAGGCACAGGTCACTCTATTTTCCCATCAGGAAGAAGAATTAGCCACAGGCTCAACCTGCCCCCCGGAACCAGAACAGGGCCTGAAGCCATCCTGCGCTTTTGCGGCCAGCTCCCAAAAAAGCGACTTGTAAAATGGAGCTTCAGGGCACTGCAATTCACAAACCTGCAGAGTTATAAATGATAACTCTCGTCCACAAATATATTGAGGGAAGGCAAAGAAGAGGATTTGAAATCAAGGCAGAATTGCAGGAAACAGATTTCAGGAGGTAGATTCGAATCGCCTTTAAAGCACATGAAAAGCGGCAAAACGTTGACAATGATACCCTTGGCCAAAAAGGGCGTATGCGTTTTTTCCTGAATACATTCAGGAAAAAACGCATACGCCCTTTTTGGCCAACCAAGCAACCTGGAAAGGCAAATCAGCGCTACAAAGAAGTCTCGCTTCCCATCGGTCAAAAGGGCCATGCTGAAAAAAGTGTCAAAACCAGAAATGCAGGACAGGCCATGGAGAAATGGGAGCCTTGCTACACTGATGGGCGGAATGTAAATTGCCAACAGCCACTCTGGAGAAGTGTACGGTGTGTCCTGAAACATCGAAAAAACACAGCTTAGAGAGCATAGGGCACTTCCACGCATGGGGGGATAAAGTGGGAAAATTGAAAATCAGCAAGACACAAGCAGCCCAAAGTTTAGGGCTGCTCTGTTGACAAGGACCTCCACTTCATTCCACCTTAAATATCCCGGGAAAGCGAAAAATGGATAAAAAAGTTGTGGTCCCTATGTACAATGGAATATCACTCAGCCATGAAATCAATGTCATAAGGCTAGTAGCAGCATGATGAGTGGATTTAGGTAAGACGATTCTAAGTGAAATAAGTCACACAGAAAAGGACACTTCTCATAAGGTGTCACTTATAGAGGGAATGTAAAAACCGTTACACTTGAACTGAATTACAAAACAGAACAGAGTCACACATGCAGAAAACACACTATGGCTGCTTAACGGGAAAGGTGAGGTGGGGTGATACATAAAACAAGAATTTCAAATTAGCTCAGATACCGTTCCATAAACCCAATATGTAATAGACAAGACCTACTCCTTGCTCAGAGAACTGGACTCAACACGCCCGATTTACCGCACAAGAATATATCTGACTAGTAATAATCTTAAAACCTATGTATTGATATCTCTCTGTTAGTGTGTCAAGTGGGTGTAAAGCGGCATAAACACAGCCGTGAAAAGCAGCTAAACCCCATTATAAAAATAACTTACTTTTAAAAACCCATGAAACAAAGACAGGGAAAGAGAGAGAAATTCTTACACAATTCGTTCCGGGGCTGTGATGCAACCTGGATTGACCATATCTAGACCCACAGCTGGATGAGACATAAGGGTGGACACTCTTGGGGCTGAGAGGTTTGGTGAGGTTGGGTGAGCAAACGCAGACCCTTTAAAGTAATACTGCGTGTTACCCATCGCATGGGTCCCAAATCTCCAGGTTCAAGGGCATCTTCCTACATCGAAAACATGCATGAGAAACCCAGAAGATGGTACACCGTGTGATGGGGAAAGGTTTCTAAAACGCACCTCATTTCTCATCTCCTTGTGCTCGGGTTCGCCATTCCAGCCACTTTACTAGCAATCTCCCTACTTGGAGCATCAGCACCTTTAACCTCCTGTTCCGTACAGGTTGCAATTTGTCCTGAGGATGAACGGGAAGACGGGGAACCAATGAGAGACAAGCTCTTGGTGTTGGGACAGGCACAGGTCACTCTATTTTCCCATCAGGAAGAAGAATTAGCCACAGGCTCAGCCTGCCCCCCGGAACCAGAACAGGGCCTGAAGCCATCCTGCGCTTTTGCGGCCAGCTCCCAAAAAAGCGACTTCAAAAATGGAGCTTTAGGGCACTGCAATTCACAAACCTGCAGAGTTATAAATGATAACTCTCGTCCACAAATATATTGAGGGAAGGCAAAGAAGAGGATTTGAAATCAAGGCAGAATTGCAGGAAACAGATTTCAGGAGGTAGATTCGAATCGCCTTTAAAGCACATGAAAAGCGGCAAAACGTTGACAATGATGCCCTTGGCCAAAAAGGGCGTATGCGTTTTTTCCTGAATATATTCAGGAAAAAACGCATACGCCCTTTTTGGCCAACCAAGCAACCTGGAAAGGCAAATCAGCGCTACAAAGAAGTCTCGCTTCCCATCGGTCAAAAGGGCCATGCTGAAAAAAGTGTCAAAACCAGAAATGCAGGACAGGCCATGGAGAAATGGGAGCCTTGCTACACTGATGGGCGGGATGTAAATTGCCAACAGCCACTCTGGAGAAGTGTACGGTGTGTCCTGAAACATCTAAAAAACACAGCTTAGAGAGCATAGGGCACTTCCACGCATGGGGGGATAAAGTGGGAAAATTGAAAATCAGCAAGACACAAGCAGCCCAAAGTTTAGGGCTGCTCTGTTGACAAGGACCTCCACTTCATTCCACCTTAAATATCCCGGGAAAGCGAAAAATGGATAAAAAAGTTGTGGTCCCTATGTACAATGGAATATCACTCAGCCATGAAATCAATGTCATAAGGCTAGTAGCAGCATGATGAGTGGATTTAGGTAAGACGATTCTAAGTGAAATAAGTCACACAGAAAAGGACACTTCTCATAAGGTGTCACTTATAGAGGGAATGTAAAAACCGTTACACTTGAACTGAATTACAAAACAGAACAGAGTCACACATGCAGAAAACACACTATGGCTGCTTAACGGGAAAGGTGAGGTGGGGTGATACATAAAACAAGAGTTTCAAATTAGCTCAGATACCGTTCCATAAACCCAATATGTAATAGACAAGACCTACTCCTTGCTCAGAGAACTGGACTCAACACGCCCGATTTACCGCACAAGAATATATCTGAGTAGTAATAATCTTAAAACCTATGTATTGATATCTCTCTGTTAGTGTGTCAAGTGGGTGTAAAGCGGCATAAACACAGCCGTGAAAAGCAGCTAAACCCCATTATAAAAATAACTTACTTTTAAAAACCCATGAAACAAAGACAGGGAAAGAGAGAGAAATTCTTACACAATTCGTTCCGGGGCTGTGATGCAACCTGGATTGACCATATCTAGACCCACAGCTGGATGAGACATAAGGGTGGACACTCTTGGGGCTGAGAGGTTTGGTGAGGTTGGGTGAGCAAACGCAGACCCTTTAAAGTAATACTGCGTGCTACCCATCGCATGGGTCCCAAATCTCCAGGTTCAAGGGCATCTTCCTACATCGAAAACATGCATGAGAAACCCAGAAGATGGTACACCGTGTGATGGGGAAAGGTTTCTAAAACGCACCTCATTTCTCATCTCCTTGTGCTCGGGTTCGCCATTCCAGCCACTTTACTAGCAACTTCCCTACTTGGAGCATCAGCACCTTTAACCTCCTGTTCCGTACAGGTTGCAATTTGTCCTGAGGATGAACGGGAAGACGGGGAACCAATGAGAGACTAGCTCTTGGTGTTGGGACAGGCACAGGTCACTCTATTTTCCCATCAGGAAGAAGAATTAGCCACAGGCTCAACCTGCCCCCCGGAACCAGAACAGGGCCTGAAGCCATCCTGCGCTTTTGCGGCCAGCTCCCAAAAAAGCGACTTGTAAAATGGAGCTTCAGGGCACTGCAATTCACAAACCTGCAGAGTTATAAATGATAACTCTCGTCCACAAATATATTGAGGGAAGGCAAAGAAGAGGATTTGAAATCAAGGCAGAATTGCAGGAAACAGATTTCAGGAGGTAGATTCGAATCGCCTTTAAAGCACATGAAAAGCGGCAAAACGTTGACAATGATACCCTTGGCCAAAAAGGGCGTATGCGTTTTTTCCTGAATACATTCAGGAAAAAACGCATACGCCCTTTTTGGCCAACCAAGCAACCTGGAAAGGCAAATCAGCGCTACAAAGAAGTCTCGCTTCCCATCGGTCAAAAGGGCCATGCTGAAAAAAGTGTCAAAACCAGAAATGCAGGACAGACCATGGAGAAATGGGAGCCTTGCTACACTGATGGGCGGGATGTAAATTGCCAACAGCCACTCTGGAGAAGTGTACGGTGTGTCCTGAAACATCTAAAAAACACAGCTTAGAGAGCATAGGGCACTTCCACGCATGGGGAGATAAAGTAGGAAAATTGAAAATCAGCAAGACACAAGCACCCAAAAGTTTAGGGCTGCTCTGTTGACAAGGACCTCCACTTCATTCCACCTTAAATATCCCAGGAAAGCGAAAAATGGATAAAAAAGTTGTGGTCCTTATGTACAATGGAATATCACTCAGCCATGAAATCAATGTCATAAGGCTAGTAGCTGCATGATGAGTGGATTTAGGTAAGACGATTCTAAGTGAAATAAGTCACACAGAAAAGGACACTTCTCATAAGGTGTCACTTATAGAGGGAATGTAAAAACCGTTACACTTGAACTGAATTACAAAACAGAACAGAGTCACACATGCAGAAAACACACTATGGCTGCTTAACGGGAAAGGTGAGGTGGGGTGATACATAAAACAAGAGTTTCAAATTAGCTCAGATACCGTTCCATAAACCCAATATGTAATAGACAAGACCTACTCCTTGCTCAGAGAACTGGACTCAACACGCCCGATTTACCGCACAAGAATATATCTGACTAGTAATAATCTTAAAACCTATGTATTGATATCTCTCTGTTAGTGTGTCAAGTGGGTGTAAAGCGGCATAAACACAGCCGTGAAAAGCAGCTAAACCCCATTATAAAAATAACTTACTTTTAAAAACCCATGAAACAAAGACAGGGAAAGAGAGAGAAATTCTTACACAATTCGTTCCGGGGCTGTGATGCAACCTGGATTGACCATATCTAGACCCACAGCTGGATGAGACATAAGGGTGGACACTCTTGGGGCTGAGAGGTTTGGTGAGGTTGGGTGAGCAAACGCAGACCCTTTAAAGTAATACTGCGTGTTACCCATCGCATGGGTCCCAAATCTCCAGGTTCAAGGGCATCTTCCTACATCGAAAACATGCATGAGAAACCCAGAAGATGGTACACCGTGTGATGGGGAAAGGTTTCTAAAACGCACCTCATTTCTCATCTCCTTGTACTCGGGTTCGCCATTCCAGCCACTTTACTAGCAATCTCCCTACTTGGAGCATCAGCACCTTTAACCTCCTGTTCCGTACAGGTTGCAATTTGTCCTGAGGATGAACGGGAAGACGGGGAACCAATGAGAGACAAGCTCTTGGTGTTGGGACAGGCACAGGTCACTCTATTTTCCCATCAGGAAGAAGAATTAGCCACAGGCTCAGCCTGCCCCCCGGAACCAGAACAGGGCCTGAAGCCATCCTGCGCTTTTGCGGCCAGCTCCCAAAAAAGCGACTTCTAAAATGGAGCTTTAGGGCACTGCAATTCACAAACCTGCAGAGTTATAAATGATAACTCTCGTCCACAAATATATTGAGGGAAGGCAAAGAAGAGGATTTGAAATCAAGGCAGAATTGCAGGAAACAGATTTCAGGAGGTAGATTCGAATCGCCTTTAAAGCACATGAAAAGCGGCAAAACGTTGACAATGATGCCCTTGGCCAAAAAGGGCGTATGCGTTTTTTCCTGAATATATTCAGGAAAAAACGCATACGCCCTTTTTGGCCAACCAAGCAACCTGGAAAGGCAAATCAGCGCTACAAAGAAGTCTCGCTTCCCATCGGTCAAAAGGGCCATGCTGAAAAAAGTGTCAAAACCAGAAATGCAGGACAGGCCATGGAGAAATGGGAGCCTTGCTACACTGATGGGCGGGATGTAAATTGCCAACAGCCACTCTGGAGAAGTGTACGGTGTGTCCTGAAACATCTAAAAAACACAGCTTAGAGAGCATAGGGCACTTCCATGCCTGGGGGGATAAAGTAGGAAAATTGAAAATCAGCAAGACACAAGCACCCCAAAGTTTAGGGCTGCTCTGTTGACAAGGACCTCCACTTCCTTCCACCTTAAATATCCCAGGAAAGCGAAAAATGGATAAAAAAGTTGTGGTCCTTATATACAATGGAATATCACTCAGCCATGAAATCAATGTCATAAGGCTAGTAGCAGCATGATGAGTGGATTTAGGTAAGACGATTCTAAGTGAAATAAGTCACACAGAAAAGGACACTTCTCATAAGGTGTCACTTATAGAGGGAATGTAAAAACCGTTACACTTGAACTGAATTACAAAACAGAACAGAGTCACACATGCAGAAAACACACTATGGCTGCTTAACGGGAAAGGTGAGGTGGGGTGATACATAAAACAAGAGTTTCAAATTAGCTCAGATACCGTTCCATAAACCCAATATGTAATAGACAAGACCTACTCCTTGCTCAGAGAACTGGACTCAACACGCCCGATTCACCGCCCAAGAATATATCTGACTAGTAATAATCTTAAAACCTATGTATTGATATCTCTCTGTTAGTGTGTCAAGTGGGTGTAAAGCGGCATAAACACAGCCGTGAAAAGCAGCTAAACCCCATTATAAAAATAAATTACTTTTAAAAACCCATGAAACAAAGACAGGGAAAGAGAGAGAAATTCTTACACAATTCGTTCCGGGGCTGTGATGCAACCTGGATTGACCATATCTAGACCCACAGCTGGATGAGACATAAGGGTGGACACTCTTGGGGCTGAGAGGTTTGGTGAGGTTGGGTGAGCAAACGCAGACCCTTTAAAGTAATACTGCGTGCTACCCATCGCATGGGTCCCAAATCTCCAGGTTCAAGGGCATCTTCCTACATCGAAAACATGCATGAGAAACCCAGAAGATGGTACACCGTGTGATGGGGAAAGGTTTCTAAAACGCACCTCATTTCTCATCTCCTTGTGCTCGGGTTCGCCATTCCAGCCACTTTACTAGCTACTTCCCTACTTGGAGCATCAGCACCTTTAACCTCCTGTTCCGTACAGGTTGCAATTTGTCCTGAGGATGAACGGGAAGACGGGGAACCAATGAGAGACTAGCTCTTGGTGTTGGGACAGGCACAGGTCACTCTATTTTCCCATCAGGAAGAAGAATTAGCCACAGGCTCAACCTGCCCCCCGGAACCAGAACAGGGCCTGAAGCCATCCTGCGCTTTTGCGTCCAGCTCCCAAAAAAGCGACTTGTAAAATGGAGCTTCAGGGCACTGCAATTCACAAACCTGCAGAGTTATAAATGATAACTCTCGTCCACAAATATATTGAGGGAAGGCAAAGAAGAGGATTTGAAATCAAGGCAGAATTGCAGGAAACAGATTTCAGGAGGTAGATTCGAATCGCCTTTAAAGCACATGAAAAGCGGCAAAACGTTGACAATGATACCCTTGGCCAAAAAGGGCATATGCGTTTTTTCCTGAATACATTCAGGAAAAAACGCATACGCCCTTTTTGGCCAACCAAGCAACCTGGAAAGGCAAATCAGCGCTACAAAGAAGTCTCGCTTCCCATCGGTCAAAAGGGCCATGCTGAAAAAAGTGTCAAAACCAGAAATGCAAGACAGGCCATGGAGAAATGGGAGCCTTGCTACACTGATGGGCGGGATGTAAATTGCCAACAGCCACTCTAGAGAAGTGTACGGTGTGTCCTGAAACATCTAAAAAACACAGCTTAGAGAGCATAGGGCACTTCCACGCATGGGGGGATAAAGTGGGAAAATTGAAAATCAGCAAGACACAAGCAGCCCAAAGTTTAGGGCTGCTCTGTTGACAAGGACCTCCACTTCATTCCACCTTAAATATCCCGGGAAAGCGAAAAATGGATAAAAAAGTTGTGGTCCCTATGTACAATGGAATATCACTCAGCCATGAAATCAATGTCATAAGGCTAGTAGCAGCATGATGAGTGGATTTAGGTAAGACGATTCTAAGTGAAATAAGTCACACAGAAAAGGACACTTCTCATAAGGTGTCACTTATAGAGGGAATGTAAAAACCGTTACACTTGAACTGAATTACAAAACAGAACAGAGTCACACATGCAGAAAACACACTATGGCTGCTTAACGGGAAAGGTGAGGTGGGGTGATACATAAAACAAGAGTTTCAAATTA
Source organism: Balaenoptera physalus (assembly GCF_965194825.1). Lineage (NCBI taxonomy): Eukaryota > Metazoa > Chordata > Mammalia > Artiodactyla > Balaenopteridae > Balaenoptera > Balaenoptera physalus. The sequence continues at coordinate 130,781 of NW_028125750.1, forward strand.
GCTCAGATACCGTTCCATAAACCCAATATGTAATAGACAAGACCTACTCCTTGCTCAGAGAACTGGACTCAACACGCCCGATTCACCGCACAAGAATATATCTGACTAGTAATAATCTTAAAACCTATGTATTGATATCTCTCTGTTAGTGTGTCAAGTGGGTGTAAAGCGGCCTAAACACAGCCGTGAAAAGCAGCTAAACCCCATTATAAAAATAAATTACTTTTAAAAACCCATGAAACAAAGACAGGGAAAGAGAGAGAAATTCTTACACAATTCGTTCCGGGGCTGTGATGCAACCTGGATTGACCATATCTAGACCCACAGCTGGATGAGACATAAGGGTGGACACTCTTGGGGCTGAGAGGTTTGGTGAGGTTGGGTGAGCAAACGCAGACCCTTTAAAGTAATACTGCGTGCTACCCATCGCATGGGTCCCAAATCTCCAGGTTCAAGGGCATCTTCCTACATCGAAAACATGCATGAGAAACCCAGAAGATGGTACACCGTGTGATGGGGAAAGGTTTCTAAAACGCACCTCATTTCTCATCTCCTTGTGCTCGGGTTCGCCATTCCAGCCACTTTACTAGCAATTTCCCTACTTGGAGCATCAGCACCTTTAACCTCATGTTCCGTACAGGTTGCAATTTGTCCTGAGGATGAACGGGAAGACGGGGAACCAATGAGAGACTAGCTCTTGGTGTTGGGACAGGCACAGGTCACTCTATTTTCCCATCAGGAAGAAGAACTAGCCACAGGCTCAACCTGCCCCCCGGAACCAGAACAGGGCCTGAAGCCATCCTGCGCTTTTGCGGCCAGCTCCCAAAAAAGCGACTTGTAAAATGGAGCTTCAGGGCACTGCAATTCACAAACCTGCAGAGTTATAAATGATAACTCTCGTCCACAAATATATTGAGGGAAGGCAAAGAAGAGGATTTGAAATCAAGGCAGAATTGCAGGAAACAGATTTCAGGAGGTAGATTCGAATCGCCTTTAAAGCACATGAAAAGCGGCAAAACGTTGACAATGATATCCTTGGCCAAAAAGGGCGTATGCGTTTTTTCCTGAATACATTCAGGAAAAAACGCATACGCCCTTTTTGGCCAACCAAGCAACCTGGAAAGGCAAATCAGCGCTACAAAGAAGTCTCGCTTCCCATCGCTCAAAAGGGCCATGCTGAAAAAAGTGTCAAAACCAGAAATGCAGGACAGACCATGGAGAAATGGGAGCCTTGCTACACTGATGGGCGGGATGTAAATTGCCAACAGCCACTCTGGAGAAGTGTACGGTGTGTCCTGAAACATCTAAAAAACACAGCTTAGAGAGCATAGGGCACTTCCACGCATGGGGAGATAAAGTAGGAAAATTGAAAATCAGCAAGACACAAGCACCCAAAAGTTTAGGGCTGCTCTGTTGACAAGGACCTCCACTTCCTTCCACCTTAAATATCCCAGGAAAGCGAAAAATGGATAAAAAAGTTGTGGTCCTTATATACAATGGAATATCACTCAGCCATGAAATCAATGTCATAAGGCTAGTAGCAGCATGATGAGTGGATTTAGGTAAGACGATTCTAAGTGAAATAAGTCACACAGAAAAGGACACTTCTCATAAGGTGTCACTTATAGAGGGAATGTAAAAACCGTTACACTTGAACTGAATTACAAAACAGAACAGAGTCACACATGCAGAAAACACACTATGGCTGCTTAACGGGAAAGGTGAGGTGGGGTGATACATAAAACAAGAGTTTCAAATTAGCTCAGATACCGTTCCATAAACCCAATATGTAATAGACAAGACCTACTCCTTGCTCAGAGAACTGGACTCAACACGCCCGATTCACCGCACAAGAATATATCTGACTAGTAATAATCTTAAAACCTATGTATTGATATCTCTCTGTTAGTGTGTCAAGTGGGTGTAAAGCGGCATAAACACAGCCGTGAAAAGCAGCTAAACCCCATTATAAAAATAAATTACTTTTAAAAACCCATGAAACAAAGACAGGGAAAGAGAGAGAAATTCTTACACAATTCGTTCCGGGGCTGTGATGCAACCTGGATTGACCATATCTAGACCCACAGCTGGATGAGACATAAGGGTGGACACTCTTGGGGCTGAGAGGTTTGGTGAGGTTGGGTGAGCAAACGCAGACCCTTTAAAGTAATACTGCGTGCTACCCATCGCATGGGTCCCAAATCTCCAGGTTCAAGGGCATCTTCCTACATCGAAAACATGCATGAGAAACCCAGAAGATGGTACACCGTGTGATGGGGAAAGGTTTCTAAAACGCACCTCATTTCTCATCTCCTTGTGCTCGGGTTCGCCATTCCAGCCACTTTACTAGCAATCTCCCTACTTGGAGCATCAGCACCTTTAACCTCCTGTTCCGTACAGGTTGCAATTTGTCCTGAGGATGAACGGGAAGACGGGGAACCAATGAGAGACAAGCTCTTGGTGTTGGGACAGGCACAGGTCACTCTATTTTCCCATCAGGAAGAAGAATTAGCCACAGGCTCAGCCTGCCCCCCGGAACCAGAACAGGGCCTGAAGCCATCCTGCGCTTTTGCGGCCAGCTCCCAAAAAAGCGACTTCAAAAATGGAGCTTTAGGGCACTGCAATTCACAAACCTGCAGAGTTATAAATGATAACTCTCGTCCACAAATATATTGAGGGAAGGCAAAGAAGAGGATTTGAAATCAAGGCAGAATTGCAGGAAACAGATTTCAGGAGGTAGATTCGAATCGCCTTTAAAGCACATGAAAAGCGGCAAAACGTTGACAATGATGCCCTTGGCCAAAAAGGGCGTATGCGTTTTTTCCTGAATATATTCAGGAAAAAACGCATACGCCCTTTTTGGCCAACCAAGCAACCTGGAAAGGCAAATCAGCGCTACAAAGAAGTCTCGCTTCCCATCGGTCAAAAGGGCCATGCTGAAAAAAGTGTCAAAACCAGAAATGCAGGACAGGCCATGGAGAAATGGGAGCCTTGCTACACTGATGGGCGGGATGTAAATTGCCAACAGCCACTCTGGAGAAGTGTACGGTGTGTCCTGAAACATCTAAAAAACACAGCTTAGAGAGCATAGGGCACTTCCACGCATGGGGGGATAAAGTGGGAAAATTGAAAATCAGCAAGACACAAGCAGCCCAAAGTTTAGGGCTGCTCTGTTGACAAGGACCTCCACTTCATTCCACCTTAAATATCCCGGGAAAGCGAAAAATGGATAAAAAAGTTGTGGTCCCTATGTACAATGGAATATCACTCAGCCATGAAATCAATGTCATAAGGCTAGTAGCAGCATGATGAGTGGATTTAGGTAAGACGATTCTAAGTGAAATAAGTCACACAGAAAAGGACACTTCTCATAAGGTGTCACTTATAGAGGGAATGTAAAAACCGTTACACTTGAACTGAATTACAAAACAGAACAGAGTCACACATGCAGAAAACACACTATGGCTGCTTAACGGGAAAGGTGAGGTGGGGTGATACATAAAACAAGAGTTTCAAATTAGCTCAGATACCGTTCCATAAACCCAATATGTAATAGACAAGACCTACTCCTTGCTCAGAGAACTGGACTCAACACGCCCGATTCACCGCACAAGAATATATCTGACTAGTAATAATCTTAAAACCTATGTATTGATATCTCTCTGTTAGTGTGTCAAGTGGGTGTAAAGCGGCCTAAACACAGCCGTGAAAAGCAGCTAAACCCCATTATAAAAATAAATTACTTTTAAAAACCCATGAAACAAAGACAGGGAAAGAGAGAGAAATTCTTACACAATTCGTTCCGGGGCTGTGATGCAACCTGGATTGACCATATCTAGACCCACAGCTGGATGAGACATAAGGGTGGACACTCTTGGGGCTGAGAGGTTTGGTGAGGTTGGGTGAGCAAACGCAGACCCTTTAAAGTAATACTGCGTGCTACCCATCGCATGGGTCCCAAATCTCCAGGTTCAAGGGCATCTTCCTACATCGAAAACATGCATGAGAAACCCAGAAGATGGTACACCGTGTGATGGGGAAAGGTTTCTAAAACGCACCTCATTTCTCATCTCCTTGTGCTCGGGTTCGCCATTCCAGCCACTTTACTAGCAATTTCCCTACTTGGAGCATCAGCACCTTTAACCTCATGTTCCGTACAGGTTGCAATTTGTCCTGAGGATGAACGGGAAGACGGGGAACCAATGAGAGACTAGCTCTTGGTGTTGGGACAGGCACAGGTCACTCTATTTTCCCATCAGGAAGAAGAACTAGCCACAGGCTCAACCTGCCCCCCGGAACCAGAACAGGGCCTGAAGCCATCCTGCGCTTTTGCGGCCAGCTCCCAAAAAAGCGACTTGTAAAATGGAGCTTCAGGGCACTGCAATTCACAAACCTGCAGAGTTATAAATGATAACTCTCGTCCACAAATATATTGAGGGAAGGCAAAGAAGAGGATTTGAAATCAAGGCAGAATTGCAGGAAACAGATTTCAGGAGGTAGATTCGAATCGCCTTTAAAGCACATGAAAAGCGGCAAAACGTTGACAATGATACCCTTGGCCAAAAAGGGCGTATGCGTTTTTTCCTGAATACATTCAGGAAAAAACGCATACGCCCTTTTTGGCCAACCAAGCAACCTGGAAAGGCAAATCAGCGCTACAAAGAAGTCTCGCTTCCCATCGCTCAAAAGGGCCATGCTGAAAAAAGTGTCAAAACCAGAAATGCAGGACAGACCATGGAGAAATGGGAGCCTTGCTACACTGATGGGCGGGATGTAAATTGCCAACAGCCACTCTGGAGAAGTGTACGGTGTGTCCTGAAACATCTAAAAAACACAGCTTAGAGAGCATAGGGCACTTCCACGCATGGGGAGATAAAGTAGGAAAATTGAAAATCAGCAAGACACAAGCACCCAAAAGTTTAGGGCTGCTCTGTTGACAAGGACCTCCACTTCATTCCACCTTAAATATCCCAGGAAAGCGAAAAATGGATAAAAAAGTTGTGGTCCTTATGTACAATGGAATATCACTCAGCCATGAAATCAATGTCATAAGGCTAGTAGCTGCATGATGAGTGGATTTAGGTAAGACGATTCTAAGTGAAATAAGTCACACAGAAAAGGACACTTCTCATAAGGTGTCACTTATAGAGGGAATGTAAAAACCGTTACACTTGAACTGAATTACAAAACAGAACAGAGTCACACATGCAGAAAACACACTATGGCTGCTTAACGGGAAAGGTGAGGTGGGGTGATACATAAAACAAGAGTTTCAAATTAGCTCAGATACCGTTCCATAAACCCAATATGTAATAGACAAGACCTACTCCTTGCTCAGAGAACTGGACTCAACACGCCCGATTTACCGCACAAGAATATATCTGACTAGTAATAATCTTAAAACCTATGTATTGATATCTCTCTGTTAGTGTGTCAAGTGGGTGTAAAGCGGCATAAACACAGCCGTGAAAAGCAGCCAAACCCCATTATAAAAATAACTTACTTTTAAAAACCCATGAAACAAAGACAGGGAAAGAGAGAGAAATTCTTACACAATTCGTTCCGGGGCTGTGATGCAACCTGGATTGACCATATCTAGTCCCACAGCTGGATGAGACATAAGGGTGGACACTCTTGGGGCTGAGAGGTTTGGTGAGGTTGGGTGAGCAAACGCAGACCCTTTAAAGTAATACTGCGTGTTACCCATCGCATGGGTCCCAAATCTCCAGGTTCAAGGGCATCTTCCTACATCGAAAACATGCATGAGAAACCCAGAAGATGGTACACCGTGTGATGGGGAAAGGTTTCTAAAACGCACCTCATTTCTCATCTCCTTGTACTCGGGTTCGCCATTCCAGCCACTTTACTAGCAATCTCCCTACTTGGAGCATCAGCACCTTTAACCTCCTGTTCCGTACAGGTTGCAATTTGTCCTGAGGATGAACGGGAAGACGGGGAACCAATGAGAGACAAGCTCTTGGTGTTGGGACAGGCACAGGTCACTCTATTTTCCCATCAGGAAGAAGAATTAGCCACAGGCTCAGCCTGCCCCCCGGAACCAGAACAGGGCCTGAAGCCATCCTGCGCTTTTGCGGCCAGCTCCCAAAAAAGCGACTTCTAAAATGGAGCTTTAGGGCACTGCAATTCACAAACCTGCAGAGTTATAAATGATAACTCTCGTCCACAAATATATTGAGGGAAGGCAAAGAAGAGGATTTGAAATCAACGCAGAATTGCAGGAAACAGATTTCAGGAGGTAGATTCGAATCGCCTTTAAAGCACATGAAAAGCGGCAAAACGTTGACAATGATGCCCTTGGCCAAAAAGGGCGTATGCGTTTTTTCCTGAATATATTCAGGAAAAAACGCATACGCCCTTTTTGGCCAACCAAGCAACCTGGAAAGGCAAATCAGCGCTACAAAGAAGTCTCGCTTCCCATCGGTCAAAAGGGCCATGCTGAAAAAAGTGTCAAAACCAGAAATGCAGGACAGGCCATGGAGAAATGGGAGCCTTGCTACACTGATGGGCGGGATGTAAATTGCCAACAGCCACTCTGGAGAAGTGTACGGTGTGTCCTGAAACATCTAAAAAACACAGCTTAGAGAGCATAGGGCACTTCCATGCCTGGGGGGATAAAGTAGGAAAATTGAAAATCAGCAAGACACAAGCACCCCAAAGTTTAGGGCTGCTCTGTTGACAAGGACCTCCACTTCCTTCCACCTTAAATATCCCAGGAAAGCGAAAAATGGATAAAAAAGTTGTGGTCCTTATATACAATGGAATATCACTCAGCCATGAAATCAATGTCATAAGGCTAGTAGCAGCATGATGAGTGGATTTAGGTAAGACGATTCTAAGTGAAATAAGTCACACAGAAAAGGACACTTCTCATAAGGTGTCACTTATAGAGGGAATGTAAAAACCGTTACACTTGAACTGAATTACAAAACAGAACAGAGTCACACATCCAGAAAACACACTATGGCTGCTTAACGGGAAAGGTGAGGTGGGGTGATACATAAAACAAGAGTTTCAAATTAGCTCAGATACCGTTCCATAAACCCAATATGTAATAGACAAGACCTACTCCTTGCTCAGAGAACTGGACTCAACACGCCCGATTCACCGCCCAAGAATATATCTGACTAGTAATAATCTTAAAACCTATGTATTGATATCTCTCTGTTAGTGTGTCAAGTGGGTGTAAAGCGGCATAAACACAGCCGTGAAAAGCAGCTAAACCCCATTATAAAAATAAATTACTTTTAAAAACCCATGAAACAAAGACAGGGAAAGAGAGAGAAATTCTTACACAATTCGTTCCGGGGCTGTGATGCAACCTGGATTGACCATATCTAGACCCACAGCTGGATGAGACATAAGGGTGGACACTCTTGGGGCTGAGAGGTTTGGTGAGGTTGGGTGAGCAAACGCACACCCTTTAAAGTAATACTGCGTGCTACCCATCGCATGGGTCCCAAATCTCCAGGTTCAAGGGCATCTTCCTACATCGAAAACATGCATGATAAACCCAGAAGATGGTACACCGTGTGATGGGGAAAGGTTTCTAAAACGCACCTCATTTCTCATCTCCTTGTGCTCGGGTTCGCCATTCCAGCCACTTTACTAGCAATCTCCCTACTTGGAGCATCAGCACCTTTAACCTCCTGTTCCGTACAGGTTGCAATTTGTCCTGAGGATGAACGGGAAGACGGGGAACCAATGAGAGACTAGCTCTTGGTGTTGGGACAGGCACAGGTCACTCTATTTGCCCATCAGGAAGAAGAATTAACCACATGCTCAGCCTGCCCCCCGGAACCAGAACAGGGCCTGAAGCCATCCTGCGCTTTTGCGGCCAGCTCCCAAAAAAGCGACTTGTAAAATGGAGCTTCAGGGCACTGCAATTCACAAACCTGCAGAGTTATAAATGATAACTCTCGTCCACAAATATATTGAGGGAAGGCAAAGAAGAAGATTTGAAATCAAGGCAGAATTGCAGGAAACAGATTTCAGGAGGTAGATTCGAATCGCCTTTAAAGCACATGAAAAGCGGCAAAAGGTTGACAATGATGCCCTTGGCCAAAAAGGGCGTATGCGTTTTTTCCTGAATATATTCAGGAAAAAACGCATACGCCCTTTTTGGCCAACCAAGCAACCTGGAAAGGCAAATCAGCGCTACAAAGAAGTCTCGCTTCCCATCGGTCAAAAGGGCCATGCTGAAAAAAGTGTCAAAACCAGAAATGCAGGACAGGCCATGGAGAAATGGGAGCCTTGCTACACTGATGGGCGGGATGTAAATTGCCAACAGCCACTCTGGAGAAGTGTACGGTGTGTCCTGAAACATCGAAAAAACACAGCTTAGAGAGCATAGGGCACTTCCACAAATGGGGGGATAAAGTGGGAAAATTGAAAATCAGCAAGACACAAGCACCCCAAAGTTTAGGGCTGCTCTGTTGACAAGGACCTCCACTTCCTTCCACCTTAAATATCCCAGGAAAGCGAAAAATGGATAAAAAAGTTGTGGTCCTTATGTACAATGGAATATCACTCAGCCATGAAATCAATATCATAAGGCTAGTAGCAGCATGATGAGTGGATTTAGGTAAGACGATTCTAAGTGAAATAAGTCACACAGAAAAGGACACTTCTCATAAGGTGTCACTTATAGAGGGAATGTAAAAACCGTTACACTTGAACTGAATTACAAAACAGAACAGAGTCACACATGCAGAAAACACACTATGGCTGCTTAACGGGAAAGGTGAGGTGGGGTGATACATAAAACAAGAATTTCAAATTAGCTCAGATACCGTTCCATAAACCCAATATGTAATAGACAAGACCTACTCCTTGCTCAGAGAACTGGACTCAACACGCCCGATTCACCGCACAAGAATATATCTGACTAGTAATAATCTTAAAACCTATGTATTGATATCTCTCTGTTAGTGTGTCAAGAGGGTCTAAAGCGGCATAAACACAGCCGTGAAAAGCAGCTAAACCCCATTATAAAAATAAATTACTTTTAAAAACCCATGAAACAAAGACAGGGAAAGAGAGAGAAATTCTTACACAATTCGTTCCGGGGCTGTGATGCAACCTGGATTGACCATATCTAGACCCACAGCTGGATGAGACATAAGGGTGGACACTCTTGGGGCTGAGAGGTTTGGTGAGGTTGGGTGAGCAAACGCAGACCCTTTAAAGTAATACTGCGTGCTACCCATCGCATGGGTCCCAAATCTCCAGGTTCAAGGGCATCTTCCTACATCGAAAACATGCATGAGAAACCCAGAAGATGGTACACCGTGTGATGGGGAAAGGTTTCTAAAACGCACCTCATTTCTCATCTCCTTGTGCTCGGGTTCGCCATTCCAGCCACTTTACTAGCAACTTCCCTACTTGGAGCATCAGCACCTTTAACCTCCTGTTCCGTACAGGTTGCAATTTGTCCTGAGGATGAACGGGAAGACGGGGAACCAATGAGAGACTAGCTCTTGGTGTTGGGACAGGCACAGGTCACTCTATTTTCCCATCAGGAAGAAGAATTAGCCACAGGCTCAACCTGCCCCCCGGAACCAGAACAGGGCCTGAAGCCATCCTGCGCTTTTGCGGCCAGCTCCCAAAAAAGCGACTTGTAAAATGGAGCTTCAGGGCACTGCAATTCACAAACCTGCAGAGTTATAAATGATAACTCTCGTCCACAAATATATTGAGGGAAGGCAAAGAAGAGGATTTGAAATCAAGGCAGAATTGCAGGAAACAGATTTCAGGAGGTAGATTCGAATCGCCTTTAAAGCACATGAAAAGCGGCAAAACGTTGACAATGATGCCCTTGGCCAAAAAGGGCGTATGCGTTTTTTCCTGAATACATTCAGGAAAAAACGCATACGCCCTTTTTGGCCAACCAAGCAACCTGGAAAGGCAAATCAGCGCTACAAAGAAGTCTCGCTTCCCATCGGTCAAAAGGGCCATGCTGAAAAAAGTGTCAAAACCAGAAATGCAGGACAGACCATGGAGAAATGGGAGCCTTGCTACACTGATGGGCGGGATGTAAATTGCCAACAGCCACTCTGGAGAAGTGTACGGTGTGTCCTGAAACATCTAAAAAACACAGCTTAGAGAGCATAGGGCACTTCCACGCATGGGGAGATAAAGTAGGAAAATTGAAAATCAGCAAGACACAAGCACCCAAAAGTTTAGGGCTGCTCTGTTGACAAGGACCTCCACTTCATTCCACCTTAAATATCCCAGGAAAGCGAAAAATGGATAAAAAAGTTGTGGTCCTTATGTACAATGGAATATCACTCAGCCATGAAATCAATGTCATAAGGCTAGTAGCTGCATGATGAGTGGATTTAGGTAAGACGATTCTAAGTGAAATAAGTCACACAGAAAAGGACACTTCTCATAAGGTGTCACTTATAGAGGGAATGTAAAAACCGTTACACTTGAACTGAATTACAAAACAGAACAGAGTCACACATGCAGAAAACACACTATGGCTGCTTAACGGGAAAGGTGAGGTGGGGTGATACATAAAACAAGAGTTTCAAATTAGCTCAGATACCGTTCCATAAACCCAATATGTAATAGACAAGACCTACTCCTTGCTCAGAGAACTGGACTCAACACGCCCGATTTACCGCACAAGAATATATCTGACTAGTAATAATCTTAAAACCTATGTATTGATATCTCTCTGTTAGTGTGTCAAGTGGGTGTAAAGCGGCATAAACACAGCCGTGAAAAGCAGCTAAACCCCATTATAAAAATAACTTACTTTTAAAAACCCATGAAACAAAGACAGGGAAAGAGAGAGAAATTCTTACACAATTCGTTCCGGGGCTGTGATGCAACCTGGATTGACCATATCTAGACCCACAGCTGGATGAGACATAAGGGTGGACACTCTTGGGGCTGAGAGGTTTGGTGAGGTTGGGTGAGCAAACGCAGACCCTTTAAAGTAATACTGCGTGTTACCCATCGCATGGGTCCCAAATCTCCAGGTTCAAGGGCATCTTCCTACATCGAAAACATGCATGAGAAACCCAGAAGATGGTACACCGTGTGATGGGGAAAGGTTTCTAAAACGCACCTCATTTCTCATCTCCTTGTACTCGGGTTCGCCATTCCAGCCACTTTACTAGCAATCTCCCTACTTGGAGCATCAGCACCTTTAACCTCCTGTTCCGTACAGGTTGCAATTTGTCCTGAGGATGAAAGGGAAGACGGGGAACCAATGAGAGACAAGCTCTTGGTGTTGGGACAGGCACAGGTCACTCTATTTTCCCATCAGGAAGAAGAATTAGCCACAGGCTCAGCCTGCCCCCCGGAACCAGAACAGGGCCTGAAGCCATCCTGCGCTTTTGCGGCCAGCTCCCAAAAAAGCGACTTCTAAAATGGAGCTTTAGGGCACTGCAATTCACAAACCTGCAGAGTTATAAATGATAACTCTCGTCCACAAATATATTGAGGGAAGGCAAAGAAGAGGATTTGAAATCAAGGCAGAATTGCAGGAAACAGATTTCAGGAGGTAGATTCGAATCGCCTTTAAAGCACATGAAAAGCGGCAAAACGTTGACAATGATGCCCTTGGCCAAAAAGGGCGTATGCGTTTTTTCCTGAATATATTCAGGAAAAAACGCATACGCCCTTTTTGGCCAACCAAGCAACCTGGAAAGGCAAATCAGCGCTACAAAGAAGTCTCGCTTCCCATCGGTCAAAAGGGCCATGCTGAAAAAAGTGTCAAAACCAGAAATGCAGGACAGGCCATGGAGAAATGGGAGCCTTGCTACACTGATGGGCGGGATGTAAATTGCCAACAGCCACTCTGGAGAAGTGTACGGTGTGTCCTGAAACATCGAAAAAACACAGCTTAGAGAGCATAGGGCACTTCCATGCCTGGGGGGATAAAGTAGGAAAATTGAAAATCAGCAAGACACAAGCACCCCAAAGTTTAGGGCTGCTCTGTTGACAAGGACCTCCACTTCCTTCCACCTTAAATATCCCAGGAAAGCGAAAAATGGATAAAAAAGTTGTGGTCCTTATATACAATGGAATATCACTCAGCCATGAAATCAATGTCATAAGGCTAGTAGCAGCATGATGAGTGGATTTAGGTAAGACGATTCTAAGTGAAATAAGTCACACAGAAAAGGACACTTCTCATAAGGTGTCACTTATAGAGGGAATGTAAAAACCGTTACACTTGAACTGAATTACAAAACAGAACAGAGTCACACATGCAGAAAACACACTATGGCTGCTTAACGGGAAAGGTGAGGTGGGGTGATACATAAAACAAGAGTTTCAAATTAGCTCAGATACCGTTCCATAAACCCAATATGTAATAGACAAGACCTACTCCTTGCTCAGAGAACTGGACTCAACACGCCCGATTTACCGCACAAGAATATATCTGAGTAGTAATAATCTTAAAACCTATGTATTGATATCTCTCTGTTAGTGTGTCAAGTGGGTGTAAAGCGGCATAAACACAGCCGTGAAAAGCAGCTAAACCCCATTATAAAAATAACTTACTTTTAAAAACCCATGAAACAAAGACAGGGAAAGAGAGAGAAATTCTTACACAATTCGTTCCGGGGCTGTGATGCAACCTGGATTGACCATATCTAGACCCACAGCTGGATGAGACATAAGGGTGGACACTCTTGGGGCTGAGAGGTTTGGTGAGGTTGGGTGAGCAAACGCAGACCCTTTAAAGTAATACTGCGTGCTACCCATCGCATGGGTCCCAAATCTCCAGGTTCAAGGGCATCTTCCTACATCGAAAACATGCATGAGAAACCCAGAAGATGGTACACCGTGTGATGGGGAAAGGTTTCTAAAACGCACCTCATTTCTCATCTCCTTGTGCTCGGGTTCGCCATTCCAGCCACTTTACTAGCTACTTCCCTACTTGGAGCATCAGCACCTTTAACCTCCTGTTCCGTACAGGTTGCAATTTGTCCTGAGGATGAACGGGAAGACGGGGAACCAATGAGAGACTAGCTCTTGGTGTTGGGACAGGCACAGGTCACTCTATTTTCCCATCAGGAAGAAGAATTAGCCACAGGCTCAACCTGCCCCCCGGAACCAGAACAGGGCCTGAAGCCATCCTGCGCTTTTGCGGCCAGCTCCCAAAAAAGCGACTTGTAAAATGGAGCTTCAGGGCACTGCAATTCACAAACCTGCAGAGTTATAAATGATAACTCTCGTCCACAAATATATTGAGGGAAGGCAAAGAAGAGGATTTGAAATCAAGGCAGAATTGCAGGAAACAGATTTCAGGAGGTAGATTCGAATCGCCTTTAAAGCACATGAAAAGCGGCAAAACGTTGACAATGATACCCTTGGCCAAAAAGGGCGTATGCGTTTTTTCCTGAATACATTCAGGAAAAAACGCATACGCCCTTTTTGGCCAACCAAGCAACCTGGAAAGGCAAATCAGCGCTACAAAGAAGTCTCGCTTCCCATCGCTCAAAAGGGCCATGCTGAAAAAAGTGTCAAAACCAGAAATGCAGGACAGACCATGGAGAAATGGGAGCCTTGCTACACTGATGGGCGGGATGTAAATTGCCAACAGCCACTCTGGAGAAGTGTACGGTGTGTCCTGAAACATCTAAAAAACACAGCTTAGAGAGCATAGGGCACTTCCACGCATGGGGAGATAAAGTAGGAAAATTGAAAATCAGCAAGACACAAGCACCCAAAAGTTTAGGGCTGCTCTGTTGACAAGGACCTCCACTTCATTCCACCTTAAATATCCCAGGAAAGCGAAAAATGGATAAAAAAGTTGTGGTCCTTATGTACAATGGAATATCACTCAGCCATGAAATCAATGTCATAAGGCTAGTAGCTGCATGATGAGTGGATTTAGGTAAGACGATTCTAAGTGAAATAAGTCACACAGAAAAGGACACTTCTCATAAGGTGTCACTTATAGAGGGAATGTAAAAACCGTTACACTTGAACTGAATTACAAAACAGAACAGAGTCACACATGCAGAAAACACACTATGGCTGCTTAACGGGAAAGGTGAGGTGGGGTGATACATAAAACAAGAGTTTCAAATTAGCTCAGATACCGTTCCATAAACCCAATATGTAATAGACAAGACCTACTCCTTGCTCAGAGAACTGGACTCAAAACGCCCGATTTACCGCACAAGAATATATCTGACTAGTAATAATCTTAAAACCTATGTATTGATATCTCTCTGTTAGTGTGTCAAGTGGGTGTAAAGCGGCATAAACACAGCCGTGAAAAGCAGCTAAACCCCATTATAAAAATAACTTACTTTTAAAAACCCATGAAACAAAGACAGGGAAAGAGAGAGAAATTCTTACACAATTCGTTCCGGGGCTGTGATGCAACCTGGATTGACCATATCTAGACCCACAGCTGGATGAGACATAAGGGTGGACACTCTTGGGGCTGAGAGGTTTGGTGAGGTTGGGTGAGCAAACGCAGACCCTTTAAAGTAATACTGCGTGTTACCCATCGCATGGGTCCCAAATCTCCAGGTTCAAGGGCATCTTCCTACATCGAAAACATGCATGAGAAACCCAGAAGATGGTACACCGTGTGATGGGGAAAGGTTTCTAAAACGCACCTCATTTCTCATCTCCTTGTACTCGGGTTCGCCATTCCAGCCACTTTACTAGCAATCTCCCTACTTGGAGCATCAGCACCTTTAACCTCCTGTTCCGTACAGGTTGCAATTTGTCCTGAGGATGAACGGGAAGACGGGGAACCAATGAGAGACAAGCTCTTGGTGTTGGGACAGGCACAGGTCACTCTATTTTCCCATCAGGAAGAAGAATTAGCCACAGGCTCAGCCTGCCCCCCGGAACCAGAACAGGGCCTGAAGCCATCCTGCGCTTTTGCGGCCAGCTCCCAAAAAAGCGACTTCTAAAATGGAGCTTTAGGGCACTGCAATTCACAAACCTGCAGAGTTATAAATGATAACTCTCGTCCACAAATATATTGAGGGAAGGCAAAGAAGAGGATTTGAAATCAAGGCAGAATTGCAGGAAACAGATTTCAGGAGGTAGATTCGAATCGCCTTTAAAGCACATGAAAAGCGGCAAAAGGTTGACAATGATGCCCTTGGCCAAAAAGGGCGTATGCGTTTTTTCCTGAATATATTCAGGAAAAAACGCATACGCCCTTTTTGGCCAACCAAGCAACCTGGAAAGGCAAATCAGCGCTACAAAGAAGTCTCGCTTCCCATCGGTCAAAAGGGCCATGCTGAAAAAAGTGTCAAAACCAGAAATGCAGGACAGGCCATGGAGAAATGGGAGCCTTGCTACACTGATGGGCGGGATGTAAATTGCCAACAGCCACTCTGGAGAAGTGTACGGTGTGTCCTGAAACATCTAAAAAACACAGCTTAGAGAGCATAGGGCACTTCCATGCCTGGGGGGATAAAGTAGGAAAATTGAAAATCAGCAAGACACAAGCACCCCAAAGTTTAGGGCTGCTCTGTTGACAAGGACCTCCACTTCCTTCCACCTTAAATATCCCAGGAAAGCGAAAAATGGATAAAAAAGTTGTGGTCCTTATATACAATGGAATATCACTCAGCCATGAAATCAATGTCATAAGGCTAGTAGCAGCATGATGAGTGGATTTAGGTAAGACGATTCTAAGTGAAATAAGTCACACAGAAAAGGACACTTCTCATAAGGTGTCACTTATAGAGGGAATGTAAAAACCGTTACACTTGAACTGAATTACAAAACAGAACAGAGTCACACATGCAGAAAACACACTATGGCTGCTTAACGGGAAAGGTGAGGTGGGGTGATACATAAAACAAGAGTTTCAAATTAGCTCAGATACCGTTCCATAAACCCAATATGTAATAGACAAGACCTACTCCTTGCTCAGAGAACTGGACTCAACACGCCCGATTCACCGCCCAAGAATATATCTGACTAGTAATAATCTTAAAACCTATGTATTGATATCTCTCTGTTAGTGTGTCAAGTGGGTGTAAAGCGGCATAAACACAGCCGTGAAAAGCAGCTAAACCCCATTATAAAAATAAATTACTTTTAAAAACCCATGAAACAAAGACAGGGAAAGAGAGAGAAATTCTTACACAATTCGTTCCGGGGCTGTGATGCAACCTGGATTGACCATATCTAGACCCACAGCTGGATGAGACATAAGGGTGGACACTCTTGGGGCTGAGAGGTTTGGTGAGGTTGGGTGAGCAAACGCAGACCCTTTAAAGTAATACTGCGTGCTACCCATCGCATGGGTCCCAAATCTCCAGGTTCAAGGGCATCTTCGTACATCGAAAACATGCATGAGAAACCCAGAAGATGGTACACCATGTGATGGGGAAAGGTTTCTAAAACGCACCTCATTTCTCATCTCCTTGTGCTCGGGTTCGCCATTCCAGCCACTTTACTAGCAATCTCCCTACTTGGAGCATCAGCACCTTTACCCTCCTGTTCCGTACAGGTTGCAATTTGTCCTGAGGATGAACGGGAAGACGGGGAACCAATGAGAGACTAGCTCTTGGTGTTGGGACAGGCACAGGTCACTCTATTTGCCCATCAGGAAGAAGAATTAACCACATGCTCAGCCTGCCCCCCAGAACCAGAAC
This sequence comes from Balaenoptera physalus, assembly GCF_965194825.1. Classification (NCBI taxonomy): domain Eukaryota; kingdom Metazoa; phylum Chordata; class Mammalia; order Artiodactyla; family Balaenopteridae; genus Balaenoptera; species Balaenoptera physalus. Next base: position 147,406 of record NW_028125750.1, read on the forward strand.
AGGGCCTGAAGCCATCCTGCGCTTTTGCGGCCAGCTCCCAAAAAAGCGACTTCTAAAATGGAGCTTCAGGGCACTGCAATTCACAAACCTGCAGAGTTATAAATGATAACTCTCGTCCACAAATATATTGAGGGAAGGCAAAGAAGAAGATTTGAAATCAAGGCAGAATTGCAGGAAACAGATTTCAGGAGGTAGATTCGAATCGCCTTTAAAGCACATGAAAAGCGGCAAAAGGTTGACAATGATGCCCTTGGCCAAAAAGGGCGTATGCGTTTTTTCCTGAATATATTCAGGAAAAAACGCATACGCCCTTTTTGGCCAACCAAGCAACCTGGAAAGGCAAATCAGCGCTACAAAGAAGTCTCGCTTCCCATCGGTCAAAAGGGCCATGCTGAAAAAAGTGTCAAAACCAGAAATGCAGGACAGGCCATGGAGAAATGGGAGCCTTGCTACACTGATGGGCGGGATGTAAATTGCCAACAGCCACTCTGGAGAAGTGTACGGTGTGTCCTGAAACATCGAAAAAACACAGCTTAGAGAGCATAGGGCACTTCCACAAATGGGGGGATAAAGTGGGAAAATTGAAAATCAGCAAGACACAAGCACCCAAAAGTTTAGGGCTGCTCTGTTGACAAGGACCTCCACTTCATTCCACCTTAAATATCCCAGGAAAGCGAAAAATGGATAAAAAAGTTGTGGTCCTTATGTACAATGGAATATCACTCAGCCATGAAATCAATGTCATAAGGCTAGTAGCAGCATGATGAGTGGATTTAGGTAAGACGATTCTAAGTGAAATAAGTCACACAGAAAAGGACACTTCTCATAAGGTGTCACTTATAGAGGGAATGTAAAAACCGTTACACTTGAACTGAATTACAAAACAGAACAGAGTCACACATGCAGAAAACACACTATGGCTGCTTAACGGGAAAGGTGAGGTGGGGTGATACATAAAACAAGAGTTTCAAATTAGCTCAGATACCGTTCCATAAACCCAATATGTAATAGACAAGACCTACTCCTTGCTCAGAGAACTGGACTCAACACGCCCGATTCACCGCCCAAGAATATATCTGACTAGTAATAATCTTAAAACCTATGTATTGATATCTCTCTGTTAGTGTGTCAAGTGGGTGTAAAGCGGCATAAACACAGCCGTGAAAAGCAGCTAAACCCCATTATAAAAATAACTTACTTTTAAAAACCCATGAAACAAAGACAGGGAAAGAGAGAGAAATTCTTACACAATTCGTTCCGGGGCTGTGATGCAACCTGGATTGACCATATCTAGACCCACAGCTGGATGAGACATAAGGGTGGACACTCTTGGGGCTGAGAGGTTTGGTGAGGTTGGGTGAGCAAACGCAGACCCTTTAAAGTAATACTGCGTGCTACCCATCGCATGGGTCCCAAATCTCCAGGTTCAAGGGCATCTTCCTACATCGAAAACATGCATGAGAAACCCAGAAGATGGTACACCATGTGATGGGGAAAGGTTTCTAAAACGCACCTCATTTCTCATCTCCTTGTGCTCGGGTTCGCCATTCCAGCCACTTTACTAGCAATCTCCCTACTTGGAGCATCAGCACCTTTACCCTCCTGTTCCGTACAGGTTGCAATTTGTCCTGAGGATGAACGGGAAGACGGGGAACCAATGAGAGACTAGCTCTTGGTGTTGGGACAGGCACAGGTCACTCTATTTGCCCATCAGGAAGAAGAATTAACCACATGCTCAGCCTGCCCCCCAGAACCAGAACAGGGCCTGAAGCCATCCTGCGCTTTTGCGGCCAGCTCCCAAAAAAGCGACTTGTAAAATGGAGCTTCAGGGCACTGCAATTCACAAACCTGCAGAGTTATAAATGATAACTCTCGTCCACAAATATATTGAGGGAAGGCAAAGAAGAAGATTTGAAATCAAGGCAGAATTGCAGGAAACAGATTTCAGGAGGTAGATTCGAATCGCCTTTAAAGCACATGAAAAGCGGCAAAAGGTTGACAATGATGCCCTTGGCCAAAAAGGGCGTATGCGTTTTTTCCTGAATATATTCAGGAAAAAACGCATACGCCCTTTTTGGCCAACCAAGCAACCTGGAAAGGCAAATCAGCGCTACAAAGAAGTCTCGCTTCCCATCGGTCAAAAGGGCCATGCTGAAAAAAGTGTCAAAACCAGAAATGCAGGACAGGCCATGGAGAAATGGGAGCCTTGCTACACTGATGGGCGGGATGTAAATTGCCAACAGCCACTCTGGAGAAGTGTACGGTGTGTCCTGAAACATCGAAAAAACACAGCTTAGAGAGCATAGGGCACTTCCACAAATGGGGGGATAAAGTGGGAAAATTGAAAATCAGCAAGACACAAGCACCCCAAAGTTTAGGGCTGCTCTGTTGACAAGGACCTCCACTTCCTTCCACCTTAAATATCACAGGAAAGTGAAAAATGGATAAAAAAGTTGTGGTCCTTATGTACAATGGAATATCACTCAGCCATGAAATCAATATCATAAGGCTAGTAGCAGCATGATGAGTGGATTTAGGTAAGACGATTCTAAGTGAAATAAGTCACACAGAAAAGGACACTTCTCATAAGGTGTCGCTTATAGAGGGAATGTAAAAACCGTTACACTTGAACTGAATTACAAAACAGAACAGAGTCACACATGCAGAAAACACACTATGGCTGCTTAACGGGAAAGGTGAGGTGGGGTGATACATAAAACAAGAGTTTCAAATTAGCTCAGATACCGTTCCATAAACCCAATATGTAATAGACAAGACCTACTCCTTGCTCAGAGAACTGGACTCAACACGCCCGATTCACCGCACAAGAATATATCTGACTAGTAATAATCTTAAAACCTATGTATTGATATATCTCTGTTAGTGTGTCAAGTGGGTCTAAAGCGGCATAAACACAGCCGTGAAAAGCAGGTAAACCCCATTATAAAAATAAATTACTTTTAAAAACCCATGAAACAAAGACAGGGAAAGAGAGAGAAATTCTTACACAATTCGTTCAGGGGCTGTGATGCAACCTGGATTGACCATATCTAGACCCACAGCTGGATGAGTCATAAGGGTGGACACTCTTGGGGCTGAGAGGTTTGGTGAGGTTGGGTGAGCAAACGCAGACCCTTTAAAGTAATACTGCGTGCTACCCATCGCATGGGTCCCAAATCTCCAGGTTCAAGGGCATCTTCCTACATCGAAAACATGCATGAGAAACCCAGAAGATGGTACACCGTGTGATGGGGAAAGGTTTCTAAAACGCACCTCATTTCTCATCTCCTTGTGCTCGGGTTCGCCATTCCAGCCACTTTACTAGCAACTTCCCTACTTGGAGCATCAGCACCTTTAACCTCCTGTTCCGTACAGGTTGCAATTTGTCCTGAGGATGAACGGGAAGACGGGGAACCAATGAGAGACTAGCTCTTGGTGTTGGGACAGGCACAGGTCACTCTATTTTCCCATCAGGAAGAAGAATTAGCCACAGGCTCAACCTGCCCCCCGGAACCAGAACAGGGCCTGAAGCCATCCTGCGCTTTTGCGGCCAGCTCCCAAAAAAGCGACTTGTAAAATGGAGCTTCAGGGCACTGCAATTCACAAACCTGCAGAGTTATAAATGATAACTCTCGTCCACAAATATATTGAGGGAAGGCAAAGAAGAGGATTTGAAATCAAGGCAGAATTGCAGGAAACAGATTTCAGGAGGTAGATTCGAATCGCCTTTAAAGCACATGAAAAGCGGCAAAACGTTGACAATGATACCCTTGGCCAAAAAGGGCGTATGCGTTTTTTCCTGAATACATTCAGGAAAAAACGCATACGCCCTTTTTGGCCAACCAAGCAACCTGGAAAGGCAAATCAGCGCTACAAAGAAGTCTCGCTTCCCATCGGTCAAAAGGGCCATGCTGAAAAAAGTGTCAAAACCAGAAATGCAGGACAGGCCATGGAGAAATGGGAGCCTTGCTACACTGATGGGCGGGATGTAAATTGCCAACAGCCACTCTGGAGAAGTGTACGGTGTGTCCTGAAACATCGAAAAAACACAGCTTAGAGAGCATAGGGCACTTCCACGCATGGGGGGATAAAGTGGGAAAATTGAAAATCAGCAAGACACAAGCAGCCCAAAGTTTAGGGCTGCTCTGTTGACAAGGACCTCCACTTCATTCCACCTTAAATATCCCGGGAAAGTGAAAAATGGATAAAAAAGTTGTGGTCCCTATGTACAATGGAATATCACTCAGCCATGAAATCAATGTCATAAGGCTAGTAGCAGCATGATGAGTGGATTTAGGTAAGACGATTCTAAGTGAAATAAGTCACACAGAAAAGGACACTTCTCATAAGGTGTCACTTATAGAGGGAATGTAAAAACCGTTACACTTGAACTGAATTACAAAACAGAACAGAGTCACACATGCAGAAAACACACTATGGCTGCTTAACGGGAAAGGTGAGGTGGGGTGATACATAAAACAAGAGTTTCAAATTAGCTCAGATACCGTTCCATAAACCCAATATGTAATAGACAAGACCTACTCCTTGCTCAGAGAACTGGACTCAACACGCCCGATTCACCGCACAAGAATATATCTGACTAGTAATAATCTTAAAACCTATGTATTGATATCTCTCTGTTAGTGTGTCAAGTGGGTGTAAAGCGGCCTAAACACAGCCGTGAAAAGCAGCTAAACCCCATTATAAAAATAAATTACTTTTAAAAACCCATGAAACAAAGACAGGGAAAGAGAGAGAAATTCTTACACAATTCGTTCCGGGGCTGTGATGCAACCTGGATTGACCATATCTAGACCCACAGCTGGATGAGACATAAGGGTGGACACTCTTGGGGCTGAGAGGTTTGGTGAGGTTGGGTGAGCAAACGCAGACCCTTTAAAGTAATACTGCGTGCTACCCATCGCATGGGTCCCAAATCTCCAGGTTCAAGGGCATCTTCCTACATCGAAAACATGCATGAGAAACCCAGAAGATGGTACACCGTGTGATGGGGAAAGGTTTCTAAAACGCACCTCATTTCTCATCTCCTTGTGCTCGGGTTCGCCATTCCAGCCACTTTACTAGCAACTTCCCTACTTGGAGCATCAGCACCTTTAACCTCCTGTTCCGTACAGGTTGCAATTTGTCCTGAGGATGAACGGGAAGACGGGGAACCAATGAGAGACTAGCTCTTGGTGTTGGGACAGGCACAGGTCACTCTATTTTCCCATCAGGAAGAAGAATTAGCCACAGGCTCAACCTGCCCCCCGGAACCAGAACAGGGCCTGAAGCCATCCTGCGCTTTTGCGGCCAGCTCCCAAAAATGCGACTTGTAAAATGGAGCTTCAGGGCACTGCAATTCACAAACCTGCAGAGTTATAAATGATAACTCTCGTCCACAAATATATTGAGGGAAGGCAAAGAAGAGGATTTGAAATCAAGGCAGAATTGCAGGAAACAGATTTCAGGAGGTAGATTCGAATCGCCTTTAAAGCACATGAAAAGCGGCAAAACGTTGACAATGATACCCTTGGCCAAAAAGGGCGTATGCGTTTTTTCCTGAATACATTCAGGAAAAAACGCATACGCCCTTTTTGGCCAACCAAGCAACCTGGAAAGGCAAATCAGCGCTACAAAGAAGTCTCGCTTCCCATCGGTCAAAAGGGCCATGCTGAAAAAAGTGTCAAAACCAGAAATGCAAGACAGGCCATGGAGAAATGGGAGCCTTGCTACACTGATGGGCGGGATGTAAATTGCCAACAGCCACTCTGGAGAAGTGTACGGTGTGTCCTGAAACATCTAAAAAACACAGCTTAGAGAGCATAGGGCACTTCCACGCATGGGGAGATAAAGTAGGAAAATTGAAAATCAGCAAGACACAAGCACCCAAAAGTTTAGGGCTGCTCTGTTGACAAGGACCTCCACTTCATTCCACCTTAAATATCCCAGGAAAGCGAAAAATGGATAAAAAAGTTGTGGTCCTTATGTACAATGGAATATCACTCAGCCATGAAATCAATGTCATAAGGCTAGTAGCAGCATGATGAGTGGATTTAGGTAAGACGATTCTAAGTGAAATAAGTCACACAGAAAAGGACACTTCTCATAAGGTGTCACTTATAGAGGGAATGTAAAAACCGTTACACTTGAACTGAATTACAAAACAGAACAGAGTCACACATGCAGAAAACACACTATGGCTGCTTAACGGGAAAGGTGAGGTGGGGTGATACATAAAACAAGAGTTTCAAATTAGCTCAGATACCGTTCAATAAACCCAATATATAATAGACAAGACCTACTCCTTGCTCAGAGAACTGGACTCAACACGCCCGATTTACCGCACAAGAATATATCTGACTAGTAATAATCTTAAAACCTATGTATTGATATCTCTCTGTTAGTGTGTCAAGTGGGTGTAAAGCGGCATAAACACAGCCGTGAAAAGCAGCTAAACCCCATTATAAAAATAACTTACTTTTAAAAACCCATGAAACAAAGACAGGGAAAGAGAGAGAAATTCTTACACAATTCGTTCCGGGGCTGTGATGCAACCTGGATTGACCATATCTAGACCCACAGCTGGATGAGACATAAGGGTGGACACTCTTGGGGCTGAGAGGTTTGGTGAGGTTGGGTGAGCAAACGCAGACCCTTTAAAGTAATACTGCGTGTTACCCATCGCATGGGTCCCAAATCTCCAGGTTCAAGGGCATCTTCCTACATCGAAAACATGCATGAGAAACCCAGAAGATGGTACACCGTGTGATGGGGAAAGGTTTCTAAAACGCACCTCATTTCTCATCTCCTTGTGCTCGGGTTCGCCATTCCAGCCACTTTACTAGCAATCTCCCTACTTGGAGCATCAGCACCTTTAACCTCCTGTTCCGTACAGGTTGCAATTTGTCCTGAGGATGAACGGGAAGACGGGGAACCAATGAGAGACAAGCTCTTGGTGTTGGGACAGGCACAGGTCACTCTATTTTCCCATCAGGAAGAAGAATTAGCCACAGGCTCAGCCTGCCCCCCGGAACCAGAACAGGGCCTGAAGCCATCCTGCGCTTTTGCGGCCAGCTCCCAAAAAAGCGACTTCAAAAATGGAGCTTTAGGGCACTGCAATTCACAAACCTGCAGAGTTATAAATGATAACTCTCGTCCACAAATATATTGAGGGAAGGCAAAGAAGAGGATTTGAAATCAAGGCAGAATTGCAGGAAACAGATTTCAGGAGGTAGATTCGAATCGCCTTTAAAGCACATGAAAAGCGGCAAAACGTTGACAATGATGCCCTTGGCCAAAAAGGGCGTATGCGTTTTTTCCTGAATATATTCAGGAAAAAACGCATACGCCCTTTTTGGCCAACCAAGCAACCTGGAAAGGCAAATCAGCGCTACAAAGAAGTCTCGCTTCCCATCGGTCAAAAGGGCCATGCTGAAAAAAGTGTCAAAACCAGAAATGCAGGACAGGCCATGGAGAAATGGGAGCCTTGCTACACTGATGGGCGGGATGTAAATTGCCAACAGCCACTCTGGAGAAGTGTACGGTGTGTCCTGAAACATCGAAAAAACACAGCTTAGAGAGCATAGGGCACTTCCACGCATGGGGGGATAAAGTGGGAAAATTGAAAATCAGCAAGACACAAGCAGCCCAAAGTTTAGGGCTGCTCTGTTGACAAGGACCTCCACTTCATTCCACCTTAAATATCCCGGGAAAGCGAAAAATGGATAAAAAAGTTGTGGTCCCTATGTACAATGGAATATCACTCAGCCATGAAATCAATGTCATAAGGCTAGTAGCAGCATGATGAGTGGATTTAGGTAAGACGATTCTAAGTGAAATAAGTCACACAGAAAAGGACACTTCTCATAAGGTGTCACTTATAGAGGGAATGTAAAAACCGTTACACTTGAACTGAATTACAAAACAGAACAGAGTCACACATGCAGAAAACACACTATGGCTGCTTAACGGGAAAGGTGAGGTGGGGTGATACATAAAACAAGAGTTTCAAATTAGCTCAGATACCGTTCCATAAACCCAATATGTAATAGACAAGACCTACTCCTTGCTCAGAGAACTGGACTCAACACGCCCGATTCACCGCACAAGAATATATCTGACTAGTAATAATCTTAAAACCTATGTATTGATATCTCTCTGTTAGTGTGTCAAGTGGGTGTAAAGCGGCCTAAACACAGCCGTGAAAAGCAGCTAAACCCCATTATAAAAATAAATTACTTTTAAAAACCCATGAAACAAAGACAGGGAAAGAGAGAGAAATTCTTACACAATTCGTTCCGGGGCTGTGATGCAACCTGGATTGACCATATCTAGACCCACAGCTGGATGAGACATAAGGGTGGACACTCTTGGGGCTGAGAGGTTTGGTGAGGTTGGGTGAGCAAACGCAGACCCTTTAAAGTAATACTGCGTGCTACCCATCGCATGGGTCCCAAATCTCCAGGTTCAAGGGCATCTTCCTACATCGAAAACATGCATGAGAAACCCAGAAGATGGTACACCGTGTGATGGGGAAAGGTTTCTAAAACGCACCTCATTTCTCATCTCCTTGTGCTCGGGTTCGCCATTCCAGCCACTTTACTAGCAACTTCCCTACTTGGAGCATCAGCACCTTTAACCTCCTGTTCCGTACAGGTTGCAATTTGTCCTGAGGATGAACGGGAAGACGGGGAACCAATGAGAGACTAGCTCTTGGTGTTGGGACAGGCACAGGTCACTCTATTTTCCCATCAGGAAGAAGAATTAGCCACAGGCTCAACCTGCCCCCCGGAACCAGAACAGGGCCTGAAGCCATCCTGCGCTTTTGCGGCCAGCTCCCAAAAAAGCGACTTGTAAAATGGAGCTTCAGGGCACTGCAATTCACAAACCTGCAGAGTTATAAATGATAACTCTCGTCCACAAATATATTGAGGGAAGGCAAAGAAGAGGATTTGAAATCAAGGCAGAATTGCAGGAAACAGATTTCAGGAGGTAGATTCGAATCGCCTTTAAAGCACATGAAAAGCGGCAAAACGTTGACAATGATACCCTTGGCCAAAAAGGGCGTATGCGTTTTTTCCTGAATACATTCAGGAAAAAACGCATACGCCCTTTTTGGCCAACCAAGCAACCTGGAAAGGCAAATCAGCGCTACAAAGAAGTCTCGCTTCCCATCGGTCAAAAGGGCCATGCTGAAAAAAGTGTCAAAACCAGAAATGCAAGACAGGCCATGGAGAAATGGGAGCCTTGCTACACTGATGGGCGGGATGTAAATTGCCAACAGCCACTCTGGAGAAGTGTACGGTGTGTCCTGAAACATCTAAAAAACACAGCTTAGAGAGCATAGGGCACTTCCACGCATGGGGGGATAAAGTGGGAAAATTGAAAATCAGCAAGACACAAGCAGCCCAAAGTTTAGGGCTGCTCTGTTGACAAGGACCTCCACTTCATTCCACCTTAAATATCCCGGGAAAGCGAAAAATGGATAAAAAAGTTGTGGTCCCTATGTACAATGGAATATCACTCAGCCATGAAATCAATGTCATAAGGCTAGTAGCAGCATGATGAGTGGATTTAGGTAAGACGATTCTAAGTGAAATAAGTCACACAGAAAAGGACACTTCTCATAAGGTGTCACTTATAGAGGGAATGTAAAAACCGTTACACTTGAACTGAATTACAAAACAGAACAGAGTCACACATGCAGAAAACACACTATGGCTGCTTAACGGGAAAGGTGAGGTGGGGTGATACATAAAACAAGAGTTTCAAATTAGCTCAGATACCGTTCCATAAACCCAATATGTAATAGACAAGACCTACTCCTTGCTCAGAGAACTGGACTCAACACGCCCGATTCACCGCACAAGAATATATCTGACTAGTAATAATCTTAAAACCTATGTATTGATATCTCTCTTTTAGTGTGTCAAGTGGGTGTAAAGCGGCATAAACACAGCCGTGAAAAGCAGCTAAACCCCATTATAAAAATAAATTACTTTTAAAAACCCATGAAACAAAGACAGGGAAAGAGAGAGAAATTCTTACACAATTCGTTCCGGGGCTGTGATGCAACCTGGATTGACCATATCTAGACCCACAGCTGGATGAGACATAAGGGTGGACACTCTTGGGGCTGAGAGGTTTGGTGAGGTTGGGTGAGCAAACGCACACCCTTTAAAGTAATACTGCGTGCTACCCATCGCATGGGTCCCAAATCTCCAGGTTCAAGGGCATCTTCCTACATCGAAAACATGCATGAGAAACCCAGAAGATGGTACACCGTGTGATGGGGAAAGGTTTCTAAAACGCACCTCATTTCTCATCTCCTTGTGCTCGGGTTCGCCATTCCAGCCACTTTACTAGCAATCTCCCTACTTGGAGCATCAGCACCTTTAACCTCCTGTTCCGTACAGGTTGCAATTTGTCCTGAGGATGAACGGGAAGACGGGGAACCAATGAGAGACTAGCTCTTGGTGTTGGGACAGGCACAGGTCACTCTATTTGCCCATCAGGAAGAAGAATTAACCACATGCTCAGCCTGCCCCCCGGAACCAGAACAGGGCCTGAAGCCATCCTGCGCTTTTGCGGCCAGCTCCCAAAAAAGCGACTTGTAAAATGGAGCTTCAGGGCACTGCAATTCACAAACCTGCAGAGTTATAAATGATAACTCTCGTCCACAAATATATTGAGGGAAGGCAAAGAAGAGGATTTGAAATCAAGGCAGAATTGCAGGAAACAGATTTCAGGAGGTAGATTCGAATCGCCTTTAAAGCACATGAAAAGCGGCAAAACGTTGACAATGATACCCTTGGCCAAAAAGGGCGTATGCGTTTTTTCCTGAATACATTCAGGAAAAAACGCATACGCCCTTTTTGGCCAACCAAGCAACCTGGAAAGGCAAATCAGCGCTACAAAGAAGTCTCGCTTCCCATCGGTCAAAAGGGCCATGCTGAAAAAAGTGTCAAAACCAGAAATGCAGGACAGACCATGGAGAAATGGGAGCCTTGCTACACTGATGGGCGGGATGTAAATTGCCAACAGCCACTCTGGAGAAGTGTACGGTGTGTCCTGAAACATCTAAAAAACACAGCTTAGAGAGCATAGGGCACTTCCACGCATGGGGAGATAAAGTAGGAAAATTGAAAATCAGCAAGACACAAGCACCCAAAAGTTTAGGGCTGCTCTGTTGACAAGGACCTCCACTTCATTCCACCTTAAATATCCCAGGAAAGCGAAAAATGGATAAAAAAGTTGTGGTCCTTATGTACAATGGAATATCACTCAGCCATGAAATCAATGTCATAAGGCTAGTAGCTGCATGATGAGTGGATTTAGGTAAGACGATTCTAAGTGAAATAAGTCACACAGAAAAGGACACTTCTCATAAGGTGTCACTTATAGAGGGAATGTAAAAACCGTTACACTTGAACTGAATTACAAAACAGAACAGAGTCACACATGCAGAAAACACACTATGGCTGCTTAACGGGAAAGGTGAGGTGGGGTGATACATAAAACAAGAGTTTCAAATTAGCTCAGATACCGTTCCATAAACCCAATATGTAATAGACAAGACCTACTCCTTGCTCAGAGAACTGGACTCAACACGCCCGATTTACCGCACAAGAATATATCTGACTAGTAATAATCTTAAAACCTATGTATTGATATCTCTCTGTTAGTGTGTCAAGTCGGTGTAAAGCGGCATAAACACAGCCGTGAAAAGCAGCTAAACCCCATTATAAAAATAACTTACTTTTAAAAACCCATGAAACAAAGACAGGGAAAGAGAGAGAAATTCTTACACAATTCGTTCCGGGGCTGTGATGCAACCTGGATTGACCATATCTAGACCCACAGCTGGATGAGACATAAGGGTGGACACTCTTGGGGCTGAGAGGTTTGGTGAGGTTGGGTGAGCAAACGCAGACCCTTTAAAGTAATACTGCGTGTTACCCATCGCATGGGTCCCAAATCTCCAGGTTCAAGGGCATCTTCCTACATCGAAAACATGCATGAGAAACCCAGAAGATGGTACACCGTGTGATGGGGAAAGGTTTCTAAAACGCACCTCATTTCTCATCTCCTTGTACTCGGGTTCGCCATTCCAGCCACTTTACTAGCAATCTCCCTACTTGGAGCATCAGCACCTTTAACCTCCTGTTCCGTACAGGTTGCAATTTGTCCTGAGGATGAACGGGAAGACGGGGAACCAATGAGAGACTAGCTCTTGGTGTTGGGACAGGCACAGGTCACTCTATTTGCCCATCAGGAAGAAGAATTAACCACATGCTCAGCCTGCCCCCCGGAACCAGAACAGGGCCTGAAGCCATCCTGCGCTTTTGCGGCCAGCTCCCAAAAAAGCGACTTGTAAAATGGAGTTTCAGGGCACTGCAATTCACAAACCTGCAGAGTTATAAATGATAACTCTCGTCCACAAATATATTGAGGGAAGGCAAAGAAGAAGATTTGAAATCAAGGCAGAATTGCAGGAAACAGATTTCAGGAGGTAGATTCGAATCGCCTTTAAAGCACATGAAAAGCGGCAAAAGGTTGACAATGATGCCCTTGGCCAAAAAGGGCGTATGCGTTTTTTCCTGAATATATTCAGGAAAAAACGCATACGCCCTTTTTGGCCAACCAAGCAACCTGGAAAGGCAAATCAGCGCTACAAAGAAGTCTCGCTTCCCATCGGTCAAAAGGGCCATGCTGAAAAAAGTGTCAAAACCAGAAATGCAGGACAGGCCATGGAGAAATGGGAGCCTTGCTACACTGATGGGCGGGATGTAAATTGCCAACAGCCACTCTGGAGAAGTGTACGGTGTGTCCTGAAACATCGAAAAAACACAGCTTAGAGAGCATAGGGCACTTCCACAAATGGGGGGATAAAGTGGGAAAATTGAAAATCAGCAAGACACAAGCACCCCAAAGTTTAGGGCTGCTCTGTTGACAAGGACCTCCACTTCCTTCCACCTTAAATATCCCAGGAAAGCGAAAAATGGATAAAAAAGTTGTGGTCCTTATGTACAATGGAATATCACTCAGCCATGAAATCAATATCATAAGGCTAGTAGCAGCATGATGAGTGGATTTAGGTAAGACGATTCTAAGTGAAATAAGTCACACAGAAAAGGACACTTCTCATAAGGTGTCACTTATAGAGGGAATGTAAAAACCGTTACACTTGAACTGAATTACAAAACAGAACAGAGTCACACATGCAGAAAACACACTATGGCTGCTTAACGGGAAAGGTGAGGTGGGGTGATACATAAAACAAGAGTTTCAAACTAGCTCAGATACCGTTCCATAAACCCAATATGTAATAGACAAGACCTACTCCTTGCTCAGAGAACTGGACTCAACACGCCCGATTTACCGCACAAGAATATATCTGACTAGTAATAATCTTAAAACCTATGTATTGATATCTCTCTGTTAGTGTGTCAAGAGGGTCTAAAGCGGCATAAACACAGCCGTGAAAAGCAGCTAAACCCCATTATAAAAATAAATTACTTTTAAAAACCCATGAAACAAAGACAGGGAAAGAGAGAGAAATTCTTACACAATTCGTTCAGGGGCTGTGATGCAACCTGGATTGACCATATCTAGACCCACAGCTGGATGAGACATAAGGGTGGACACTCTTGGGGCTGAGAGGTTTGGTGAGGTTGGGTGAGCAAACGCAGACCCTTTAAAGTAATACTGCGTGCTACCCATCGCATGGGTCCCAAATCTCCAGGTTCAAGGGCATCTTCCTACATCGAAAACATGCATGAGAAACCCAGAAGATGGTACACCGTGTGATGGGGAAAGGTTTCTAAAACGCACCTCATTTCTCATCTCCTTGTGCTCGGGTTCGCCATTCCAGCCACTTTACTAGCAACTTCCCTACTTGGAGCATCAGCACCTTTAACCTCCTGTTCCGTACAGGTTGCAATTTGTCCTGAGGATGAACGGGAAGACGGGGAACCAATGAGAGACTAGCTCTTGGTGTTGGGACAGGCACAGGTCACTCTATTTTCCCATCAGGAAGAAGAACTAGCCACAGGCTCAACCTGCCCCCCGGAACCAGAACAGGGCCTGAAGCCATCCTGCGCTTTTGCGGCCAGCTCCCAAAAAAGCGACTTGTAAAATGGAGCTTCAGGGCACTGCAATTCACAAACCTGCAGAGTTATAAATGATAACTCTCGTCCACAAATATATTGAGGGAAGGCAAAGAAGAGGATTTGAAATCAAGGCAGAATTGCAGGAAACAGATTTCAGGAGGTAGATTCGAATCGCCTTTAAAGCACATGAAAAGCGGCAAAACGTTGACAATGATACCCTTGGCCAAAAAGGGCGTATGCGTTTTTTCCTGAATACATTCAGGAAAAAACACATACGCCCTTTTTGGCCAACCAAGCAACCTGGAAAGGCAAATCAGCGCTACAAAGAAGTCTCGCTTCCCATCGGTCAAAAGGGCCATGCTGAAAAAAGTGTCAAAACCAGAAATGCAGGACAGACCATGGAGAAATGGGAGCCTTGCTACACTGATGGGCGGGATGTAAATTGCCAACAGCCACTCTGGAGAAGTGTACGGTGTGTCCTGAAACATCTAAAAAACACAGCTTAGAGAGCATAGGGCACTTCCACGCATGGGGAGATAAAGTAGGAAAATTGAAAATCAGCAAGACACAAGCACCCAAAAGTTTAGGGCTGCTCTGTTGACAAGGACCTCCACTTCATTCCACCTTAAATATCCCAGGAAAGCGAAAAATGGATAAAAAAGTTGTGGTCCTTATGTACAATGGAATATCACTCAGCCATGAAATCAATGTCATAAGGCTAGTAGCTGCATGATGAGTGGATTTAGGTAAGACGATTCTAAGTGAAATAAGTCACACAGAAAAGGACACTTCTCATAAGGTGTCACTTATAGAGGGAATGTAAAAACCGTTACACTTGAACTGAATTACAAAACAGAACAGAGTCACACATGCAGAAAACACACTATGGCTGCTTAACGGGAAAGGTGAGGTGGGGTGATACATAAAACAAGAGTTTCAAATTAGCTCAGATACCGTTCCATAAACCCAATATGTAATAGACAAGACCTACTCCTTGCTCAGAGAACTGGACTCAACACGCCCGATTTACCGCACAAGAATATATCTGACTAGTAATAATCTTAAAACCTATGTATTGATATCTCTCTGTTAGTGTGTCAAGTGGGTGTAAAGCGGCATAAACACAGCCGTGAAAAGCAGCTAAACCCCATTATAAAAATAACTTACTTTTAAAAACCCATGAAACAAAGACAGGGAAAGAGAGAGAAATTCTTACACAATTCGTTCCGGGGCTGTGATGCAACCTGGATTGACCATATCTAGACCCACAGCTGGATGAGACATAAGGGTGGACACTCTTGGGGCTGAGAGGTTTGGTGAGGTTGGGTGAGCAAACGCAGACCCTTTAAAGTAATACTGCGTGCTACCCATCGCATGGGTCCCAAATCTCCAGGTTCAAGGGCATCTTCCTACATCGAAAACATGCATGAGAAACCCAGAAGATGGTACACCGTGTGATGGGGAAAGGTTTCTAAAACGCACCTCATTTCTCATCTCCTTGTGCTCGGGTTCGCCATTCCAGCCACTTTACTAGCAATCTCCCTACTTGGAGCATCAGCACCTTTAACCTCCTGTTCCGTACAGGTTGCAATTTGTCCTGAGGATGAACGGGAAGACGGGGAACCAATGAGAGACAAGCTCTTGGTGTTGGGACAGGCACAGGTCACTCTATTTTCCCATCAGGAAGAAGAATTAGCCACAGGCTCAGCCTGCCCCCCGGAACCAGAACAGGGCCTGAAGCCATCCTGCGCTTTTGCGGCCAGCTCCCAAAAAAGCGACTTCTAAAATGGAGCTTTAGGGCACTGCAATTCACAAACCTGCAGAGTTATAAATGATAACTCTCGTCCACAAATATATTGAGGGAAGGCAAAGAAGAGGATTTGAAATCAAGGCAGAATTGCAGGAAACAGATTTCAGGAGGTAGATTCGAATCGCCTTTAAAGCACATGAAAAGCGGCAAAACGTTGACAATGATGCCCTTGGCCAAAAAGGGCGTATGCGTTTTTTCCTGAATATATTCAGGAAAAAACGCATACGCCCTTTTTGGCCAACCAAGCAACCTGGAAAGGCAAATCAGCGCTACAAAGAAGTCTCGCTTCCCATCGGTCAAAAGGGCCATGCTGAAAAAAGTGTCAAAACCAGAAATGCAGGACAGGCCATGGAGAAATGGGAGCCTTGCTACACTGATGGGCGGGATGTAAATTGCCAACAGCCACTCTGGAGAAGTGTACGGTGTGTCCTGAAACATCTAAAAAACACAGCTTAGAGAGCATAGGGCACTTCCACGCATGGGGGGATAAAGTGGGAAAATTGAAAATCAGCAAGACACAAGCAGCCCAAAGTTTAGGGCTGCTCTGTTGACAAGGACCTCCACTTCATTCCACCTTAAATATCCCGGGAAAGCGAAAAATGGATAAAAAAGTTGTGGTCCCTATGTACAATGGAATATCACTCAGCCATGAAATCAATGTCATAAGGCTAGTAGCAGCATGATGAGTGGATTTAGGTAAGACGATTCTAAGTGAAATAAGTCACACAGAAAAGGACACTTCTCATAAGGTGTCACTTATAGAGGGAATGTAAAAACCGTTACACTTGAACTGAATTACAAAACAGAACAGAGTCACACATGCAGAAAACACACTATGGCTGCTTAACGGGAAAGGTGAGGTGGGGTGATACATAAAACAAGAGTTTCAAATTAGCTCAGATACCGTTCCATAAACCCAATATGTAATAGACAAGACCTACTCCTTGCTCAGAGAACTGGACTCAACACGCCCGATTCACCGCACAAGAATATATCTGACTAGTAATAATCTTAAAACCTATGTATTGATATCTCTCTGTTAGTGTGTCAAGTGGGTCTAAAGCGGCATAAACACAGCCGTGAAAAGCAGCTAAACCCCATTATAAAAATAAATTACTTTTAAAAACCCATGAAACAAAGACAGGGAAAGAGAGAGAAATTCATACACAATTCGTTCAGGGGCTGTGATGCAACCTGGATTGACCATATCTAGACCCACAGCTGGATGAGACATAAGGGTGGACACTCTTGGGGCTGAGAGGTTTGGTGAGGTTGGGTGAGCAAACGCAGACCCTTTAAAGTAATACTGCGTGCTACCCATCGCATGGGTCCCAAATCTCCAGGTTCAAGGGCATCTTCCTACATCGAAAACATGCATGAGAAACCCAGAAGATGGTACACCGTGTGATGGGGAAAGGTTTCTCAAACGCACCTCATTTCTCATCTCCTTGTGCTCGGGTTCGCCATTCCAGCCACTTTACTAGCAATCTCCCTACTTGGAGCATCAGCACCTTTAACCTCCTGTTCCGTACAGGTTGCAATTTGTCCTGAGGATGAACGGGAAGACGGGGAACCAATGAGAGACAAGCTCTTGGTGTTGGGACAGGCACAGGTCACTCTATTTTCCCATCAGGAAGAAGAATTAGCCACAGGCTCAGCCTGCCCCCCGGAACCAGAACAGGGCCTGAAGCCATCCTGCGCTTTTGCGGCCAGCTCCCAAAAAAGCGACTTCTAAAATGGAGCTTTAGGGCACTGCAATTCACAAACCTGCAGAGTTATAAATGATAACTCTCGTCCACAAATATATTGAGGGAAGGCAAAGAAGAGGATTTGAAATCAAGGCAGAATTGCAGGAAACAGATTTCAGGAGGTAGATTCGAATCGCCTTTAAAGCACATGAAAAGCGGCAAAACGTTGACAATGATGCCCTTGGCCAAAAAGGGCGTATGCGTTTTTTCCTGAATATATTCAGGAAAAAACGCATACGCCCTTTTTGGCCAACCAAGCAACCTGGAAAGGCAAATCAGCGCTACAAAGAAGTCTCGCTTCCCATCGGTCAAAAGGGCCATGCTGAAAAAAGTGTCAAAACCAGAAATGCAGGACAGGCCATGGAGAAATGGGAGCCTTGCTACACTGATGGGCGGGATGTAAATTGCCAACAGCCACTCTGGAGAAGTGTACGGTGTGTCCTGAAACATCTAAAAAACACAGCTTAGAGAGCATAGGGCACTTCCACGCATTGGGGGATAAAGTGGGAAAATTGAAAATCAGCAAGACACAAGCAGCCCAAAGTTTAGGGCTGCTCTGTTGACAAGGACCTCCACTTCATTCCACCTTAAATATCCCGGGAAAGCGAAAAATGGATAAAAAAGTTGTGGTCCCTATGTACAATGGAATATCACTCAGCCATGAAATCAATGTCATAAGGCTAGTAGCAGCATGATGAGTGGATTTAGGTAAGACGATTCTAAGTGAAATAAGTCACACAGAAAAGGACACTTCTCATAAGGTGTCACTTATAGAGGGAATGTAAAAACCGTTACACTTGAACTGAATTACAAAACAGAACAGAGTCACACATGCAGAAAACACACTATGGCTGCTTAACGGGAAAGGTGAGGTGGGGTGATACATAAAACAAGAGTTTCAAATTAGCTCAGATACCGTTCCATAAACCCAATATGTAATAGACAAGACCTACTCCTTGCTCAGAGAACTGGACTCAACACGCCCGATTCACCGCACAAGAATATATCTGACTAGTAATAATCTTAAAACCTATGTATTGATATCTCTCTGTTAGTGTGTCAAGTGGGTCTAAAGCGGCATAAACACAGCCGTGAAAAGCAGCTAAACCCCATTATAAAAATAAATTACTTTTAAAAACCCATGAAACAAAGACAGGGAAAGAGAGAGAAATTCTTACACAATTCGTTCAGGGGCTGTGATGCAACCTGGATTGACCATATCTAGACCCACAGCTGGATGAGACATAAGGGTGGACACTCTTGGGGCTGAGAGGTTTGGTGAGGTTGGGTGAGCAAACGCAGACCCTTTAAAGTAATACTGCGTGCTACCCATCGCATGGGTCCCAAATCTCCAGGTTCAAGGGCATCTTCCTACATCGAAAACATGCATGAGAAACCCAGAAGATGGTACACCGTGTGATGGGGAAAGGTTTCTAAAACGCACCTCATTTCTCATCTCCTTGTGCTCGGGTTCGCCATTCCAGCCACTTTACTAGCAACTTCCCTACTTGGAGCATCAGCACCTTTAACCTCCTGTTCCGTACAGGTTGCAATTTGTCCTGAGGATGAACGGGAAGACGGGGAACCAATGAGAGACTAGCTCCTGGTGTTGGGACAGGCACAGGTCACTCTATTTTCCCATCAGGAAGAAGAATTAGCCACAGGCTCAACCTGCCCCCCGGAACCAGAACAGGGCCTGAAGCCATCCTGCGCTTTTGCGGCCAGCTCCCAAAAAAGCGACTTGTAAAATGGAGCTTCAGGGCACTGCAATTCACAAACCTGCAGAGTTATAAATGATAACTCTCGTCCACAAATATATTGAGGGAAGGCAAAGAAGAGGATTTGAAATCAAGGCAGAATTGCAGGAAACAGATTTCAGGAGGTAGATTAGAATCGCCTTTAAAGCACATGAAAAGCGGCAAAACGTTGACAATGATACCCTTGGCCAAAAAGGGCGTATGCGTTTTTTCCTGAATACATTCAGGAAAAAACGCATACGCCCTTTTTGGCCAACCAAGCAACCTGGAAAGGCAAATCAGCGCTACAAAGAAGTCTCGCTTCCCATCGGTCAAAAGGGCCATGCTGAAAAAAGTGTCAAAACCAGAAATGCAGGACAGGCCATGGAGAAATGGGAGCCTTGCTACACTGATGGGCGGGATGTAAATTGCCAACAGCCACTCTGGAGAAGTGTACGGTGTGTCCTGAAACATCTAAAAAACACAGCTTAGAGAGCATAGGGCACTTCCACGCATGGGGAGATAAAGTAGGAAAATTGAAAATCAGCAAGACACAAGCACCCAAAAGTTTAGGGCTGCTCTGTTGACAAGGACCTCCACTTCATTCCACCTTAAATATCCCAGGAAAGCGAAAAATGGATAAAAAAGTTGTGGTCCTTATGTACAATGGAATATCACTCAGCCATGAAATCAATGTCATAAGGCTAGTAGCAGCATGATGAGTGGATTTAGGTAAGACGATTCTAAGTGAAATAAGTCACACAGAAAAGGACACTTCTCATAAGGTGTCACTTATAGAGGGAATGTAAAAACCGTTACACTTGAACTGAATTACAAAACAGAACAGAGTCACACATGCAGAAAACACACTATGGCTGCTTAACGGGAAAGGTGAGGTGGGGTGATACATAAAACAAGAGTTTCAAATTAGCTCAGATACCGTTCCATAAACCCAATATGTAATAGACAAGACCTACTCCTTGCTCAGAGAACTGGACTCAACACGCCCTATTTACCGCACAAGAATATATCTGACTAGTAATAATCTTAAAACCTATGTATTGATATCTCTCTGTTAGTGTGTCAAGTGGGTGTAAAGCGGCATAAACACAGCCGTGAAAAGCAGCTAAACCCCGTTATAAAAATAACTTACTTTTAAAAACCCATGAAACAAAGACAGGGAAAGAGAGAGAAATTCTTACACAATTCGTTCCGGGGCTGTGATGCAACCTGGATTGACCATATCTAGACCCACAGCTGGATGAGACATAAGGGTGGACACTCTTGGGGCTGAGAGGTTTGGTGAGGTTGGGTGAGCAAACGCAGACCCTTTAAAGTAATACTGCGTGTTACCCATCGCATGGGTCCCAAATCTCCAGGTTCAAGGGCATCTTCCTACATCGAAAACATGCATGAGAAACCCAGAAGATGGTACACCGTGTGATGGGGAAAGGTTTCTAAAACGCACCTCATTTCTCATCTCCTTGTGCTCGGGTTCGCCATTCCAGCCACTTTACTAGCAATCTCCCTACTTGGAGCATCAGCACCTTTAACCTCCTGTTCCGTACAGGTTGCAATTTGTCCTGAGGATGAACGGGAAGACGGGGAACCAATGAGAGACAAGCTCTTGGTGTTGGGACAGGCACAGGTCACTCTATTTTCCCATCAGGAAGAAGAATTAGCCACAGGCTCAGCCTGCCCCCCGGAACCAGAACAGGGCCTGAAGCCATCCTGCGCTTTTGCGGCCAGCTCCCAAAAAAGCGACTTCTAAAATGGAGCTTTAGGGCACTGCAATTCACAAACCTGCAGAGTTATAAATGATAACTCTCGTCCACAAATATATTGAGGGAAGGCAAAGAAGAGGATTTGAAATCAAGGCAGAATTGCAGGAAACAGATTTCAGGAGGTAGATTCGAATCGCCTTTAAAGCACATGAAAAGCGGCAAAACGTTGACAATGATGCCCTTGGCCAAAAAGGGCGTATGCGTTTTTTCCTGAATATATTCAGGAAAAAACGCATACGCCCTTTTTGGCCAACCAAGCAACCTGGAAAGGCAAATCAGCGCTACAAAGAAGTCTCGCTTCCCATCGGTCAAAAGGGCCATGCTGAAAAAAGTGTCAAAACCAGAAATGCAGGACAGGCCATGGAGAAATGGGAGCCTTGCTACACTGATGGGCGGGATGTAAATTGCCAACAGCCACTCTGGAGAAGTGTACGGTGTGTCCTGAAACATCTAAAAAACACAGCTTAGAGAGCATAGGGCACTTCCACGCATGGGGGGATAAAGTGGGAAAATTGAAAATCAGCAAGACACAAGCAGCCCAAAGTTTAGGGCTGCTCTGTTGACAAGGACCTCCACTTCATTCCACCTTAAATATCCCGGGAAAGCGAAAAATGGATAAAAAAGTTGTGGTCCCTATGTACAATGGAATATCACTCAGCCATGAAATCAATGTCATAAGGCTAGTAGCAGCATGATGAGTGGATTTAGGTAAGACGATTCTAAGTGAAATAAGTCACACAGAAAAGGACACTTCTCATAAGGTGTCACTTATAGAGGGAATGTAAAAACCGTTACACTTGAACTGAATTACAAAACAGAACAGAGTCACACATGCAGAAAACACACTATGGCTGCTTAACGGGAAAGGTGAGGTGGGGTGATACATAAAACAAGAGTTTCAAATTAGCTCAGATACCGTTCCATAAACCCAATATGTAATAGACAAGACCTACTCCTTGCTCAGAGAACTGGACTCAACACGCCCGATTCACCGCACAAGAATATATCTGACTAGTAATAATCTTAAAACCTATGTATTGATATCTCTCTGTTAGTGTGTCAAGTGGGTGTAAAGCGGCCTAAACACAGCCGTGAAAAGCAGCTAAACCCCATTATAAAAATAAATTACTTTTAAAAACCCATGAAACAAAGACAGGGAAAGAGAGAGAAATTCTTACACAATTCGTTCCGGGGCTGTGATGCAACCTGGATTGACCATATCTAGACCCACAGCTGGATGAGACATAAGGGTGGACACTCTTGGGGCTGAGAGGTTTGGTGAGGTTGGGTGAGCAAACGCAGACCCTTTAAAGTAATACTGCGTGCTACCCATCGCATGGGTCCCAAATCTCCAGGTTCAAGGGCATCTTCCTACATCGAAAACATGCATGAGAAACCCAGAAGATGGTACACCGTGTGATGGGGAAAGGTTTCTAAAACGCACCTCATTTCTCATCTCCTTGTGCTCGGGTTCGCCATTCCAGCCACTTTACTAGCAATTTCCCTACTTGGAGCATCAGCACCTTTAACCTCCTGTTCCGTACAGGTTGCAATTTGTCCTGAGGATGAACGGGAAGACGGGGAACCAATGAGAGACTAGCTCTTGGTGTTGGGACAGGCACAGGTCACTCTATTTTCCCATCAGGAAGAAGAACTAGCCACAGGCTCAACCTGCCCCCCGGAACCAGAACAGGGCCTGAAGCCATCCTGCGCTTTTGCGGCCAGCTCCCAAAAAAGCGACTTGTAAAATGGAGCTTCAGGGCACTGCAATTCACAAACCTGCAGAGTTATAAATGATAACTCTCGTCCACAAATATATTGAGGGAAGGCAAAGAAGAGGATTTGAAATCAAGGCAGAATTGCAGGAAACAGATTTCAGGAGGTAGATTCGAATCGCCTTTAAAGCACATGAAAAGCGGCAAAACGTTGACAATGATACCCTTGGCCAAAAAGGGCGTATGCGTTTTTTCCTGAATACATTCAGGAAAAAACGCATACGCCCTTTTTGGCCAACCAAGCAACCTGGAAAGGCAAATCAGCGCTACAAAGAAGTCTCGCTTCCCATCGGTCAAAAGGGCCATGCTGAAAAAAGTGTCAAAACCAGAAATGCAGGACAGACCATGGAGAAATGGGAGCCTTGCTACACTGATGGGCGGGATGTAAATTGCCAACAGCCACTCTGGAGAAGTGTACGGTGTGTCCTGAAACATCTAAAAAACACAGCTTAGAGAGCATAGGGCACTTCCACGCATGGGGAGATAAAGTAGGAAAATTGAAAATCAGCAAGACACAAGCACCCAAAAGTTTAGGGCTGCTCTGTTGACAAGGACCTCCACTTCATTCCACCTTAAATATCCCAGGAAAGCGAAAAATGGATAAAAAAGTTGTGGTCCTTATGTACAATGGAATATCACTCAGCCATGAAATCAATGTCATAAGGCTAGTAGCTGCATGATGAGTGGATTTAGGTAAGACGATTCTAAGTGAAATAAGTCACACAGAAAAGGACACTTCTCATAAGGTGTCACTTATAGAGGGAATGTAAAAACCGTTACACTTGAACTGAATTACAAAACAGAACAGAGTCACACATGCAGAAAACACACTATGGCTGCTTAACGGGAAAGGTGAGGTGGGGTGATACATAAAACAAGAGTTTCAAATTAGCTCAGATACCGTTCCATAAACCCAATATGTAATAGACAAGACCTACTCCTTGCTCAGAGAACTGGACTCAACACGCCCGATTCACCGCACAAGAATATATCTGACTAGTAATAATCTTAAAACCTATGTATTGATATCTCTCTGTTAGTGTGTCAAGTGGGTCTAAAGCGGCATAAACACAGCCGTGAAAAGCAGCTAAACCCCATTATAAAAATAAATTACTTTTAAAAACCCATGAAACAAAGACAGGGAAAGAGAGAGAAATTCTTACACAATTCGTTCAGGGGCTGTGATGCAACCTGGATTGACCATATCTAGACCCACAGCTGGATGAGACATAAGGGTGGACACTCTTGGGGCTGAGAGGTTTGGTGAGGTTGGGTGAGCAAACGCAGACCCTTTAAAGTAATACTGCGTGCTACCCATCGCATGGGTCCCAAATCTCCAGGTTCAAGGGCATCTTCCTACATCGAAAACATGCATGAGAAACCCAGAAGATGGTACACCGTGTGATGGGGAAAGGTTTCTAAAACGCACCTCATTTCTCATCTCCTTGTGCTCGGGTTCGCCATTCCAGCCACTTTACTAGCAACTTCCCTACTTGGAGCATCAGCACCTTTAACCTCCTGTTCCGTACAGGTTGCAATTTGTCCTGAGGATGAACGGGAAGACGGGGAACCAATGAGAGACTAGCTCCTGGTGTTGGGACAGGCACAGGTCACTCTATTTTCCCATCAGGAAGAAGAATTAGCCACAGGCTCAACCTGCCCCCCGGAACCAGAACAGGGCCTGAAGCCATCCTGCGCTTTTGCGGCCAGCTCCCAAAAAAGCGACTTGTAAAATGGAGCTTCAGGGCACTGCAATTCACAAACCTGCAGAGTTATAAATGATAACTCTCGTCCACAAATATATTGAGGGAAGGCAAAGAAGAGGATTTGAAATCAAGGCAGAATTGCAGGAAACAGATTTCAGGAGGTAGATTAGAATCGCCTTTAAAGCACATGAAAAGCGGCAAAACGTTGACAATGATACCCTTGGCCAAAAAGGGCGTATGCGTTTTTTCCTGAATACATTCAGGAAAAAACGCATACGCCCTTTTTGGCCAACCAAGCAACCTGGAAAGGCAAATCAGCGCTACAAAGAAGTCTCGCTTCCCATCGGTCAAAAGGGCCATGCTGAAAAAAGTGTCAAAACCAGAAATGCAGGACAGGCCATGGAGAAATGGGAGCCTTGCTACACTGATGGGCGGGATGTAAATTGCCAACAGCCACTCTGGAGAAGTGTACGGTGTGTCCTGAAACATCTAAAAAACACAGCTTAGAGAGCATAGGGCACTTCCACGCATGGGGAGATAAAGTAGGAAAATTGAAAATCAGCAAGACACAAGCACCCAAAAGTTTAGGGCTGCTCTGTTGACAAGGACCTCCACTTCATTCCACCTTAAATATCCCAGGAAAGCGAAAAATGGATAAAAAAGTTGTGGTCCTTATGTACAATGGAATATCACTCAGCCATGAAATCAATGTCATAAGGCTAGTAGCAGCATGATGAGTGGATTTAGGTAAGACGATTCTAAGTGAAATAAGTCACACAGAAAAGGACACTTCTCATAAGGTGTCACTTATAGAGGGAATGTAAAAACCGTTACACTTGAACTGAATTACAAAACAGAACAGAGTCACACATGCAGAAAACACACTATGGCTGCTTAACGGGAAAGGTGAGGTGGGGTGATACATAAAACAAGAGTTTCAAATTAGCTCAGATACCGTTCCATAAACCCAATATGTAATAGACAAGACCTACTCCTTGCTCAGAGAACTGGACTCAACACGCCCTATTTACCGCACAAGAATATATCTGACTAGTAATAATCTTAAAACCTATGTATTGATATCTCTCTGTTAGTGTGTCAAGTGGGTGTAAAGCGGCATAAACACAGCCGTGAAAAGCAGCTAAACCCCGTTATAAAAATAACTTACTTTTAAAAACCCATGAAACAAAGACAGGGAAAGAGAGAGAAATTCTTACACAATTCGTTCCGGGGCTGTGATGCAACCTGGATTGACCATATCTAGACCCACAGCTGGATGAGACATAAGGGTGGACACTCTTGGGGCTGAGAGGTTTGGTGAGGTTGGGTGAGCAAACGCAGACCCTTTAAAGTAATACTGCGTGTTACCCATCGCATGGGTCCCAAATCTCCAGGTTCAAGGGCATCTTCCTACATCGAAAACATGCATGAGAAACCCAGAAGATGGTACACCGTGTGATGGGGAAAGGTTTCTAAAACGCACCTCATTTCTCATCTCCTTGTGCTCGGGTTCGCCATTCCAGCCACTTTACTAGCAATCTCCCTACTTGGAGCATCAGCACCTTTAACCTCCTGTTCCGTACAGGTTGCAATTTGTCCTGAGGATGAACGGGAAGACGGGGAACCAATGAGAGACAAGCTCTTGGTGTTGGGACAGGCACAGGTCACTCTATTTTCCCATCAGGAAGAAGAATTAGCCACAGGCTCAGCCTGCCCCCCGGAACCAGAACAGGGCCTGAAGCCATCCTGCGCTTTTGCGGCCAGCTCCCAAAAAAGCGACTTCTAAAATGGAGCTTTAGGGCACTGCAATTCACAAACCTGCAGAGTTATAAATGATAACTCTCGTCCACAAATATATTGAGGGAAGGCAAAGAAGAGGATTTGAAATCAAGGCAGAATTGCAGGAAACAGATTTCAGGAGGTAGATTCGAATCGCCTTTAAAGCACATGAAAAGCGGCAAAACGTTGACAATGATGCCCTTGGCCAAAAAGGGCGTATGCGTTTTTTCCTGAATATATTCAGGAAAAAACGCATACGCCCTTTTTGGCCAACCAAGCAACCTGGAAAGGCAAATCAGCGCTACAAAGAAGTCTCGCTTCCCATCGGTCAAAAGGGCCATGCTGAAAAAAGTGTCAAAACCAGAAATGCAGGACAGGCCATGGAGAAATGGGAGCCTTGCTACACTGATGGGCGGGATGTAAATTGCCAACAGCCACTCTGGAGAAGTGTACGGTGTGTCCTGAAACATCTAAAAAACACAGCTTAGAGAGCATAGGGCACTTCCACGCATGGGGGGATAAAGTGGGAAAATTGAAAATCAGCAAGACACAAGCAGCCCAAAGTTTAGGGCTGCTCTGTTGACAAGGACCTCCACTTCATTCCACCTTAAATATCCCGGGAAAGCGAAAAATGGATAAAAAAGTTGTGGTCCCTATGTACAATGGAATATCACTCAGCCATGAAATCAATGTCATAAGGCTAGTAGCAGCATGATGAGTGGATTTAGGTAAGACGATTCTAAGTGAAATAAGTCACACAGAAAAGGACACTTCTCATAAGGTGTCACTTATAGAGGGAATGTAAAAACCGTTACACTTGAACTGAATTACAAAACAGAACAGAGTCACACATGCAGAAAACACACTATGGCTGCTTAACGGGAAAGGTGAGGTGGGGTGATACATAAAACAAGAGTTTCAAATTAGCTCAGATACCGTTCCATAAACCCAATATGTAATAGACAAGACCTACTCCTTGCTCAGAGAACTGGACTCAACACGCCCGATTCACCGCACAAGAATATATCTGACTAGTAATAATCTTAAAACCTATGTATTGATATCTCTCTGTTAGTGTGTCAAGTGGGTGTAAAGCGGCCTAAACACAGCCGTGAAAAGCAGCTAAACCCCATTATAAAAATAAATTACTTTTAAAAACCCATGAAACAAAGACAGGGAAAGAGAGAGAAATTCTTACACAATTCGTTCCGGGGCTGTGATGCAACCTGGATTGACCATATCTAGACCCACAGCTGGATGAGACATAAGGGTGGACACTCTTGGGGCTGAGAGGTTTGGTGAGGTTGGGTGAGCAAACGCAGACCCTTTAAAGTAATACTGCGTGCTACCCATCGCATGGGTCCCAAATCTCCAGGTTCAAGGGCATCTTCCTACATCGAAAACATGCATGAGAAACCCAGAAGATGGTACACCGTGTGATGGGGAAAGGTTTCTAAAACGCACCTCATTTCTCATCTCCTTGTGCTCGGGTTCGCCATTCCAGCCACTTTACTAGCAATTTCCCTACTTGGAGCATCAGCACCTTTAACCTCCTGTTCCGTACAGGTTGCAATTTGTCCTGAGGATGAACGGGAAGACGGGGAACCAATGAGAGACTAGCTCTTGGTGTTGGGACAGGCACAGGTCACTCTATTTTCCCATCAGGAAGAAGAACTAGCCACAGGCTCAACCTGCCCCCCGGAACCAGAACAGGGCCTGAAGCCATCCTGCGCTTTTGCGGCCAGCTCCCAAAAAAGCGACTTGTAAAATGGAGCTTCAGGGCACTGCAATTCACAAACCTGCAGAGTTATAAATGATAACTCTCGTCCACAAATATATTGAGGGAAGGCAAAGAAGAGGATTTGAAATCAAGGCAGAATTGCAGGAAACAGATTTCAGGAGGTAGATTCGAATCGCCTTTAAAGCACATGAAAAGCGGCAAAACGTTGACAATGATACCCTTGGCCAAAAAGGGCGTATGCGTTTTTTCCTGAATACATTCAGGAAAAAACGCATACGCCCTTTTTGGCCAACCAAGCAACCTGGAAAGGCAAATCAGCGCTACAAAGAAGTCTCGCTTCCCATCGGTCAAAAGGGCCATGCTGAAAAAAGTGTCAAAACCAGAAATGCAGGACAGACCATGGAGAAATGGGAGCCTTGCTACACTGATGGGCGGGATGTAAATTGCCAACAGCCACTCTGGAGAAGTGTACGGTGTGTCCTGAAACATCTAAAAAACACAGCTTAGAGAGCATAGGGCACTTCCACGCATGGGGAGATAAAGTAGGAAAATTGAAAATCAGCAAGACACAAGCACCCAAAAGTTTAGGGCTGCTCTGTTGACAAGGACCTCCACTTCATTCCACCTTAAATATCCCAGGAAAGCGAAAAATGGATAAAAAAGTTGTGGTCCTTATGTACAATGGAATATCACTCAGCCATGAAATCAATGTCATAAGGCTAGTAGCTGCATGATGAGTGGATTTAGGTAAGACGATTCTAAGTGAAATAAGTCACACAGAAAAGGACACTTCTCATAAGGTGTCACTTATAGAGGGAATGTAAAAACCGTTACACTTGAACTGAATTACAAAACAGAACAGAGTCACACATGCAGAAAACACACTATGGCTGCTTAACGGGAAAGGTGAGGTCGGGTGATACATAAAACAAGAGTTTCAAATTAGCTCAGATACCGTTCCATAAACCCAATATGTAATAGACAAGACCTACTCCTTGCTCAGAGAACTGGACTCAACACGCCCGATTTACCGCACAAGAATATATCTGACTAGTAATAATCTTAAAACCTATGTATTGATATCTCTCTGTTAGTCTGTCAAGTGGGTGTAAAGCGGCATAAACACAGCCGTGAAAAGCAGCTAAACCCCATTATAAAAATAACTTACTTTTAAAAACCCATGAAACAAAGACAGGGAAAGAGAGAGAAATTCTTACACAATTCGTTCCGGGGCTGTGATGCAACCTGGATTGACCATATCTAGACCCACAGCTGGATGAGACATAAGGGTGGACACTCTTGGGGCTGAGAGGTTTGGTGAGGTTGGGTGAGCAAACGCAGACCCTTTAAAGTAATACTGCGTGCTACCCATCGCATGGGTCCCTAATCTCCAGGTTCAAGGGCATCTTCTTACATCGAAAACATGCATGAGAAACCCAGAAGATGGTACACCGTGTGATGGGGAAAGGTTTCTAAAACGCACCTCATTTCTCATCTCCTTGTGCTCGGGTTCGCCATTCCAGCCACTTTACTAGCAATCTCCCTACTTGGAGCATCAGCACCTTTAACCTCCTGTTCCGTACAGGTTGCAATTTGTCCTGAGGATGAACGGGAAGACGGGGAACCAATGAGAGACAAGCTCTTGGTGTTGGGACAGGCACAGGTCACTCTATTTTCCCATCAGGAAGAAGAATTAGCCACAGGCTCAGCCTGCCCCCCGGAACCAGAACAGGGCCTGAAGCCATCCTGCGCTTTTGCGGCCAGCTCCCAAAAAAGCGAATTCTAAAATGGAGCTTTAGGGCACTGCAATTCACAAACCTGCAGAGTTATAAATGATAACTCTCGTCCACAAATATATTGAGGGAAGGCAAAGAAGAGGATTTGAAATCAAGGCAGAATTGCAGGAAACAGATTTCAGGAGGTAGATTCGAATCGCCTTTAAAGCACATGAAAAGCGGCAAAACGTTGACAATGATGCCCTTGGCCAAAAAGGGCATATGCGTTTTTTCCTGAATATATTCAGGAAAAAACGCATACGCCCTTTTTGGCCAACCAAGCAACCTGGAAAGGCAAATCAGCGCTACAAAGAAGTCTCGCTTCCCATCGGTCAAAAGGGCCATGCTGAAAAAAGTGTCAAAACCAGAAATGCAGGACAGGCCATGGAGAAATGGGAGCCTTGCTACACTGATGGGCGGGATGTAAATTGCCAACAGCCACTCTGGAGAAGTGTACGGTGTGTCCTGAAACATCTAAAAAACACAGCTTAGAGAGCATAGGGCACTTCCACGCATGGGGGGATAAAGTGGGAAAATTGAAAATCAGCAAGACACAAGCAGCCCAAAGTTTAGGGCTGCTCTGTTGACAAGGACCTCCACTTCATTCCACCTTAAATATCCCGGGAAAGCGAAAAATGGATAAAAAAGTTGTGGTCCCTATGTACAATGGAATATCACTCAGCCATGAAATCAATGTCATAAGGCTAGTAGCAGCATGATGAGTGGATTTAGGTAAGACGATTCTAAGTGAAATAAGTCACACAGAAAAGGACACTTCTCATAAGGTGTCACTTATAGAGGGAATGTAAAAACCGTTACACTTGAACTGAATTACAAAACAGAACAGAGTCACACATGCAGAAAACACACTATGGCTGCTTAACGGGAAAGGTGAGGTGGGGTGATACATAAAACAAGAGTTTCAAATTAGCTCAGATACCGTTCCATAAACCCAATATGTAATAGACAAGACCTACTCCTTGCTCAGAGAACTGGACTCAACACGCCCGATTCACCGCACAAGAATATATCTGACTAGTAATAATCTTAAAACCTATGTATTGATATCTCTCTGTTAGTGTGTCAAGTGGGTGTAAAGCGGCCTAAACACAGCCGTGAAAAGCAGCTAAACCCCATTATAAAAATAAATTACTTTTAAAAACCCATGAAACAAAGACAGGGAAAGAGAGAGAAATTCTTACACAATTCGTTCCGGGGCTGTGATGCAACCTGGATTGACCATATCTAGACCCACAGCTGGATGAGACATAAGGGTGGACACTCTTGGGGCTGAGAGGTTTGGTGAGGTTGGGTGAGCAAACGCAGACCCTTTAAAGTAATACTGCGTGCTACCCATCGCATGGGTCCCAAATCTCCAGGTTCAAGGGCATCTTCCTACATCGAAAACATGCATGAGAAACCCAGAAGATGGTACACCGTGTGATGGGGAAAGGTTTCTAAAACGCACCTCATTTCTCATCTCCTTGTGCTCGGGTTCGCCATTCCAGCCACTTTACTAGCAACTTCCCTACTTGGAGCATCAGCACCTTTAACCTCCTGTTCCGTACAGGTTGCAATTTGTCCTGAGGATGAACGGGAAGACGGGGAACCAATGAGAGACTAGCTCTTGGTGTTGGGACAGGCACAGGTCACTCTATTTTCCCATCAGGAAGAAGAATTAGCCACAGGCTCAACCTGCCCCCCGGAACCAGAACAGGGCCTGAAGCCATCCTGCGCTTTTGCGGCCAGCTCCCAAAAAAGCGACTTGTAAAATGGAGCTTCAGGGCACTGCAATTCACAAACCTGCAGAGTTATAAATGATAACTCTCGTCCACAAATATATTGAGGGAAGGCAAAGAAGAGGATTTGAAATCAAGGCAGAATTGCAGGAAACAGATTTCAGGAGGTAGATTCGAATCGCCTTTAAAGCACATGAAAAGCGGCAAAACGTTGACAATGATACCCTTGGCCAAAAAGGGCGTATGCGTTTTTTCCTGAATACATTCAGGAAAAAACGCATACGCCCTTTTTGGCCAACCAAGCAACCTGGAAAGGCAAATCAGCGCTACAAAGAAGTCTCGCTTCCCATCGGTCAAAAGGGCCATGCTGAAAAAAGTGTCAAAACCAGAAATGCAAGACAGGCCATGGAGAAATGGGAGCCTTGCTACACTGATGGGCGGGATGTAAATTGCCAACAGCCACTCTGGAGAAGTGTACGGTGTGTCCTGAAACATCTAAAAAACACAGCTTAGAGAGCATAGGGCACTTCCACGCATGGGGAGATAAAGTAGGAAAATTGAAAATCAGCAAGACACAAGCACCCAAAAGTTTAGGGCTGCTCTGTTGACAAGGACCTCCACTTCATTCCACCTTAAATATCCCAGGAAAGCGAAAAATGGATAAAAAAGTTGTGGTCCTTATGTACAATGGAATATCACTCAGCCATGAAATCAATGTCATAAGGCTAGTAGCAGCATGATGAGTGGATTTAGGTAAGACGATTCTAAGTGAAATAAGTCACACAGAAAAGGACACTTCTCATAAGGTGTCACTTATAGAGGGAATGTAAAAACCGTTACACTTGAACTGAATTACAAAACAGAACAGAGTCACACATGCAGAAAACACACTATGGCTGCTTAACGGGAAAGGTGAGGTGGGGTGATACATAAAACAAGAGTTTCAAATTAGCTCAGATACCGTTCAATAAACCCAATATATAATAGACAAGACCTACTCCTTGCTCAGAGAACTGGACTCAACACGCCCGATTTACCGCACAAGAATATATCTGACTAGTAATAATCTTAAAACCTATGTATTGATATCTCTCTGTTAGTGTGTCAAGTGGGTGTAAAGCGGC
The DNA here is from genome assembly GCF_965194825.1 of Balaenoptera physalus. Lineage (NCBI taxonomy): Eukaryota > Metazoa > Chordata > Mammalia > Artiodactyla > Balaenopteridae > Balaenoptera > Balaenoptera physalus. Next base: position 180,234 of record NW_028125750.1, read on the forward strand.
ATAAACACAGCCGTGAAAAGCAGCTAAACCCCATTATAAAAATAACTTACTTTTAAAAACCCATGAAACAAAGACAGGGAAAGAGAGAGAAATTCTTACACAATTCGTTCCGGGGCTGTGATGCAACCTGGATTGACCATATCTAGACCCACAGCTGGATGAGACATAAGGGTGGACACTCTTGGGGCTGAGAGGTTTGGTGAGGTTGGGTGAGCAAACGCAGACCCTTTAAAGTAATACTGCGTGTTACCCATCGCATGGGTCCCAAATCTCCAGGTTCAAGGGCATCTTCCTACATCGAAAACATGCATGAGAAACCCAGAAGATGGTACACCGTGTGATGGGGAAAGGTTTCTAAAACGCACCTCATTTCTCATCTCCTTGTGCTCGGGTTCGCCATTCCAGCCACTTTACTAGCAATCTCCCTACTTGGAGCATCAGCACCTTTAACCTCCTGTTCCGTACAGGTTGCAATTTGTCCTGAGGATGAACGGGAAGACGGGGAACCAATGAGAGACAAGCTCTTGGTGTTGGGACAGGCACAGGTCACTCTATTTTCCCATCAGGAAGAAGAATTAGCCACAGGCTCAGCCTGCCCCCCGGAACCAGAACAGGGCCTGAAGCCATCCTGCGCTTTTGCGGCCAGCTCCCAAAAAAGCGACTTCAAAAATGGAGCTTTAGGGCACTGCAATTCACAAACCTGCAGAGTTATAAATGATAACTCTCGTCCACAAATATATTGAGGGAAGGCAAAGAAGAGGATTTGAAATCAAGGCAGAATTGCAGGAAACAGATTTCAGGAGGTAGATTCGAATCGCCTTTAAAGCACATGAAAAGCGGCAAAACGTTGACAATGATGCCCTTGGCCAAAAAGGGCGTATGCGTTTTTTCCTGAATATATTCAGGAAAAAACGCATACGCCCTTTTTGGCCAACCAAGCAACCTGGAAAGGCAAATCAGCGCTACAAAGAAGTCTCGCTTCCCATCGGTCAAAAGGGCCATGCTGAAAAAAGTGTCAAAACCAGAAATGCAGGACAGGCCATGGAGAAATGGGAGCCTTGCTACACTGATGGGCGGGATGTAAATTGCCAACAGCCACTCTGGAGAAGTGTACGGTGTGTCCTGAAACATCGAAAAAACACAGCTTAGAGAGCATAGGGCACTTCCACGCATGGGGGGATAAAGTGGGAAAATTGAAAATCAGCAAGACACAAGCAGCCCAAAGTTTAGGGCTGCTCTGTTGACAAGGACCTCCACTTCATTCCACCTTAAATATCCCGGGAAAGCGAAAAATGGATAAAAAAGTTGTGGTCCCTATGTACAATGGAATATCACTCAGCCATGAAATCAATGTCATAAGGCTAGTAGCAGCATGATGAGTGGATTTAGGTAAGACGATTCTAAGTGAAATAAGTCACACAGAAAAGGACACTTCTCATAAGGTGTCACTTATAGAGGGAATGTAAAAACCGTTACACTTGAACTGAATTACAAAACAGAACAGAGTCACACATGCAGAAAACACACTATGGCTGCTTAACGGGAAAGGTGAGGTGGGGTGATACATAAAACAAGAGTTTCAAATTAGCTCAGATACCGTTCCATAAACCCAATATATAATAGACAAGACCTACTCCTTGCTCAGAGAACTGGACTCAACACGCCCGATTTACCGCACAAGAATATATCTGACTAGTAATAATCTTAAAACCTATGTATTGATATCTCTCTGTTAGTGTGTCAAGTGGGTGTAAAGCGGCATAAACACAGCCGTGAAAAGCAGCTAAACCCCATTATAAAAATAACTTACTTTTAAAAACCCATGAAACAAAGACAGGGAAAGAGAGAGAAATTCTTACACAATTCGTTCCGGGGCTGTGATGCAACCTGGATTGACCATATCTAGACCCACAGCTGGATGAGACATAAGGGTGGACACTCTTGGGGCTGAGAGGTTTGGTGAGGTTGGGTGAGCAAACGCAGACCCTTTAAAGTAATACTGCGTGTTACCCATCGCATGGGTCCCAAATCTCCAGGTTCAAGGGCATCTTCCTACATCGAAAACATGCATGAGAAACCCAGAAGATGGTACACCGTGTGATGGGGAAAGGTTTCTAAAACGCACCTCATTTCTCATCTCCTTGTGCTCGGGTTCGCCATTCCAGCCACTTTACTAGCAATCTCCCTACTTGGAGCATCAGCACCTTTAACCTCCTGTTCCGTACAGGTTGCAATTTGTCCTGAGGATGAACGGGAAGACGGGGAACCAATGAGAGACAAGCTCTTGGTGTTGGGACAGGCACAGGTCACTCTATTTTCCCATCAGGAAGAAGAATTAGCCACAGGCTCAGCCTGCCCCCCGGAACCAGAACAGGGCCTGAAGCCATCCTGCGCTTTTGCGGCCAGCTCCCAAAAAAGCGACTTCAAAAATGGAGCTTTAGGGCACTGCAATTCACAAACCTGCAGAGTTATAAATGATAACTCTCGTCCACAAATATATTGAGGGAAGGCAAAGAAGAGGATTTGAAATCAAGGCAGAATTGCAGGAAACAGATTTCAGGAGGTAGATTCGAATCGCCTTTAAAGCACATGAAAAGCGGCAAAACGTTGACAATGATGCCCTTGGCCAAAAAGGGCGTATGCGTTTTTTCCTGAATATATTCAGGAAAAAACGCATACGCCCTTTTTGGCCAACCAAGCAACCTGGAAAGGCAAATCAGCGCTACAAAGAAGTCTCGCTTCCCATCGGTCAAAAGGGCCATGCTGAAAAAAGTGTCAAAACCAGAAATGCAGGACAGGCCATGGAGAAATGGGAGCCTTGCTACACTGATGGGCGGGATGTAAATTTCCAACAGCCACTCTGGAGAAGTGTACGGTGTGTCCTGAAACATCTAAAAAACACAGCTTAGAGAGCATAGGGCACTTCCACGCATGGGGGGATAAAGTGGGAAAATTGAAAATCAGCAAGACACAAGCAGCCCAAAGTTTAGGGCTGCTCTGTTGACAAGGACCTCCACTTCATTCCACCTTAAATATCCCGGGAAAGCGAAAAATGGATAAAAAAGTTGTGGTCCCTATGTACAATGGAATATCACTCAGCCATGAAATCAATGTCATAAGGCTAGTAGCAGCATGATGAGTGGATTTAGGTAAGACGATTCTAAGTGAAATAAGTCACACAGAAAAGGACACTTCTCATAAGGTGTCACTTATAGAGGGAATGTAAAAACCGTTACACTTGAACTGAATTACAAAACAGAACAGAGTCACACATGCAGAAAACACACTATGGCTGCTTAACGGGAAAGGTGAGGTGGGGTGATACATAAAACAAGAGTTTCAAATTAGCTCAGATACCGTTCCATAAACCCAATATGTAATAGACAAGACCTACTCCTTGCTCAGAGAACTGGACTCAACACGCCCGATTCACCGCACAAGAATATATCTGACTAGTAATAATCTTAAAACCTATGTATTGATATCTCTCTGTTAGTGTGTCAAGTGGGTGTAAAGCGGCCTAAACACAGCCGTGAAAAGCAGCTAAACCCCATTATAAAAATAAATTACTTTTAAAAACCCATGAAACAAAGACAGGGAAAGAGAGAGAAATTCTTACACAATTCGTTCCGGGGCTGTGATGCAACCTGGATTGACCATATCTAGACCCACAGCTGGATGAGACATAAGGGTGGACACTCTTGGGGCTGAGAGGTTTGGTGAGGTTGGGTGAGCAAACGCAGACCCTTTAAAGTAATACTGCGTGCTACCCATCGCATGGGTCCCAAATCTCCAGGTTCAAGGGCATCTTCCTACATCGAAAACATGCATGAGAAACCCAGAAGATGGTACACCGTGTGATGGGGAAAGGTTTCTAAAACGCACCTCATTTCTCATCTCCTTGTGCTCGGGTTCGCCATTCCAGCCACTTTACTAGCAACTTCCCTACTTGGAGCATCAGCACCTTTAACCTCCTGTTCCGTACAGGTTGCAATTTGTCCTGAGGATGAACGGGAAGACGGGGAACCAATGAGAGACTAGCTCTTGGTGTTGGGACAGGCACAGGTCACTCTATTTTCCCATCAGGAAGAAGAATTAGCCACAGGCTCAACCTGCCCCCCGGAACCAGAACAGGGCCTGAAGCCATCCTGCGCTTTTGCGGCCAGCTCCCAAAAAAGCGACTTGTAAAATGGAGCTTCAGGGCACTGCAATTCACAAACCTGCAGAGTTATAAATGATAACTCTCGTCCACAAATATATTGAGGGAAGGCAAAGAAGAGGATTTGAAATCAAGGCAGAATTGCAGGAAACAGATTTCAGGAGGTAGATTCGAATCGCCTTTAAAGCACATGAAAAGCGGCAAAACGTTGACAATGATACCCTTGGCCAAAAAGGGCGTATGCGTTTTTTCCTGAATACATTCAGGAAAAAACGCATACGCCCTTTTTGGCCAACCAAGCAACCTGGAAAGGCAAATCAGCGCTACAAAGAAGTCTCGCTTCCCATCGGTCAAAAGGGCCATGCTGAAAAAAGTGTCAAAACCAGAAATGCAAGACAGGCCATGGAGAAATGGGAGCCTTGCTACACTGATGGGCGGGATGTAAATTGCCAACAGCCACTCTGGAGAAGTGTACGGTGTGTCCTGAAACATCTAAAAAACACAGCTTAGAGAGCATAGGGCACTTCCACGCATGGGGAGATAAAGTAGGAAAATTGAAAATCAGCAAGACACAAGCACCCAAAAGTTTAGGGCTGCTCTGTTGACAAGGACCTCCACTTCATTCCACCTTAAATATCCCAGGAAAGCGAAAAATGGATAAAAAAGTTGTGGTCCTTATGTACAATGGAATATCACTCAGCCATGAAATCAATGTCATAAGGCTAGTAGCAGCATGATGAGTGGATTTAGGTAAGACGATTCTAAGTGAAATAAGTCACACAGAAAAGGACACTTCTCATAAGGTGTCACTTATAGAGGGAATGTAAAAACCGTTACACTTGAACTGAATTACAAAACAGAACAGAGTCACACATGCAGAAAACACACTATGGCTGCTTAACGGGAAAGGTGAGGTGGGGTGATACATAAAACAAGAGTTTCAAATTAGCTCAGATACCGTTCAATAAACCCAATATATAATAGACAAGACCTACTCCTTGCTCAGAGAACTGGACTCAACACGCCCGATTTACCGCACAAGAATATATCTGACTAGTAATAATCTTAAAACCTATGTATTGATATCTCTCTGTTAGTGTGTCAAGTGGGTGTAAAGCGGCATAAACACAGCCGTGAAAAGCAGCTAAACCCCATTATAAAAATAACTTACTTTTAAAAACCCATGAAACAAAGACAGGGAAAGAGAGAGAAATTCTTACACAATTCGTTCCGGGGCTGTGATGCAACCTGGATTGACCATATCTAGACCCACAGCTGGATGAGACATAAGGGTGGACACTCTTGGGGCTGAGAGGTTTGGTGAGGTTGGGTGAGCAAACGCAGACCCTTTAAAGTAATACTGCGTGTTACCCATCGCATGGGTCCCAAATCTCCAGGTTCAAGGGCATCTTCCTACATCGAAAACATGCATGAGAAACCCAGAAGATGGTACACCGTGTGATGGGGAAAGGTTTCTAAAACGCACCTCATTTCTCATCTCCTTGTGCTCGGGTTCGCCATTCCAGCCACTTTACTAGCAATCTCCCTACTTGGAGCATCAGCACCTTTAACCTCCTGTTCCGTACAGGTTGCAATTTGTCCTGAGGATGAACGGGAAGACGGGGAACCAATGAGAGACAAGCTCTTGGTGTTGGGACAGGCACAGGTCACTCTATTTTCCCATCAGGAAGAAGAATTAGCCACAGGCTCAGCCTGCCCCCCGGAACCAGAACAGGGCCTGAAGCCATCCTGCGCTTTTGCGGCCAGCTCCCAAAAAAGCGACTTCAAAAATGGAGCTTTAGGGCACTGCAATTCACAAACCTGCAGAGTTATAAATGATAACTCTCGTCCACAAATATATTGAGGGAAGGCAAAGAAGAGGATTTGAAATCAAGGCAGAATTGCAGGAAACAGATTTCAGGAGGTAGATTCGAATCGCCTTTAAAGCACATGAAAAGCGGCAAAACGTTGACAATGATGCCCTTGGCCAAAAAGGGCGTATGCGTTTTTTCCTGAATATATTCAGGAAAAAACGCATACGCCCTTTTTGGCCAACCAAGCAACCTGGAAAGGCAAATCAGCGCTACAAAGAAGTCTCGCTTCCCATCGGTCAAAAGGGCCATGCTGAAAAAAGTGTCAAAACCAGAAATGCAGGACAGGCCATGGAGAAATGGGAGCCTTGCTACACTGATGGGCGGGATGTAAATTGCCAACAGCCACTCTGGAGAAGTGTACGGTGTGTCCTGAAACATCGAAAAAACACAGCTTAGAGAGCATAGGGCACTTCCACGCATGGGGGGATAAAGTGGGAAAATTGAAAATCAGCAAGACACAAGCAGCCCAAAGTTTAGGGCTGCTCTGTTGACAAGGACCTCCACTTCATTCCACCTTAAATATCCCGGGAAAGCGAAAAATGGATAAAAAAGTTGTGGTCCCTATGTACAATGGAATATCACTCAGCCATGAAATCAATGTCATAAGGCTAGTAGCAGCATGATGAGTGGATTTAGGTAAGACGATTCTAAGTGAAATAAGTCACACAGAAAAGGACACTTCTCATAAGGTGTCACTTATAGAGGGAATGTAAAAACCGTTACACTTGAACTGAATTACAAAACAGAACAGAGTCACACATGCAGAAAACACACTATGGCTGCTTAACGGGAAAGGTGAGGTGGGGTGATACATAAAACAAGAGTTTCAAATTAGCTCAGATACCGTTCCATAAACCCAATATATAATAGACAAGACCTACTCCTTGCTCAGAGAACTGGACTCAACACGCCCGATTTACCGCACAAGAATATATCTGACTAGTAATAATCTTAAAACCTATGTATTGATATCTCTCTGTTAGTGTGTCAAGTGGGTGTAAAGCGGCATAAACACAGCCGTGAAAAGCAGCTAAACCCCATTATAAAAATAACTTACTTTTAAAAACCCATGAAACAAAGACAGGGAAAGAGAGAGAAATTCTTACACAATTCGTTCCGGGGCTGTGATGCAACCTGGATTGACCATATCTAGACCCACAGCTGGATGAGACATAAGGGTGGACACTCTTGGGGCTGAGAGGTTTGGTGAGGTTGGGTGAGCAAACGCAGACCCTTTAAAGTAATACTGCGTGTTACCCATCGCATGGGTCCCAAATCTCCAGGTTCAAGGGCATCTTCCTACATCGAAAACATGCATGAGAAACCCAGAAGATGGTACACCGTGTGATGGGGAAAGGTTTCTAAAACGCACCTCATTTCTCATCTCCTTGTGCTCGGGTTCGCCATTCCAGCCACTTTACTAGCAATCTCCCTACTTGGAGCATCAGCACCTTTAACCTCCTGTTCCGTACAGGTTGCAATTTGTCCTGAGGATGAACGGGAAGACGGGGAACCAATGAGAGACAAGCTCTTGGTGTTGGGACAGGCACAGGTCACTCTATTTTCCCATCAGGAAGAAGAATTAGCCACAGGCTCAGCCTGCCCCCCGGAACCAGAACAGGGCCTGAAGCCATCCTGCGCTTTTGCGGCCAGCTCCCAAAAAAGCGACTTCAAAAATGGAGCTTTAGGGCACTGCAATTCACAAACCTGCAGAGTTATAAATGATAACTCTCGTCCACAAATATATTGAGGGAAGGCAAAGAAGAGGATTTGAAATCAAGGCAGAATTGCAGGAAACAGATTTCAGGAGGTAGATTCGAATCGCCTTTAAAGCACATGAAAAGCGGCAAAACGTTGACAATGATGCCCTTGGCCAAAAAGGGCGTATGCGTTTTTTCCTGAATATATTCAGGAAAAAACGCATACGCCCTTTTTGGCCAACCAAGCAACCTGGAAAGGCAAATCAGCGCTACAAAGAAGTCTCGCTTCCCATCGGTCAAAAGGGCCATGCTGAAAAAAGTGTCAAAACCAGAAATGCAGGACAGGCCATGGAGAAATGGGAGCCTTGCTACACTGATGGGCGGGATGTAAATTTCCAACAGCCACTCTGGAGAAGTGTACGGTGTGTCCTGAAACATCTAAAAAACACAGCTTAGAGAGCATAGGGCACTTCCACGCATGGGGGGATAAAGTGGGAAAATTGAAAATCAGCAAGACACAAGCAGCCCAAAGTTTAGGGCTGCTCTGTTGACAAGGACCTCCACTTCATTCCACCTTAAATATCCCGGGAAAGCGAAAAATGGATAAAAAAGTTGTGGTCCCTATGTACAATGGAATATCACTCAGCCATGAAATCAATGTCATAAGGCTAGTAGCAGCATGATGAGTGGATTTAGGTAAGACGATTCTAAGTGAAATAAGTCACACAGAAAAGGACACTTCTCATAAGGTGTCACTTATAGAGGGAATGTAAAAACCGTTACACTTGAACTGAATTACAAAACAGAACAGAGTCACACATGCAGAAAACACACTATGGCTGCTTAACGGGAAAGGTGAGGTGGGGTGATACATAAAACAAGAGTTTCAAATTAGCTCAGATACCGTTCCATAAACCCAATATGTAATAGACAAGACCTACTCCTTGCTCAGAGAACTGGACTCAACACGCCCGATTCACCGCACAAGAATATATCTGACTAGTAATAATCTTAAAACCTATGTATTGATATCTCTCTGTTAGTGTGTCAAGTGGGTGTAAAGCGGCCTAAACACAGCCGTGAAAAGCAGCTAAACCCCATTATAAAAATAAATTACTTTTAAAAACCCATGAAACAAAGACAGGGAAAGAGAGAGAAATTCTTACACAATTCGTTCCGGGGCTGTGATGCAACCTGGATTGACCATATCTAGACCCACAGCTGGATGAGACATAAGGGTGGACACTCTTGGGGCTGAGAGGTTTGGTGAGGTTGGGTGAGCAAACGCAGACCCTTTAAAGTAATACTGCGTGCTACCCATCGCATGGGTCCCAAATCTCCAGGTTCAAGGGCATCTTCCTACATCGAAAACATGCATGAGAAACCCAGAAGATGGTACACCGTGTGATGGGGAAAGGTTTCTAAAACGCACCTCATTTCTCATCTCCTTGTGCTCGGGTTCGCCATTCCAGCCACTTTACTAGCAACTTCCCTACTTGGAGCATCAGCACCTTTAACCTCCTGTTCCGTACAGGTTGCAATTTGTCCTGAGGATGAACGGGAAGACGGGGAACCAATGAGAGACTAGCTCTTGGTGTTGGGACAGGCACAGGTCACTCTATTTTCCCATCAGGAAGAAGAATTAGCCACAGGCTCAACCTGCCCCCCGGAACCAGAACAGGGCCTGAAGCCATCCTGCGCTTTTGCGGCCAGCTCCCAAAAAAGCGACTTGTAAAATGGAGCTTCAGGGCACTGCAATTCACAAACCTGCAGAGTTATAAATGATAACTCTCGTCCACAAATATATTGAGGGAAGGCAAAGAAGAGGATTTGAAATCAAGGCAGAATTGCAGGAAACAGATTTCAGGAGGTAGATTCGAATCGCCTTTAAAGCACATGAAAAGCGGCAAAACGTTGACAATGATACCCTTGGCCAAAAAGGGCGTATGCGTTTTTTCCTGAATACATTCAGGAAAAAACGCATACGCCCTTTTTGGCCAACCAAGCAACCTGGAAAGGCAAATCAGCGCTACAAAGAAGTCTCGCTTCCCATCGGTCAAAAGGGCCATGCTGAAAAAAGTGTCAAAACCAGAAATGCAAGACAGGCCATGGAGAAATGGGAGCCTTGCTACACTGATGGGCGGGATGTAAATTGCCAACAGCCACTCTGGAGAAGTGTACGGTGTGTCCTGAAACATCTAAAAAACACAGCTTAGAGAGCATAGGGCACTTCCACGCATGGGGAGATAAAGTAGGAAAATTGAAAATCAGCAAGACACAAGAACCCAAAAGTTTAGGGCTGCTCTGTTGACAAGGACCTCCACTTCATTCCACCTTAAATATCCCAGGAAAGCGAAAAATGGATAAAAAAGTTGTGGTCCTTATGTACAATGGAATATCACTCAGCCATGAAATCAATGTCATAAGGCTAGTAGCAGCATGATGAGTGGATTTAGGTAAGACGATTCTAAGTGAAATAAGTCACACAGAAAAGGACACTTCTCATAAGGTGTCACTTATAGAGGGAATGTAAAAACCGTTACACTTGAACTGAATTACAAAACAGAACAGAGTCACACATGCAGAAAACACACTATGGCTGCTTAACGGGAAAGGTGAGGTGGGGTGATACATAAAACAAGAGTTTCAAATTAGCTCAGATACCGTTCAATAAACCCAATATATAATAGACAAGACCTACTCCTTGCTCAGAGAACTGGACTCAACACGCCCGATTTACCGCACAAGAATATATCTGACTAGTAATAATCTTAAAACCTATGTATTGATATCTCTCTGTTAGTGTGTCAAGTGGGTGTAAAGCGGCATAAACACAGCCGTGAAAAGCAGCTAAACCCCATTATAAAAATAACTTACTTTTAAAAACCCATGAAACAAAGACAGGGAAAGAGAGAGAAATTCTTACACAATTCGTTCCGGGGCTGTGATGCAACCTGGATTGACCATATCTAGACCCACAGCTGGATGAGACATAAGGGTGGACACTCTTGGGGCTGAGAGGTTTGGTGAGGTTGGGTGAGCAAACGCAGACCCTTTAAAGTAATACTGCGTGTTACCCATCGCATGGGTCCCAAATCTCCAGGTTCAAGGGCATCTTCCTACATCGAAAACATGCATGAGAAACCCAGAAGATGGTACACCGTGTGATGGGGAAAGGTTTCTAAAACGCACCTCATTTCTCATCTCCTTGTGCTCGGGTTCGCCATTCCAGCCACTTTACTAGCAATCTCCCTACTTGGAGCATCAGCACCTTTAACCTCCTGTTCCGTACAGGTTGCAATTTGTCCTGAGGATGAACGGGAAGACGGGGAACCAATGAGAGACAAGCTCTTGGTGTTGGGACAGGCACAGGTCACTCTATTTTCCCATCAGGAAGAAGAATTAGCCACAGGCTCAGCCTGCCCCCCGGAACCAGAACAGGGCCTGAAGCCATCCTGCGCTTTTGCGGCCAGCTCCCAAAAAAGCGACTTCAAAAATGGAGCTTTAGGGCACTGCAATTCACAAACCTGCAGAGTTATAAATGATAACTCTCGTCCACAAATATATTGAGGGAAGGCAAAGAAGAGGATTTGAAATCAAGGCAGAATTGCAGGAAACAGATTTCAGGAGGTAGATTCGAATCGCCTTTAAAGCACATGAAAAGCGGCAAAACGTTGACAATGATGCCCTTGGCCAAAAAGGGCGTATGCGTTTTTTCCTGAATATATTCAGGAAAAAACGCATACGCCCTTTTTGGCCAACCAAGCAACCTGGAAAGGCAAATCAGCGCTACAAAGAAGTCTCGCTTCCCATCGGTCAAAAGGGCCATGCTGAAAAAAGTGTCAAAACCAGAAATGCAGGACAGGCCATGGAGAAATGGGAGCCTTGCTACACTGATGGGCGGGATGTAAATTGCCAACAGCCACTCTGGAGAAGTGTACGGTGTGTCCTGAAACATCGAAAAAACACAGCTTAGAGAGCATAGGGCACTTCCACGCATGGGGGGATAAAGTGGGAAAATTGAAAATCAGCAAGACACAAGCAGCCCAAAGTTTAGGGCTGCTCTGTTGACAAGGACCTCCACTTCATTCCACCTTAAATATCCCGGGAAAGCGAAAAATGGATAAAAAAGTTGTGGTCCCTATGTACAATGGAATATCACTCAGCCATGAAATCAATGTCATAAGGCTAGTAGCAGCATGATGAGTGGATTTAGGTAAGACGATTCTAAGTGAAATAAGTCACACAGAAAAGGACACTTCTCATAAGGTGTCACTTATAGAGGGAATGTAAAAACCGTTACACTTGAACTGAATTACAAAACAGAACAGAGTCACACATGCAGAAAACACACTATGGCTGCTTAACGGGAAAGGTGAGGTGGGGTGATACATAAAACAAGAGTTTCAAATTAGCTCAGATACCGTTCCATAAACCCAATATATAATAGACAAGACCTACTCCTTGCTCAGAGAACTGGACTCAACACGCCCGATTTACCGCACAAGAATATATCTGACTAGTAATAATCTTAAAACCTATGTATTGATATCTCTCTGTTAGTGTGTCAAGTGGGTGTAAAGCGGCATAAACACAGCCGTGAAAAGCAGCTAAACCCCATTATAAAAATAACTTACTTTTAAAAACCCATGAAACAAAGACAGGGAAAGAGAGAGAAATTCTTACACAATTCGTTCCGGGGCTGTGATGCAACCTGGATTGACCATATCTAGACCCACAGCTGGATGAGACATAAGGGTGGACACTCTTGGGGCTGAGAGGTTTGGTGAGGTTGGGTGAGCAAACGCAGACCCTTTAAAGTAATACTGCGTGTTACCCATCGCATGGGTCCCAAATCTCCAGGTTCAAGGGCATCTTCCTACATCGAAAACATGCATGAGAAACCCAGAAGATGGTACACCGTGTGATGGGGAAAGGTTTCTAAAACGCACCTCATTTCTCATCTCCTTGTGCTCGGGTTCGCCATTCCAGCCACTTTACTAGCAATCTCCCTACTTGGAGCATCAGCACCTTTAACCTCCTGTTCCGTACAGGTTGCAATTTGTCCTGAGGATGAACGGGAAGACGGGGAACCAATGAGAGACAAGCTCTTGGTGTTGGGACAGGCACAGGTCACTCTATTTTCCCATCAGGAAGAAGAATTAGCCACAGGCTCAGCCTGCCCCCCGGAACCAGAACAGGGCCTGAAGCCATCCTGCGCTTTTGCGGCCAGCTCCCAAAAAAGCGACTTCAAAAATGGAGCTTTAGGGCACTGCAATTCACAAACCTGCAGAGTTATAAATGATAACTCTCGTCCACAAATATATTGAGGGAAGGCAAAGAAGAGGATTTGAAATCAAGGCAGAATTGCAGGAAACAGATTTCAGGAGGTAGATTCGAATCGCCTTTAAAGCACATGAAAAGCGGCAAAACGTTGACAATGATGCCCTTGGCCAAAAAGGGCGTATGCGTTTTTTCCTGAATATATTCAGGAAAAAACGCATACGCCCTTTTTGGCCAACCAAGCAACCTGGAAAGGCAAATCAGCGCTACAAAGAAGTCTCGCTTCCCATCGGTCAAAAGGGCCATGCTGAAAAAAGTGTCAAAACCAGAAATGCAGGACAGGCCATGGAGAAATGGGAGCCTTGCTACACTGATGGGCGGGATGTAAATTTCCAACAGCCACTCTGGAGAAGTGTACGGTGTGTCCTGAAACATCTAAAAAACACAGCTTAGAGAGCATAGGGCACTTCCACGCATGGGGGGATAAAGTGGGAAAATTGAAAATCAGCAAGACACAAGCAGCCCAAAGTTTAGGGCTGCTCTGTTGACAAGGACCTCCACTTCATTCCACCTTAAATATCCCGGGAAAGCGAAAAATGGATAAAAAAGTTGTGGTCCCTATGTACAATGGAATATCACTCAGCCATGAAATCAATGTCATAAGGCTAGTAGCAGCATGATGAGTGGATTTAGGTAAGACGATTCTAAGTGAAATAAGTCACACAGAAAAGGACACTTCTCATAAGGTGTCACTTATAGAGGGAATGTAAAAACCGTTACACTTGAACTGAATTACAAAACAGAACAGAGTCACACATGCAGAAAACACACTATGGCTGCTTAACGGGAAAGGTGAGGTGGGGTGATACATAAAACAAGAGTTTCAAATTAGCTCAGATACCGTTCCATAAACCCAATATGTAATAGACAAGACCTACTCCTTGCTCAGAGAACTGGACTCAACACGCCCGATTCACCGCACAAGAATATATCTGACTAGTAATAATCTTAAAACCTATGTATTGATATCTCTCTGTTAGTGTGTCAAGTGGGTGTAAAGCGGCATAAACACAGCCGTGAAAAGCAGCTAAACCCCATTATAAAAATAAATTACTTTTAAAAACCCATGAAACAAAGACAGGGAAAGAGAGAGAAATTCTTACACAATTCGTTCCGGGGCTGTGATGCAACCTGGATTGACCATATCTAGACCCACAGCTGGATGAGACATAAGGGTGGACACTCTTGGGGCTGAGAGGTTTGGTGAGGTTGGGTGAGCAAACGCACACCCTTTAAAGTAATACTGCGTGCTACCCATCGCATGGGTCCCAAATCTCCAGGTTCAAGGGCATCTTCCTACATCGAAAACATGCATGAGAAACCCAGAAGATGGTACACCGTGTGATGGGGAAAGGTTTCTAAAACGCACCTCATTTCTCATCTCCTTGTGCTCGGGTTCGCCATTCCAGCCACTTTACTAGCAATCTCCCTACTTGGAGCATCAGCACCTTTAACCTCCTGTTCCGTACAGGTTGCAATTTGTCCTGAGGATGAACGGGAAGACGGGGAACCAATGAGAGACTAGCTCTTGGTGTTGGGACAGGCACAGGTCACTCTATTTGCCCATCAGGAAGAAGAATTAACCACATGCTCAGCCTGCCCCCCGGAACCAGAACAGGGCCTGAAGCCATCCTGCGCTTTTGCGGCCAGCTCCCAAAAAAGCGACTTGTAAAATGGAGCTTCAGGGCACTGCAATTCACAAACCTGCAGAGTTATAAATGATAACTCTCGTCCACAAATATATTGAGGGAAGGCAAAGAAGAGGATTTGAAATCAAGGCAGAATTGCAGGAAACAGATTTCAGGAGGTAGATTCGAATCGCCTTTAAAGCACATGAAAAGCGGCAAAACGTTGACAATGATACCCTTGGCCAAAAAGGGCGTATGCGTTTTTTCCTGAATACATTCAGGAAAAAACGCATACGCCCTTTTTGGCCAACCAAGCAACCTGGAAAGGCAAATCAGCGCTACAAAGAAGTCTCGCTTCCCATCGGTCAAAAGGGCCATGCTGAAAAAAGTGTCAAAACCAGAAATGCAGGACAGACCATGGAGAAATGGGAGCCTTGCTACACTGATGGGCGGGATGTAAATTGCCAACAGCCACTCTGGAGAAGTGTACGGTGTGTCCTGAAACATCTAAAAAACACAGCTTAGAGAGCATAGGGCACTTCCACGCATGGGGAGATAAAGTAGGAAAATTGAAAATCAGCAAGACACAAGCACCCAAAAGTTTAGGGCTGCTCTGTTGACAAGGACCTCCACTTCATTCCACCTTAAATATCCCAGGAAAGCGAAAAATGGATAAAAAAGTTGTGGTCCTTATGTACAATGGAATATCACTCAGCCATGAAATCAATGTCATAAGGCTAGTAGCTGCATGATGAGTGGATTTAGGTAAGACGATTCTAAGTGAAATAAGTCACACAGAAAAGGACACTTCTCATAAGGTGTCACTTATAGAGGGAATGTAAAAACCGTTACACTTGAACTGAATTACAAAACAGAACAGAGTCACACATGCAGAAAACACACTATGGCTGCTTAACGGGAAAGGTGAGGTGGGGTGATACATAAAACAAGAGTTTCAAATTAGCTCAGATACCGTTCCATAAACCCAATATGTAATAGACAAGACCTACTCCTTGCTCAGAGAACTGGACTCAACACGCCCGATTTACCGCACAAGAATATATCTGACTAGTAATAATCTTAAAACCTATGTATTGATATCTCTCTGTTAGTGTGTCAAGTGGGTGTAAAGCGGCATAAACACAGCCGTGAAAAGCAGCTAAACCCCATTATAAAAATAACTTACTTTTAAAAACCCATGAAACAAAGACAGGGAAAGAGAGAGAAATTCTTACACAATTCGTTCCGGGGCTGTGATGCAACCTGGATTGACCATATCTAGACCCACAGCTGGATGAGACATAAGGGTGGACACTCTTGGGGCTGAGAGGTTTGGTGAGGTTGGGTGAGCAAACGCAGACCCTTTAAAGTAATACTGCGTGTTACCCATCGCATGGGTCCCAAATCTCCAGGTTCAAGGGCATCTTCCTACATCGAAAACATGCATGAGAAACCCAGAAGATGGTACACCGTGTGATGGGGAAAGGTTTCTAAAACGCACCTCATTTCTCATCTCCTTGTACTCGGGTTCGCCATTCCAGCCACTTTACTAGCAATCTCCCTACTTGGAGCATCAGCACCTTTAACCTCCTGTTCCGTACAGGTTGCAATTTGTCCTGAGGATGAACGGGAAGACGGGGAACCAATGAGAGACAAGCTCTTGGTGTTGGGACAGGCACAGGTCACTCTATTTTCCCATCAGGAAGAAGAATTAGCCACAGGCTCAGCCTGCCCCCCGGAACCAGAACAGGGCCTGAAGCCATCCTGCGCTTTTGCGGCCAGCTCCCAAAAAAGCGACTTCTAAAATGGAGCTTTAGGGCACTGCAATTCACAAACCTGCAGAGTTATAAATGATAACTCTCGTCCACAAATATATTGAGGGAAGGCAAAGAAGAGGATTTGAAATCAAGGCAGAATTGCAGGAAACAGATTTCAGGAGGTAGATTCGAATCGCCTTTAAAGCACATGAAAAGCGGCAAAACGTTGACAATGATGCCCTTGGCCAAAAAGGGCGTATGCGTTTTTTCCTGAATATATTCAGGAAAAAACGCATACGCCCTTTTTGGCCAACCAAGCAACCTGGAAAGGCAAATCAGCGCTACAAAGAAGTCTCGCTTCCCATCGGTCAAAAGGGCCATGCTGAAAAAAGTGTCAAAACCAGAAATGCAGGACAGGCCATGGAGAAATGGGAGCCTTGCTACACTGATGGGCGGGATGTAAATTGCCAACAGCCACTCTGGAGAAGTGTACGGTGTGTCCTGAAACATCTAAAAAACACAGCTTAGAGAGCATAGGGCACTTCCACGCATGGGGGGATAAAGTGGGAAAATTGAAAATCAGCAAGACACAAGCAGCCCAAAGTTTAGGGCTGCTCTGTTGACAAGGACCTCCACTTCATTCCACCTTAAATATCCCGGGAAAGCGAAAAATGGATAAAAAAGTTGTGGTCCCTATGTACAATGGAATATCACTCAGCCATGAAATCAATATCATAAGGCTAGTAGCAGCATGATGAGTGGATTTAGGTAAGACGATTCTAAGTGAAATAAGTCACACAGAAAAGGACACTTCTCATAAGGTGTCACTTATAGAGGGAATGTAAAAACCGTTACACTTGAACTGAATTACAAAACAGAACAGAGTCACACATGCAGAAAACACACTATGGCTGCTTAACGGGAAAGGTGAGGTGGGGTGATACATAAAACAAGAGTTTCAAATTAGCTCAGATACCGTTCCATAAACCCAATATGTAATAGACAAGACCTACTCCTTGCTCAGAGAACTGGACTCAACACGCCCGATTCACCGCACAAGAATATATCTGACTAGTAATAATCTTAAAACCTATGTATTGATATCTCTCTGTTAGTGTGTCAAGTGGGTGTAAAGCGGCATAAACACAGCCGTGAAAAGCAGCTAAACCCCATTATAAAAATAAATTACTTTTAAAAACCCATGAAACAAAGACAGGGAAAGAGAGAGAAATTCTTACACAATTCGTTCCGGGGCTGTGATGCAACCTGGATTGACCATATCTAGACCCACAGCTGGATGAGACATAAGGGTGGACACTCTTGGGGCTGAGAGGTTTGGTGAGGTTGGGTGAGCAAACGCACACCCTTTAAAGTAATACTGCGTGCTACCCATCGCATGGGTCCCAAATCTCCAGGTTCAAGGGCATCTTCCTACATCGAAAACATGCATGAGAAACCCAGAAGATGGTACACCGTGTGATGGGGAAAGGTTTCTAAAACGCACCTCATTTCTCATCTCCTTGTGCTCGGGTTCGCCATTCCAGCCACTTTACTAGCAATCTCCCTACTTGGAGCATCAGCACCTTTAACCTCCTGTTCCGTACAGGTTGCAATTTGTCCTGAGGATGAACGGGAAGACGGGGAACCAATGAGAGACTAGCTCTTGGTGTTGGGACAGGCACAGGTCACTCTATTTGCCCATCAGGAAGAAGAATTAACCACATGCTCAGCCTGCCCCCCGGAACCAGAACAGGGCCTGAAGCCATCCTGCGCTTTTGCGGCCAGCTCCCAAAAAAGCGACTTGTAAAATGGAGCTTCAGGGCACTGCAATTCACAAACCTGCAGAGTTATAAATGATAACTCTCGTCCACAAATATATTGAGGGAAGGCAAAGAAGAGGATTTGAAATCAAGGCAGAATTGCAGGAAACAGATTTCAGGAGGTGGATTCGAATCGCCTTTAAAGCACATGAAAAGCGGCAAAACGTTGACAATGATGCCCTTGGCCAAAAAGGGCGTATGCGTTTTTTCCTGAATATATTCAGGAAAAAACGCATACGCCCTTTTTGGCCAACCAAGCAACCTGGAAAGGCAAATCAGCGCTACAAAGAAGTCTCGCTTCCCATCGGTCAAAAGGGCCATGCTGAAAAAAGTGTCAAAACCAGAAATGCAGGACAGGCCATGGAGAAATGGGAGCCTTGCTACACTGATGGGCGGGATGTAAATTGCCAACAGCCACTCTGGAGAAGTGTACGGTGTGTCCTGAAACATCTAAAAAACACAGCTTAGAGAGCATAGGGCACTTCCACGCATGGGGGGATAAAGTGGGAAAATTGAAAATCAGCAAGACACAAGCAGCCCAAAGTTTAGGGCTGCTCTGTTGACAAGGACCTCCACTTCATTCCACCTTAAATATCCCGGGAAAGCGAAAAATGGATAAAAAAGTTGTGGTCCCTATGTACAATGGAATATCACTCAGCCATGAAATCAATATCATAAGGCTAGTAGCAGCATGATGAGTGGATTTAGGTAAGACGATTCTAAGTGAAATAAGTCACACAGAAAAGGACACTTCTCATAAGGTGTCACTTATAGAGGGAATGTAAAAACCGTTACACTTGAACTGAATTACAAAACAGAACAGAGTCACACATGCAGAAAACACACTATGGCTGCTTAACGGGAAAGGTGAGGTGGGGTGATACATAAAACAAGAGTTTCAAATTAGCTCAGATACCGTTCCATAAACCCAATATGTAATAGACAAGACCTACTCCTTGCTCAGAGAACTGGACTCAACACGCCCGATTCACCGCACAAGAATATATCTGACTAGTAATAATCTTAAAACCTATGTATTGATATCTCTCTGTTAGTGTGTCAAGTGGGTGTAAAGCGGCATAAACACAGCCGTGAAAAGCAGCTAAACCCCATTATAAAAATAAATTACTTTTAAAAACCCATGAAACAAAGACAGGGAAAGAGAGAGAAATTCTTACACAATTCGTTCCGGGGCTGTGATGCAACCTGGATTGACCATATCTAGACCCACAGCTGGATGAGACATAAGGGTGGACACTCTTGGGGCTGAGAGGTTTGGTGAGGTTGGGTGAGCAAACGCACACCCTTTAAAGTAATACTGCGTGCTACCCATCGCATGGGTCCCAAATCTCCAGGTTCAAGGGCATCTTCCTACATCGAAAACATGCATGAGAAACCCAGAAGATGGTACACCGTGTGATGGGGAAAGGTTTCTAAAACGCACCTCATTTCTCATCTCCTTGTGCTCGGGTTCGCCATTCCAGCCACTTTACTAGCAATCTCCCTACTTGGAGCATCAGCACCTTTAACCTCCTGTTCCGTACAGGTTGCAATTTGTCCTGAGGATGAACGGGAAGACGGGGAACCAATGAGAGACTAGCTCTTGGTGTTGGGACAGGCACAGGTCACTCTATTTGCCCATCAGGAAGAAGAATTAACCACATGCTCAGCCTGCCCCCCGGAACCAGAACAGGGCCTGAAGCCATCCTGCGCTTTTGCGGCCAGCTCCCAAAAAAGCGACTTGTAAAATGGAGCTTCAGGGCACTGCAATTCACAAACCTGCAGAGTTATAAATGATAACTCTCGTCCACAAATATATTGAGGGAAGGCAAAGAAGAGGATTTGAAATCAAGGCAGAATTGCAGGAAACAGATTTCAGGAGGTAGATTCGAATCGCCTTTAAAGCACATGAAAAGCGGCAAAACGTTGACAATGATACCCTTGGCCAAAAAGGGCGTATGCGTTTTTTCCTGAATACATTCAGGAAAAAACGCATACGCCCTTTTTGGCCAACCAAGCAACCTGGAAAGGCAAATCAGCGCTACAAAGAAGTCTCGCTTCCCATCGGTCAAAAGGGCCATGCTGAAAAAAGTGTCAAAACCAGAAATGCAGGACAGACCATGGAGAAATGGGAGCCTTGCTACACTGATGGGCGGGATGTAAATTGCCAACAGCCACTCTGGAGAAGTGTACGGTGTGTCCTGAAACATCTAAAAAACACAGCTTAGAGAGCATAGGGCACTTCCACGCATGGGGAGATAAAGTAGGAAAATTGAAAATCAGCAAGACACAAGCACCCAAAAGTTTAGGGCTGCTCTGTTGACAAGGACCTCCACTTCATTCCACCTTAAATATCCCAGGAAAGCGAAAAATGGATAAAAAAGTTGTGGTCCTTATGTACAATGGAATATCACTCAGCCATGAAATCAATGTCATAAGGCTAGTAGCTGCATGATGAGTGGATTTAGGTAAGACGATTCTAAGTGAAATAAGTCACACAGAAAAGGACACTTCTCATAAGGTGTCACTTATAGAGGGAATGTAAAAACCGTTACACTTGAACTGAATTACAAAACAGAACAGAGTCACACATGCAGAAAACACACTATGGCTGCTTAACGGGAAAGGTGAGGTGGGGTGATACATAAAACAAGAGTTTCAAATTAGCTCAGATACCGTTCCATAAACCCAATATGTAATAGACAAGACCTACTCCTTGCTCAGAGAACTGGACTCAACACGCCCGATTTACCGCACAAGAATATATCTGACTAGTAATAATCTTAAAACCTATGTATTGATATCTCTCTGTTAGTGTGTCAAGTGGGTGTAAAGCGGCATAAACACAGCCGTGAAAAGCAGCTAAACCCCATTATAAAAATAAATTACTTTTAAAAACCCATGAAACAAAGACAGGGAAAGAGAGAGAAATTCTTACACAATTCGTTCCGGGGCTGTGATGCAACCTGGATTGACCATATCTAGACCCACAGCTGGATGAGACATAAGGGTGGACACTCTTGGGGCTGAGAGGTTTGGTGAGGTTGGGTGAGCAAACGCACACCCTTTAAAGTAATACTGCGTGCTACCCATCGCATGGGTCCCAAATCTCCAGGTTCAAGGGCATCTTCCTACATCGAAAACATGCATGAGAAACCCAGAAGATGGTACACCGTGTGATGGGGAAAGGTTTCTAAAACGCACCTCATTTCTCATCTCCTTGTGCTCGGGTTCGCCATTCCAGCCACTTTACTAGCAATCTCCCTACTTGGAGCATCAGCACCTTTAACCTCCTGTTCCGTACAGGTTGCAATTTGTCCTGAGGATGAACGGGAAGACGGGGAACCAATGAGAGACTAGCTCTTGGTGTTGGGACAGGCACAGGTCACTCTATTTGCCCATCAGGAAGAAGAATTAACCACATGCTCAGCCTGCCCCCCGGAACCAGAACAGGGCCTGAAGCCATCCTGCGCTTTTGCGGCCAGCTCCCAAAAAAGCGACTTGTAAAATGGAGCTTCAGGGCACTGCAATTCACAAACCTGCAGAGTTATAAATGATAACTCTCGTCCACAAATATATTGAGGGAAGGCAAAGAAGAGGATTTGAAATCAAGGCAGAATTGCAGGAAACAGATTTCAGGAGGTAGATTCGAATCGCCTTTAAAGCACATGAAAAGCGGCAAAACGTTGACAATGATACCCTTGGCCAAAAAGGGCGTATGCGTTTTTTCCTGAATACATTCAGGAAAAAACGCATACGCCCTTTTTGGCCAACCAAGCAACCTGGAAAGGCAAATCAGCGCTACAAAGAAGTCTCGCTTCCCATCGGTCAAAAGGGCCATGCTGAAAAAAGTGTCAAAACCAGAAATGCAGGACAGACCATGGAGAAATGGGAGCCTTGCTACACTGATGGGCGGGATGTAAATTGCCAACAGCCACTCTGGAGAAGTGTACGGTGTGTCCTGAAACATCTAAAAAACACAGCTTAGAGAGCATAGGGCACTTCCACGCATGGGGAGATAAAGTAGGAAAATTGAAAATCAGCAAGACACAAGCACCCAAAAGTTTAGGGCTGCTCTGTTGACAAGGACCTCCACTTCATTCCACCTTAAATATCCCAGGAAAGCGAAAAATGGATAAAAAAGTTGTGGTCCTTATGTACAATGGAATATCACTCAGCCATGAAATCAATGTCATAAGGCTAGTAGCTGCATGATGAGTGGATTTAGGTAAGACGATTCTAAGTGAAATAAGTCACACAGAAAAGGACACTTCTCATAAGGTGTCACTTATAGAGGGAATGTAAAAACCGTTACACTTGAACTGAATTACAAAACAGAACAGAGTCACACATGCAGAAAACACACTATGGCTGCTTAACGGGAAAGGTGAGGTGGGGTGATACATAAAACAAGAGTTTCAAATTAGCTCAGATACCGTTCCATAAACCCAATATGTAATAGACAAGACCTACTCCTTGCTCAGAGAACTGGACTCAACACGCCCGATTTACCGCACAAGAATATATCTGACTAGTAATAATCTTAAAACCTATGTATTGATATCTCTCTGTTAGTGTGTCAAGTGGGTGTAAAGCGGCATAAACACAGCCGTGAAAAGCAGCTAAACCCCATTATAAAAATAACTTACTTTTAAAAACCCATGAAACAAAGACAGGGAAAGAGAGAGAAATTCTTACACAATTCGTTCCGGGGCTGTGATGCAACCTGGATTGACCATATCTAGACCCACAGCTGGATGAGACATAAGGGTGGACACTCTTGGGGCTGAGAGGTTTGGTGAGGTTGGGTGAGCAAACGCAGACCCTTTAAAGTAATACTGCGTGTTACCCATCGCATGGGTCCCAAATCTCCAGGTTCAAGGGCATCTTCCTACATCGAAAACATGCATGAGAAACCCAGAAGATGGTACACCGTGTGATGGGGAAAGGTTTCTAAAACGCACCTCATTTCTCATCTCCTTGTACTCGGGTTCGCCATTCCAGCCACTTTACTAGCAATCTCCCTACTTGGAGCATCAGCACCTTTAACCTCCTGTTCCGTACAGGTTGCAATTTGTCCTGAGGATGAACGGGAAGACGGGGAACCAATGAGAGACAAGCTCTTGGTGTTGGGACAGGCACAGGTCACTCTATTTTCCCATCAGGAAGAAGAATTAGCCACAGGCTCAGCCTGCCCCCCGGAACCAGAACAGGGCCTGAAGCCATCCTGCGCTTTTGCGGCCAGCTCCCAAAAAAGCGACTTCTAAAATGGAGCTTTAGGGCACTGCAATTCACAAACCTGCAGAGTTATAAATGATAACTCTCGTCCACAAATATATTGAGGGAAGGCAAAGAAGAGGATTTGAAATCAAGGCAGAATTGCAGGAAACAGATTTCAGGAGGTAGATTCGAATCGCCTTTAAAGCACATGAAAAGCGGCAAAACGTTGACAATGATGCCCTTGGCCAAAAAGGGCGTATGCGTTTTTTCCTGAATATATTCAGGAAAAAACGCATACGCCCTTTTTGGCCAACCAAGCAACCTGGAAAGGCAAATCAGCGCTACAAAGAAGTCTCGCTTCCCATCGGTCAAAAGGGCCATGCTGAAAAAAGTGTCAAAACCAGAAATGCAGGACAGGCCATGGAGAAATGGGAGCCTTGCTACACTGATGGGCGGGATGTAAATTGCCAACAGCCACTCTGGAGAAGGGTACGGTGTGTCCTGAAACATCTAAAAAACACAGCTTAGAGAGCATAGGGCACTTCCATGCCTGGGGGGATAAAGTAGGAAAATTGAAAATCAGCAAGACACAAGCACCCCAAAGTTTAGGGCTGCTCTGTTGACAAGGACCTCCACTTCCTTCCACCTTAAATATCCCAGGAAAGCGAAAAATGGATAAAAAAGTTGTGGTCCTTATATACAATGGAATATCACTCAGCCATGAAATCAATGTCATAAGGCTAGTAGCAGCATGATGAGTGGATTTAGGTAAGACGATTCTAAGTGAAATAAGTCACACAGAAAAGGACACTTCTCATAAGGTGTCACTTATAGAGGGAATGTAAAAACCGTTACACTTGAACTGAATTACAAAACAGAACAGAGTCACACATCCAGAAAACACACTATGGCTGCTTAACGGGAAAGGTGAGGTGGGGTGATACATAAAACAAGAGTTTCAAATTAGCTCAGATACCGTTCCATAAACCCAATATGTAATAGACAAGACCTACTCCTTGCTCAGAGAACTGGACTCAACACGCCCGATTCACCGCCCAAGAATATATCTGACTAGTAATAATCTTAAAACCTATGTATTGATATCTCTCTGTTAGTGTGTCAAGTGGGTGTAAAGCGGCATAAACACAGCCGTGAAAAGCAGCTAAACCCCATTATAAAAATAACTTACTTTTAAAAACCCATGAAACAAAGACAGGGAAAGAGAGAGAAATTCTTACACAATTCGTTCCGGGGCTGTGATGCAACCTGGATTGACCATATCTAGACCCACAGCTGGATGAGACATAAGGGTGGACACTCTAGGGGCTGAGAGGTTTGGTGAGGTTGGGTGAGCAAACGCACACCCTTTAAAGTAATACTGCGTGCTACCCATCGCATGGGTCCCAAATCTCCAGGTTCAAGGGCATCTTCCTACATCGAAAACATGCATGAGAAACCCAGAAGATGGTACACCGTGTGATGGGGAAAGGTTTCTAAAACGCACCTCATTTCTCATCTCCTTGTACTCGGGTTCGCCATTCCAGCCACTTTACTAGCAATCTCCCTACTTGGAGCATCAGCACCTTTAACCTCCTGTTCCGTACAGGTTGCAATTTGTCCTGAGGATGAACGGGAAGACGGGGAACCAATGAGAGACAAGCTCTTGGTGTTGGGACAGGCACAGGTCACTCTATTTTCCCATCAGGAAGAAGAATTAGCCACAGGCTCAGCCTGCCCCCCGGAACCAGAACAGGGCCTGAAGCCATCCTGCGCTTTTGCGGCCAGCTCCCAAAAAAGCGAATTCTAAAATGGAGCTTTAGGGCACTGCAATTCACAAACCTGCAGAGTTATAAATGATAACTCTCGTCCACAAATATATTGAGGGAAGGCAAAGAAGAGGATTTGAAATCAAGGCAGAATTGCAGGAAACAGATTTCAGGAGGTAGATTCGAATCGCCTTTAAAGCACATGAAAAGCGGCAAAACGTTGACAATGATGCCCTTGGCCAAAAAGGGCGTATGCGTTTTTTCCTGAATATATTCAGGAAAAAACGCATACGCCCTTTTTGGCCAACCAAGCAACCTGGAAAGGCAAATCAGCGCTACAAAGAAGTCTCGCTTCCCATCGGTCAAAAGGGCCATGCTGAAAAAAGTGTCAAAACCAGAAATGCAGGACAGGCCATGGAGAAATGGGAGCCTTGCTACACTGATGGGCGGGATGTAAATTGCCAACAGCCACTCTGGAGAAGTGTACGGTGTGTCCTGAAACATCTAAAAAACACAGCTTAGAGAGCATAGGGCACTTCCACGCATGGGGGGATAAAGTGGGAAAATTGAAAATCAGCAAGACACAAGCAGCCCAAAGTTTAGGGCTGCTCTGTTGACAAGGACCTCCACTTCATTCCACCTTAAATATCCCGGGAAAGCGAAAAATGGATAAAAAAGTTGTGGTCCCTATGTACAATGGAATATCACTCAGCCATGAAATCAATGTCATAAGGCTAGTAGCAGCATGATGAGTGGATTTAGGTAAGACGATTCTAAGTGAAATAAGTCACACAGAAAAGGACACTTCTCATAAGGTGTCACTTATAGAGGGAATGTAAAAACCGTTACACTTGAACTGAATTACAAAACAGAACAGAGTCACACATGCAGAAAACACACTATGGCTGCTTAACGGGAAAGGTGAGGTGGGGTGATACATAAAACAAGAGTTTCAAATTAGCTCAGATACCGTTCCATAAACCCAATATGTAATAGACAAGACCTACTCCTTGCTCAGAGAACTGGACTCAACACGCCCGATTCACCGCACAAGAATATATCTGACTAGTAATAATCTTAAAACCTATGTATTGATATCTCTCTGTTAGTGTGTCAAGTGGGTGTAAAGCGGCCTAAACACAGCCGTGAAAAGCAGCTAAACCCCATTATAAAAATAAATTACTTTTAAAAACCCATGAAACAAAGACAGGGAAAGAGAGAGAAATTCTTACACAATTCGTTCCGGGGCTGTGATGCAACCTGGATTGACCATATCTAGACCCACAGCTGGATGAGACATAAGGGTGGACACTCTTGGGGCTGAGAGGTTTGGTGAGGTTGGGTGAGCAAACGCAGACCCTTTAAAGTAATACTGCGTGCTACCCATCGCATGGGTCCCAAATCTCCAGGTTCAAGGGCATCTTCCTACATCGAAAACATGCATGAGAAACCCAGAAGATGGTACACCGTGTGATGGGGAAAGGTTTCTAAAACGCACCTCATTTCTCATCTCCTTGTGCTCGGGTTCGCCATTCCAGCCACTTTACTAGCAACTTCCCTACTTGGAGCATCAGCACCTTTAACCTCCTGTTCCGTACAGGTTGCAATTTGTCCTGAGGATGAACGGGAAGACGGGGAACCAATGAGAGACTAGCTCTTGGTGTTGGGACAGGCACAGGTCACTCTATTTTCCCATCAGGAAGAAGAATTAGCCACAGGCTCAACCTGCCCCCCGGAACCAGAACAGGGCCTGAAGCCATCCTGCGCTTTTGCGGCCAGCTCCCAAAAAAGCGACTTGTAAAATGGAGCTTCAGGGCACTGCAATTCACAAACCTGCAGAGTTATAAATGATAACTCTCGTCCACAAATATATTGAGGGAAGGCAAAGAAGAGGATTTGAAATCAAGGCAGAATTGCAGGAAACAGATTTCAGGAGGTAGATTCGAATCGCCTTTAAAGCACATGAAAAGCGGCAAAACGTTGACAATGATACCCTTGGCCAAAAAGGGCGTATGCGTTTTTTCCTGAATACATTCAGGAAAAAACGCATACGCCCTTTTTGGCCAACCAAGCAACCTGGAAAGGCAAATCAGCGCTACAAAGAAGTCTCGCTTCCCATCGGTCAAAAGGGCCCTGCTGAAAAAAGTGTCAAAACCAGAAATGCAAGACAGGCCATGGAGAAATGGGAGCCTTGCTACACTGATGGGCGGGATGTAAATTGCCAACAGCCACTCTGGAGAAGTGTACGGTGTGTCCTGAAACATCTAAAAAACACAGCTTAGAGAGCATAGGGCACTTCCACGCATGGGGAGATAAAGTAGGAAAATTGAAAATCAGCAAGACACAAGCACCCAAAAGTTTAGGGCTGCTCTGTTGACAAGGACCTCCACTTCATTCCACCTTAAATATCCCAGGAAAGCGAAAAATGGATAAAAAAGTTGTGGTCCTTATGTACAATGGAATATCACTCAGCCATGAAATCAATGTCATAAGGCTAGTAGCAGCATGATGAGTGGATTTAGGTAAGACGATTCTAAGTGAAATAAGTCACACAGAAAAGGACACTTCTCATAAGGTGTCACTTATAGAGGGAATGTAAAAACCGTTACACTTGAACTGAATTACAAAACAGAACAGAGTCACACATGCAGAAAACACACTATGGCTGCTTAACGGGAAAGGTGAGGTGGGGTGATACATAAAACAAGAGTTTCAAATTAGCTCAGATACCGTTCAATAAACCCAATATATAATAGACAAGACCTACTCCTTGCTCAGAGAACTGGACTCAACACGCCCGATTTACCGCACAAGAATATATCTGACTAGTAATAATCTTAAAACCTATGTATTGATATCTCTCTGTTAGTGTGTCAAGTGGGTGTAAAGCGGCATAAACACAGCCGTGAAAAGCAGCTAAACCCCATTATAAAAATAACTTACTTTTAAAAACCCATGAAACAAAGACAGGGAAAGAGAGAGAAATTCTTACACAATTCGTTCCGGGGCTGTGATGCAACCTGGATTGACCATATCTAGACCCACAGCTGGATGAGACATAAGGGTGGACACTCTTGGGGCTGAGAGGTTTGGTGAGGTTGGGTGAGCAAACGCAGACCCTTTAAAGTAATACTGCGTGTTACCCATCGCATGGGTCCCAAATATCCAGGTTCAAGGGCATCTTCCTACATCGAAAACATGCATGAGAAACCCAGAAGATGGTACACCGTGTGATGGGGAAAGGTTTCTAAAACGCACCTCATTTCTCATCTCCTTGTGCTCGGGTTCGCCATTCCAGCCACTTTACTAGCAATCTCCCTACTTGGAGCATCAGCACCTTTAACCTCCTGTTCCGTACAGGTTGCAATTTGTCCTGAGGATGAACGGGAAGACGGGGAACCAATGAGAGACAAGCTCTTGGTGTTGGGACAGGCACAGGTCACTCTATTTTCCCATCAGGAAGAAGAATTAGCCACAGGCTCAGCCTGCCCCCCGGAACCAGAACAGGGCCTGAAGCCATCCTGCGCTTTTGCGGCCAGCTCCCAAAAAAGCGACTTCAAAAATGGAGCTTTAGGGCACTGCAATTCACAAACCTGCAGAGTTATAAATGATAACTCTCGTCCACAAATATATTGAGGGAAGGCAAAGAAGAGGATTTGAAATCAAGGCAGAATTGCAGGAAACAGATTTCAGGAGGTAGATTCGAATCGCCTTTAAAGCACATGAAAAGCGGCAAAACGTTGACAATGATGCCCTTGGCAAAAAAGGGCGTATGCGTTTTTTCCTGAATATATTCAGGAAAAAACGCATACGCCCTTTTTGGCCAACCAAGCAACCTGGAAAGGCAAATCAGCGCTACAAAGAAGTCTCGCTTCCCATCGGTCAAAAGGGCCATGCTGAAAAAAGTGTCAAAACCAGAAATGCAGGACAGGCCATGGAGAAATGGGAGCCTTGCTACACTGATGGGCGGGATGTAAATTTCCAACAGCCACTCTGGAGAAGTGTACGGTGTGTCCTGAAACATCTAAAAAACACAGCTTAGAGAGCATAGGGCACTTCCACGCATGGGGGGATAAAGTGGGAAAATTGAAAATCAGCAAGACACAAGCAGCCCAAAGTTTAGGGCTGCTCTGTTGACAAGGACCTCCACTTCATTCCACCTTAAATATCCCGGGAAAGCGAAAAATGGATAAAAAAGTTGTGGTCCCTATGTACAATGGAATATCACTCAGCCATGAAATCAATGTCATAAGGCTAGTAGCAGCATGATGAGTGGATTTAGGTAAGACGATTCTAAGTGAAATAAGTCACACAGAAAAGGACACTTCTCATAAGGTGTCACTTATAGAGGGAATGTAAAAACCGTTACACTTGAACTGAATTACAAAACAGAACAGAGTCACACATGCAGAAAACACACTATGGCTGCTTAACGGGAAAGGTGAGGTGGGGTGATACATAAAACAAGAGTTTCAAATTAGCTCAGATACCGTTCCATAAACCCAATATGTAATAGACAAGACCTACTCCTTGCTCAGAGAACTGGACTCAACACGCCCGATTCACCGCCCAAGAATATATCTGACTAGTAATAATCTTAAAACCTATGTATTGATATCTCTCTGTTAGTGTGTCAAGTGGGTGTAAAGCGGCATAAACACAGCCGTGAAAAGCAGCTAAACCCCATTATAAAAATAAATTACTTTTAAAAACCCATGAAACAAAGACAGGGAAAGAGAGAGAAATTCTTACACAATTCGTTCCGGGGCTGTGATGCAACCTGGATTGACCATATCTAGACCCACAGCTGGATGAGACATAAGGGTGGACACTCTAGGGGCTGAGAGGTTTGGTGAGGTTGGGTGAGCAAACGCACACCCTTTAAAGTAATACTGCGTGCTACCCATCGCATGGGTCCCAAATCTCCAGGTTCAAGGGCATCTTCCTACATCGAAAACATGCATGAGAAACCCAGAAGATGGTACACCGTGTGATGGGGAAAGGTTTCTAAAACGCACCTCATTTCTCATCTCCTTGTGCTCGGGTTCGCCATTCCAGCCACTTTACTAGCAATCTCCCTACTTGGAGCATCAGCACCTTTAACCTCCTGTTCCGTACAGGTTGCAATTTGTCCTGAGGATGAACGGGAAGACGGGGAACCAATGAGAGACTAGCTCTTGGTGTTGGGACAGGCACAGGTCACTCTATTTGCCCATCAGGAAGAAGAATTAACCACATGCTCAGCCTGCCCCCCGGAACCAGAACAGGGCCTGAAGCCATCCTGCGCTTTTGCGGCCAGCTCCCAAAAAAGCGACTTGTAAAATGGAGTTTCAGGGCACTGCAATTCACAAACCTGCAGAGTTATAAATGATAACTCTCGTCCACAAATATATTGAGGGAAGGCAAAGAAGAGGATTTGAAATCAAGGCAGAATTGCAGGAAACAGACTTCAGGAGGTAGATTCGAATCGCCTTTAAAGCACATGAAAAGCGGCAAAACGTTGACAATGATACCCTTGGCCAAAAAGGGCGTATGCGTTTTTTCCTGAATACATTCAGGAAAAAACGCATACGCCCTTTTTGGCCAACCAAGCAACCTGGAAAGGCAAATCAGCGCTACAAAGAAGTCTCGCTTCCCATCGGTCAAAAGGGCCATGCTGAAAAAAGTGTCAAAACCAGAAATGCAGGACAGGCCATGGAGAAATGGGAGCCTTGCTACACTGATGGGCGGGATGTAAATTGCCAACAGCCACTCTGGAGAAGTGTACGGTGTGTCCTGAAACATCTAAAAAACACAGCTTAGAGAGCATAGGGCACTTCCATGCCTGGGGGGATAAAGTAGGAAAATTGAAAATCAGCAAGACACAAGCACCCCAAAGTTTAGGGCTGCTCTGTTGACAAGGACCTCCACTTCCTTCCACCTTAAATATCCCAGGAAAGCGAAAAATGGATAAAAAAGTTGTGGTCCTTATATACAATGGAATATCACTCAGCCATGAAATCAATGTCATAAGGCTAGTAGCAGCATGATGAGTGGATTTAGGTAAGACGATTCTAAGTGAAATAAGTCACACAGAAAAGGACACTTCTCATAAGGTGTCACTTATAGAGGGAATGTAAAAACCGTTACACTTGAACTGAATTACAAAACAGAACAGAGTCACACATCCAGAAAACACACTATGGCTGCTTAACGGGAAAGGTGAGGTGGGGTGATACATAAAACAAGAGTTTCAAATTAGCTCAGATACCGTTCCATAAACCCAATATGTAATAGACAAGACCTACTCCTTGCTCAGAGAACTGGACTCAACACGCCCGATTCACCGCCCAAGAATATATCTGACTAGTAATAATCTTAAAACCTATGTATTGATATCTCTCTGTTAGTGTGTCAAGTGGGTGTAAAGCGGCATAAACACAGCCGTGAAAAGCAGCTAAACCCCATTATAAAAATAAATTACTTTTAAAAACCCATGAAACAAAGACAGGGAAAGAGAGAGAAATTCTTACACAATTCGTTCCGGGGCTGTGATGCAACCTGGATTGACCATATCTAGACCCACAGCTGGATGAGACATAAGGGTGGACACTCTAGGGGCTGAGAGGTTTGGTGAGGTTGGGTGAGCAAACGCACACCCTTTAAAGTAATACTGCGTGCTACCCATCGCATGGGTCCCAAATCTCCAGGTTCAAGGGCATCTTCCTACATCGAAAACATGCATGAGAAACCCAGAAGATGGTACACCGTGTGATGGGGAAAGGTTTCTAAAACGCACCTCATTTCTCATCTCCTTGTGCTCGGGTTCGCCATTCCAGCCACTTTACTAGCAATCTCCCTACTTGGAGCATCAGCACCTTTAACCTCCTGTTCCGTACAGGTTGCAATTTGTCCTGAGGATGAACGGGAAGACGGGGAACCAATGAGAGACTAGCTCTTGGTGTTGGGACAGGCACAGGTCACTCTATTTGCCCATCAGGAAGAAGAATTAACCACATGCTCAGCCTGCCCCCCGGAACCAGAACAGGGCCTGAAGCCATCCTGCGCTTTTGCGGCCAGCTCCCAAAAAAGCGACTTGTAAAATGGAGTTTCAGGGCACTGCAATTCACAAACCTGCAGAGTTATAAATGATAACTCTCGTCCACAAATATATTGAGGGAAGGCAAAGAAGAAGATTTGAAATCAAGGCAGAATTGCAGGAAACAGATTTCAGGAGGTAGATTCGAATCGCCTTTAAAGCACATGAAAAGCGGCAAAAGGTTGACAATGATGCCCTTGGCCAAAAAGGGCGTATGCGTTTTTTCCTGAATATATTCAGGAAAAAACGCATACGCCCTTTTTGGCCAACCAAGCAACCTGGAAAGGCAAATCAGCGCTACAAAGAAGTCTCGCTTCCCATCGGTCAAAAGGGCCATGCTGAAAAAAGTGTCAAAACCAGAAATGCAGGACAGACCATGGAGAAATGGGAGCCTTGCTACACTGATGGGCGGGATGTAAATTGCCAACAGCCACTCTGGAGAAGTGTACGGTGTGTCCTGAAACATCTAAAAAACACAGCTTAGAGAGCATAGGGCACTTCCACGCATGGGGAGATAAAGTAGGAAAATTGAAAATCAGCAAGACACAAGCACCCAAAAGTTTAGGGCTGCTCTGTTGACAAGGACCTCCACTTCATTCCACCTTAAATATCCCAGGAAAGCGAAAAATGGATAAAAAAGTTGTGGTCCTTATGTACAATGGAATATCACTCAGCCATGAAATCAATGTCATAAGGCTAGTAGCTGCATGATGAGTGGATTTAGGTAAGACGATTCTAAGTGAAATAAGTCACACAGAAAAGGACACTTCTCATAAGGTGTCACTTATAGAGGGAATGTAAAAACCGTTACACTTGAACTGAATTACAAAACAGAACAGAGTCACACATGCAGAAAACACACTATGGCTGCTTAACGGGAAAGGTGAGGTGGGGTGATACATAAAACAAGAGTTTCAAATTAGCTCAGATACCGTTCCATAAACCCAATATGTAATAGACAAGACCTACTCCTTGCTCAAAGAACTGGACTCAACACGCCCGATTTACCGCACAAGAATATATCTGACTAGTAATAATCTTAAAACCTATGTATTGATATCTCTCTGTTAGTGTGTCAAGTGGGTGTAAAGCGGCATAAACACAGCCGTGAAAAGCAGCTAAACCCCATTATAAAAATAACTTACTTTTAAAAACCCATGAAACAAAGACAGGGAAAGAGAGAGAAATTCTTACACAATTCGTTCCGGGGCTGTGATGCAACCTGGATTGACCATATCTAGACCCACAGCTGGATGAGACATAAGGGTGGACACTCTTGGGGCTGAGAGGTTTGGTGAGGTTGGGTGAGCAAACGCAGACCCTTTAAAGTAATACTGCGTGCTACCCATCGCATGGGTCCCAAATCTCCAGGTTCAAGGGCATCTTCCTACATCGAAAACATGCATGAGAAACCCAGAAGATGGTACACCGTGTGATGGGGAAAGGTTTCTAAAACGCACCTCATTTCTCATCTCCTTGTGCTCGGGTTCGCCATTCCAGCCACTTTACTAGCAACTTCCCTACTTGGAGCATCAGCACCTTTAACCTCCTGTTCCGTACAGGTTGCAATTTGTCCTGAGGATGAACGGGAAGACGGGGAACCAATGAGAGACTAGCTCTTGGTGTTGGGACAGGCACAGGTCACTCTATTTTCCCATCAGGAAGAAGAACTAGCCACAGGCTCAACCTGCCCCCCGGAACCAGAACAGGGCCTGAAGCCATCCTGCGCTTTTGCGGCCAGCTCCCAAAAAAGCGACTTGTAAAATGGAGCTTCAGGGCACTGAAATTCACAAACCTGCAGAGTTATAAATGATAACTCTCGTCCACAAATATATTGAGGGAAGGCAAAGAAGAGGATTTGAAATCAAGGCAGAATTGCAGGAAACAGATTTCAGGAGGTAGATTCGAATCGCCTTTAAAGCACATGAAAAGCGGCAAAACGTTGACAATGATACCCTTGGCCAAAAAGGGCGTATGCGTTTTTTCCTGAATACATTCAGGAAAAAACGCATACGCCCTTTTTGGCCAACCAAGCAACCTGGAAAGGCAAATCAGCGCTACAAAGAAGTCTCGCTTCCCATCGGTCAAAAGGGCCATGCTGAAAAAAGTGTCAAAACCAGAAATGCAGGACAGACCATGGAGAAATGGGAGCCTTGCTACACTGATGGGCGGGATGTAAATTGCCAACAGCCACTCTGGAGAAGTGTACGGTGTGTCCTGAAACATCTAAAAAACACAGCTTAGAGAGCATAGGGCACTTCCACGCATGGGGAGATAAAGTAGGAAAATTGAAAATCAGCAAGACACAAGCACCCAAAAGTTTAGGGCTGCTCTGTTGACAAGGACCTCCACTTCATTCCACCTTAAATATCCCAGGAAAGCGAAAAATGGATAAAAAAGTTGTGGTCCTTATGTACAATGGAATATCACTCAGCCATGAAATCAATGTCATAAGGCTAGTAGCTGCATGATGAGTGGATTTAGGTAAGACGATTCTAAGTGAAATAAGTCACACAGAAAAGGACACTTCTCATAAGGTGTCACTTATAGAGGGAATGTAAAAACCGTTACACTTGAACTGAATTACAAAACAGAACAGAGTCACACATGCAGAAAACACACTATGGCTGCTTAACGGGAAAGGTGAGGTGGGGTGATACATAAAACAAGAGTTTCAAATTAGCTCAGATACCGTTCCATAAACCCAATATGTAATAGACAAGACCTACTCCTTGCTCAGAGAACTGGACTCAACACGCCCGATTTACCGCACAAGAATATATCTGACTAGTAATAATCTTAAAACCTATGTATTGATATCTCTCTGTTAGTGTGTCAAGTGGGTGTAAAGCGGCATAAACACAGCCGTGAAAAGCAGCTAAACCCCATTATAAAAATAACTTACTTTTAAAAACCCATGAAACAAAGACAGGGAAAGAGAGAGAAATTCTTACACAATTCGTTCCGGGGCTGTGATGCAACCTGGATTGACCATATCTAGACCCACAGCTGGATGAGACATAAGGGTGGACACTCTTGGGGCTGAGAGGTTTGGTGAGGTTGGGTGAGCAAACGCAGACCCTTTAAAGTAATACTGCGTGCTACC
Organism: Balaenoptera physalus; assembly: GCF_965194825.1. Lineage (NCBI taxonomy): Eukaryota > Metazoa > Chordata > Mammalia > Artiodactyla > Balaenopteridae > Balaenoptera > Balaenoptera physalus. Next base: position 215,685 of record NW_028125750.1, read on the forward strand.
CATCGCATGGGTCCCAAATCTCCAGGTTCAAGGGCATCTTCCTACATCGAAAACATGCATGAGAAACCCAGAAGATGGTACACCGTGTGATGGGGAAAGGTTTCTAAAACGCACCTCATTCCTCATCTCCTTGTGCTCGGGTTCGCCATTCCAGCCACTTTACTAGCAATCTCCCTACTTGGAGCATCAGCACCTTTAACCTCCTGTTCCGTACAGGTTGCAATTTGTCCTGAGGATGAACGGGAAGACGGGGAACCAATGAGAGACAAGCTCTTGGTGTTGGGACAGGCACAGGTCACTCTATTTTCCCATCAGGAAGAAGAATTAGCCACAGGCTCAGCCTGCCCCCCGGAACCAGAACAGGGCCTGAAGCCATCCTGCGCTTTTGCGGCCAGCTCCCAAAAAAGCGACTTCTAAAATGGAGCTTTAGGGCACTGCAATTCACAAACCTGCAGAGTTATAAATGATAACTCTCGTCCACAAATATATTGAGGGAAGGCAAAGAAGAGGATTTGAAATCAAGGCAGAATTGCAGGAAACAGATTTCAGGAGGTAGATTCGAATCGCCTTTAAAGCACATGAAAAGCGGCAAAACGTTGACAATGATGCCCTTGGCCAAAAAGGGCGTATGCGTTTTTTCCTGAATATATTCAGGAAAAAACGCATACGCCCTTTTTGGCCAAGCAAGCAACCTGGAAAGGCAAATCAGCGCTACAAAGAAGTCTCGCTTCCCATCGGTCAAAAGGGCCATGCTGAAAAAAGTGTCAAAACCAGAAATGCAGGACAGGCCATGGAGAAATGGGAGCCTTGCTACACTGATGGGCGGGATGTAAATTGCCAACAGCCACTCTGGAGAAGTGTACGGTGTGTCCTGAAACATCTAAAAAACACAGCTTAGAGAGCATAGGGCACTTCCACGCATGGGGGGATAAAGTGGGAAAATTGAAAATCAGCAAGACACAAGCAGCCCAAAGTTTAGGGCTGCTCTGTTGACAAGGACCTCCACTTCATTCCACCTTAAATATCCCGGGAAAGCGAAAAATGGATAAAAAAGTTGTGGTCCCTATGTACAATGGAATATCACTCAGCCATGAAATCAATGTCATAAGGCTAGTAGCAGCATGATGAGTGGATTTAGGTAAGACGATTCTAAGTGAAATAAGTCACACAGAAAAGGACACTTCTCATAAGGTGTCACTTATAGAGGGAATGTAAAAACCGTTACACTTGAACTGAATTACAAAACAGAACAGAGTCACACATGCAGAAAACACACTATGGCTGCTTAACGGGAAAGGTGAGGTGGGGTGATACATAAAACAAGAGTTTCAAATTAGCTCAGATACCGTTCCATAAACCCAATATGTAATAGACAAGACCTACTCCTTGCTCAGAGAACTGGACTCAACACGCCCGATTCACCGCACAAGAATATATCTGACTAGTAATAATCTTAAAACCTATGTATTGATATCTCTCTGTTAGTGTGTCAAGTGGGTCTAAAGCGGCATAAACACAGCCGTGAAAAGCAGCTAAACCCCATTATAAAAATAAATTACTTTTAAAAACCCATGAAACAAAGACAGGGAAAGAGAGAGAAATTCTTACACAATTCGTTCAGGGGCTGTGATGCAACCTGGATTGACCATATCTAGACCCACAGCTGGATGAGACATAAGGGTGGACACTCTTGGGGCTGAGAGGTTTGGTGAGGTTGGGTGAGCAAACGCAGACCCTTTAAAGTAATACTGCGTGCTACCCATCGCATGGGTCCCAAATCTCCAGGTTCAAGGGCATCTTCCTACATCGAAAACATGCATGAGAAACCCAGAAGATGGTACACCGTGTGATGGGGAAAGGTTTCTAAAACGCACCTCATTTCTCATCTCCTTGTGCTCGGGTTCGCCATTCCAGCCACTTTACTAGCAACTTCCCTACTTGGAGCATCAGCACCTTTAACCTCCTGTTCCGTACAGGTTGCAATTTGTCCTGAGGATGAACGGGAAGACGGGGAACCAATGAGAGACTAGCTCTTGGTGTTGGGACAGGCACAGGTCACTCTATTTTCCCATCAGGAAGAAGAATTAGCCACAGGCTCAACCTGCCCCCCGGAACCAGAACAGGGCCTGAAGCCATCCTGCGCTTTTGCGGCCAGCTCCCAAAAAAGCGACTTGTAAAATGGAGCTTCAGGGCACTGCAATTCACAAACCTGCAGAGTTATAAATGATAACTCTCGTCCACAAATATATTGAGGGAAGGCAAAGAAGAGGATTTGAAATCAAGGCAGAATTGCAGGAAACAGATTTCAGGAGGTAGATTCGAATCGCCTTTAAAGCACATGAAAAGCGGCAAAACGTTGACAATGATACCCTTGGCCAAAAAGGGCGTATGCGTTTTTTCCTGAATACATTCAGGAAAAAACGCATACGCCCTTTTTGGCCAACCAAGCAACCTGGAAAGGCAAATCAGCGCTACAAAGAAGTCTCGCTTCCCATCGGTCAAAAGGGCCATGCTGAAAAAAGTGTCAAAACCAGAAATGCAGGACAGGCCATGGAGAAATGGGAGCCTTGCTACACTGATGGGCGGGATGTAAATTGCCAACAGCCACTCTGGAGAAGTGTACGGTGTGTCCTGAAACATCTAAAAAACACAGCTTAGAGAGCATAGGGCACTTCCACGCATGGGGAGATAAAGTAGGAAAATTGAAAATCAGCAAGACACAAGCACCCAAAAGTTTAGGGCTGCTCTGTTGACAAGGACCTCCACTTCATTCCACCTTAAATATCCCAGGAAAGCGAAAAATGGATAAAAAAGTTGTGGTCCTTATGTACAATGGAATATCACTCAGCCATGAAATCAATGTCATAAGGCTAGTAGCAGCATGATGAGTGGATTTAGGTAAGACGATTCTAAGTGAAATAAGTCACACAGAAAAGGACACTTCTCATAAGGTGTCACTTATAGAGGGAATGTAAAAACCGTTACACTTGAACTGAATTACAAAACAGAACAGAGTCACACATGCAGAAAACACACTATGGCTGCTTAACGGGAAAGGTGAGGTGGGGTGATACATAAAACAAGAGTTTCAAATTAGCTCAGATACCGTTCCATAAACCCAATATGTAATAGACAAGACCTACTCCTTGCTCAGAGAACTGGACTCAACACGCCCTATTTACCGCACAAGAATATATCTGACTAGTAATAATCTTAAAACCTATGTATTGATATCTCTCTGTTAGTGTGTCAAGTGGGTGTAAAGCGGCATAAACACAGCCGTGAAAAGCAGCTAAACCCCATTATAAAAATAACTTACTTTTAAAAACCCATGAAACAAAGACAGGGAAAGAGAGAGAAATTCTTACACAATTCGTTCCGGGGCTGTGATGCAACCTGGATTGACCATATCTAGACCCACAGCTGGATGAGACATAAGGGTGGACACTCTTGGGGCTGAGAGGTTTGGTGAGGTTGGGTGAGCAAACGCAGACCCTTTAAAGTAATACTGCGTGTTACCCATCGCATGGGTCCCAAATCTCCAGGTTCAAGGGCATCTTCCTACATCGAAAACATGCATGAGAAACCCAGAAGATGGTACACCGTGTGATGGGGAAAGGTTTCTAAAACGCACCTCATTTCTCATCTCCTTGTGCTCGGGTTCGCCATTCCAGCCACTTTACTAGCAATCTCCCTACTTGGAGCATCAGCACCTTTAACCTCCTGTTCCGTACAGGTTGCAATTTGTCCTGAGGATGAACGGGAAGACGGGGAACCAATGAGAGACAAGCTCTTGGTGTTGGGACAGGCACAGGTCACTCTATTTTCCCATCAGGAAGAAGAATTAGCCACAGGCTCAGCCTGCCCCCCGGAACCAGAACAGGGCCTGAAGCCATCCTGCGCTTTTGCGGCCAGCTCCCAAAAAAGCGACTTCTAAAATGGAGCTTTAGGGCACTGCAATTCACAAACCTGCAGAGTTATAAATGATAACTCTCGTCCACAAATATATTGAGGGAAGGCAAAGAAGAGGATTTGAAATCAAGGCAGAATTGCAGGAAACAGATTTCAGGAGGTAGATTCGAATCGCCTTTAAAGCACATGAAAAGCGGCAAAACGTTGACAATGATGCCCTTGGCCAAAAAGGGCGTATGCGTTTTTTCCTGAATATATTCAGGAAAAAACGCATACGCCCTTTTTGGCCAACCAAGCAACCTGGAAAGGCAAATCAGCGCTACAAAGAAGTCTCGCTTCCCATCGGTCAAAAGGGCCATGCTGAAAAAAGTGTCAAAACCAGAAATGCAGGACAGGCCATGGAGAAATGGGAGCCTTGCTACACTGATGGGCGGGATGTAAATTGCCAACAGCCACTCTGGAGAAGTGTACGGTGTGTCCTGAAACATCTAAAAAACACAGCTTAGAGAGCATAGGGCACTTCCACGCATGGGGGGATAAAGTGGGAAAATTGAAAATCAGCAAGACACAAGCAGCCCAAAGTTTAGGGCTGCTCTGTTGACAAGGACCTCCACTTCATTCCACCTTAAATATCCCGGGAAAGCGAAAAATGGATAAAAAAGTTGTGGTCCCTATGTACAATGGAATATCACTCAGCCATGAAATCAATGTCATAAGGCTAGTAGCAGCATGATGAGTGGATTTAGGTAAGACGATTCTAAGTGAAATAAGTCACACAGAAAAGGACACTTCTCATAAGGTGTCACTTATAGAGGGAATGTAAAAACCGTTACACTTGAACTGAATTACAAAACAGAACAGAGTCACACATGCAGAAAACACACTATGGCTGCTTAACGGGAAAGGTGAGGTGGGGTGATACATAAAACAAGAGTTTCAAATTAGCTCAGATACCGTTCCATAAACCCAATATGTAATAGACAAGACCTACTCCTTGCTCAGAGAACTGGACTCAACACGCCCGATTCACCGCACAAGAATATATCTGACTAGTAATAATCTTAAAACCTATGTATTGATATCTCTCTGTTAGTGTGTCAAGTGGGTGTAAAGCGGCATAAACACAGCCGTGAAAAGCAGCTAAACCCCATTATAAAAATAACTTACTTTTAAAAACCCATGAAACAAAGACAGGGAAAGAGAGAGAAATTCTTACACAATTCGTTCCGGGGCTGTGATGCAACCTGGATTGACCATATCTAGACCCACAGCTGGATGAGACATAAGGGTGGACACTCTTGGGGCTGAGAGGTTTGGTGAGGTTGGGTGAGCAAACGCAGACCCTTTAAAGTAATACTGCGTGTTACCCATCGCATGGGTCCCAAATCTCCAGGTTCAAGGGCATCTTCCTACATCGAAAACATGCATGAGAAACCCAGAAGATGGTACACCGTGTGATGGGGAAAGGTTTCTAAAACGCACCTCATTTCTCATCTCCTTGTGCTCGGGTTCGCCATTCCAGCCACTTTACTAGCAATCTCCCTACTTGGAGCATCAGCACCTTTAACCTCCTGTTCCGTACAGGTTGCAATTTGTCCTGAGGATGAACGGGAAGACGGGGAACCAATGAGAGACAAGCTCTTGGTGTTGGGACAGGCACAGGTCACTCTATTTTCCCATCAGGAAGAAGAATTAGCCACAGGCTCAGCCTGCCCCCCGGAACCAGAACAGGGCCTGAAGCCATCCTGCGCTTTTGCGGCCAGCTCCCAAAAAAGCGACTTCTAAAATGGAGCTTTAGGGCACTGCAATTCACAAACCTGCAGAGTTATAAATGATAACTCTCGTCCACAAATATATTGAGGGAAGGCAAAGAAGAGGATTTGAAATCAAGGCAGAATTGCAGGAAACAGATTTCAGGAGGTAGATTCGAATCGCCTTTAAAGCACATGAAAAGCGGCAAAACGTTGACAATGATGCCCTTGGCCAAAAAGGGCGTATGCGTTTTTTCCTGAATATATTCAGGAAAAAACGCATACGCCCTTTTTGGCCAACCAAGCAACCTGGAAAGGCAAATCAGCGCTACAAAGAAGTCTCGCTTCCCATCGGTCAAAAGGGCCATGCTGAAAAAAGTGTCAAAACCAGAAATGCAGGACAGGCCATGGAGAAATGGGAGCCTTGCTACACTGATGGGCGGGATGTAAATTGCCAACAGCCACTCTGGAGAAGTGTACGGTGTGTCCTGAAACATCTAAAAAACACAGCTTAGAGAGCATAGGGCACTTCCACGCATGGGGGGATAAAGTGGGAAAATTGAAAATCAGCAAGACACAAGCAGCCCAAAGTTTAGGGCTGCTCTGTTGACAAGGACCTCCACTTCATTCCACCTTAAATATCCCGGGAAAGCGAAAAATGGATAAAAAAGTTGTGGTCCCTATGTACAATGGAATATCACTCAGCCATGAAATCAATGTCATAAGGCTAGTAGCAGCATGATGAGTGGATTTAGGTAAGACGATTCTAAGTGAAATAAGTCACACAGAAAAGGACACTTCTCATAAGGTGTCACTTATAGAGGGAATGTAAAAACCGTTACACTTGAACTGAATTACAAAACAGAACAGAGTCACACATGCAGAAAACACACTATGGCTGCTTAACGGGAAAGGTGAGGTGGGGTGATACATAAAACAAGAGTTTCAAATTAGCTCAGATACCGTTCCATAAACCCAATATGTAATAGACAAGACCTACTCCTTGCTCAGAGAACTGGACTCAACACGCCCGATTCACCGCACAAGAATATATCTGACTAGTAATAATCTTAAAACCTATGTATTGATATCTCTCTGTTAGTGTGTCAAGTGGGTGTAAAGCGGCCTAAACACAGCCGTGAAAAGCAGCTAAACCCCATTATAAAAATAAATTACTTTTAAAAACCCATGAAACAAAGACAGGGAAAGAGAGAGAAATTCTTACACAATTCGTTCCGGGGCTGTGATGCAACCTGGATTGACCATATCTAGACCCACAGCTGGATGAGACATAAGGGTGGACACTCTTGGGGCTGAGAGGTTTGGTGAGGTTGGGTGAGCAAACGCAGACCCTTTAAAGTAATACTGCGTGCTACCCATCGCATGGGTCCCAAATCTCCAGGTTCAAGGGCATCTTCCTACATCGAAAACATGCATGAGAAACCCAGAAGATGGTACACCGTGTGATGGGGAAAGGTTTCTAAAACGCACCTCATTTCTCATCTCCTTGTACTCGGGTTCGCCATTCCAGCCACTTTACTAGCAATCTCCCTACTTGGAGCATCAGCACCTTTAACCTCCTGTTCCGTACAGGTTGCAATTTGTCCTGAGGATGAACGGGAAGACGGGGAACCAATGAGAGACAAGCTCTTGGTGTTGGGACAGGCACAGGTCACTCTCCTTTCCCATCAGGAAGAAGAATTAGCCACAGGCTCAGCCTGCCCCCCGGAACCAGAACAGGGCCTGAAGCCATCCTGCGCTTTTGCGGCCAGCTCCCAAAAATCGACTTCTAAAATGGAGCTTTAGGGCACTGCAATTCACAAACCTGCAGAGTTATAAATGATAACTCTCGTCCACAAATATATTGAGGGAAGGCAAAGAAGAGGATTTGAAATCAAGGCAGAATTGCAGGAAACAGATTTCAGGAGGTAGATTTGAATCGCCTTTAAAGCACATGAAAAGCGGCAAAACGTTGACAATGATGCCCTTGGCCAAAAAGGGCGTATGCGTTTTTTCCTGAATATATTCAGGAAAAAACGCATACGCCCTTTTTGGCCAACCAAGCAACCTGGAAAGGCAAATCAGCGCTACAAAGAAGTCTCGCTTCCCATCGGTCAAAAGGGCCATGCTGAAAAAAGTGTCAAAACCAGAAATGCAGGACAGGCCATGGAGAAATGGGAGCCTTGCTACACTGATGGGCGGGATGTAAATTGCCAACAGCCACTCGGGAGAAGTGTACGGTGTGTCCTGAAACATCTAAAAAACACAGCTTAGAGAGCATAGGGCACTTCCACGCATGGGGGGATAAAGTGGGAAAATTGAAAATCAGCAAGACACAAGCAGCCCAAAGTTTAGGGCTGCTCTGTTGACAAGGACCTCCACTTCATTCCACCTTAAATATCCCAGGAAAGCGAAAAATGGATAAAAAAGTTGTGGTCCTTATGTACAATGGGATATCACTCAGCCATGAAATCAATGTCATAAGGCTAGTAGCAGCATGATGAGTGGATTTAGGTAAGACGATTCTAAGTGAAATAAGTCACACAGAAAAGGACACTTCTCATAAGGTGTCACTTATAGAGGAAATGTAAAAACCGTTACACTTGAACTGAATTACAAAACAGAACAGAGTCACACATGCAGAAAACACACTATGGCTGCTTAACGGGAAAGGTGAGGTGGGGTGATACATAAAACAAGAGTTTCAAATTAGCTCAGATACTGTTCCATAAACCCAATATGTAATAGACAAGACCTACTCCTTGCTCAGAGAACTGGACTCAACACGCCCGATTCACCGCACAAGAATATATCTGACTAGTAATAATCTTAAAACCTATGCATTGATATCTCTCTGTTAGTGTGTCAAGTGGGTGTAAAGCGGCATAAACACAGCCGTGAAAAGCAGCTAAACCCCATTATAAAAATAACTTACTTTTAAAAACCCATGAAACAAAGACAGGGAAAGAGAGAGAAATTCTTACACAATTCGTTCCGGGGCTGTGATGCAACCTGGATTGACCATATCTAGACCCACAGCTGGATGAGACATAAGGGTGGACACTCTTGGGGCTGAGAGGTTTGGTGAGGTTGGGTGAGCAAACGCACACCCTTTAAAGTAATACTGCGTGTTACCCATCGCATGGGTCCCAAATCTCCAGGTTCAAGGGCATCTTCCTACATCGAAAACATGCATGAGAAACCCAAAAGATGGTACACCGTGTGATGGGGAAAGGTTTCTAAAACGCACCTCATTTCTCATCTCCTTGTGCTCGGGTTCGCCATTCCAGCCACTTTACTAGCAATCTCCCTACTTGGAGCATCAGCACCTTTAACCTCCTGTTCCGTACAGGTTGCAATTTGTCCTGAGGATGAACGGGAAGACGGGGAACCAATGAGAGACAAGCTCTTGGTGTTGGGACAGGCACAGGTCACTCTATTTTCCCATCAGGAAGAAGAATTAGCCACAGGCTCAGCCTGCCCCCCGGAACCAGAACAGGGCCTGAAGCCATCCTGCGCTTTTGCGGCCAGCTCCCAAAAAAGCGACTTCTAAAATGGAGCTTTAGGGCACTGCAATTCACAAACCTGCAGAGTTATAAATGATAACTCTCGTCCACAAATATATGGAGGGAAGGCAAAGAAGAGGATTTGAAATCAAGGCAGAATTGCAGGAAACAGATTTCAGGAGGTAGATTCGAATCGCCTTTAAAGCAAATGAAAAGCGGCAAAAGGTTGACAATGATGCCCTTGGCCAAAAAGGGCGTATGCGTTTTTTCCTGAATATATTCAGGAAAAAACGCATACGCCCTTTTTGGCCAACCAAGCAACCTGGAAAGGCAAATCAGCGCTACAAAGAAGTCTCGCTTCCCATCGGTCAAAAGGGCCATGCTGAAAAAAGTGTCAAAACCAGAAATGCAGGACAGGCCATGGAGAAATGGGAGCCTTGCTACACTGATGGGCGGGATGTAAATTGCCAACAGCCACTCTGGAGAAGTGTACGGTGTGTCCTGAAACATCGAAAAAACACAGCTTAGAGAGCATAGGGCACTTCCACAAATGGGGGGATAAAGTGGGAAAATTGAAAATCAGCAAGACACAAGCACCCCAAAGTTTAGGGCTGCTCTGTTGACAAGGACCTCCACTTCCTTCCACCTTAAATATCCCAGGAAAGCGAAAAATGGATAAAAAAGTTGTGGTCCTTATGTACAATGGAATATCACTCAGCCATGAAATCAATATCATAAGGCTAGTAGCAGCATGATGAGTGGATTTAGGTAAGACGATTCTAAGTGAAATAAGTCACACAGAAAAGGACACTTCTCATAAGGTGTCACTTATAGAGGGAATGTAAAAACCGTTACACTTGAACTGAATTACAAAACAGAACAGAGTCACACATGCAGAAAACACACTATGGCTGCTTAACGGGAAAGGTGAGGTGGGGTGATACATAAAACAAGAGTTTCAAATTAGCTCAGATACCGTTCCATAAACCCAATATGTAATAGACAAGACCTACTCCTTGCTCAGAGAACTGGACTCAACACGCCCGATTCACCGCCCAAGAATATATCTGACTAGTAATAATCTTAAAACCTATGTATTGATATCTCTCTGTTAGTGTGTCAAGTGGGTGTAAAGCGGCATAAACACAGCCGTGAAAAGCAGCTAAACCCCATTATAAAAATAAATTACTTTTAAAAACCCATGAAACAAAGACAGGGAAAGAGAGAGAAATTCTTACACAATTCGTTCCGGGGCTGTGATGCAACCTGGATTGACCATATCTAGACCCACAGCTGGATGAGACATAAGGGTGGACACTCTTGGGGCTGAGAGGTTTGGTGAGGTTGGGTGAGCAAACGCAGACCCTTTAAAGTAATACTGCGTGCTACCCATCGCATGGGTCCCAAATCTCCAGGTTCAAGGGCATCTTCCTACATCGAAAACATGCATGAGAAACCCAGAAGATGGTACACCGTGTGATGGGGAAAGGTTTCTAAAACGCACCTCATTTCTCATCTCCTTGTGCTCGGGTTCGCCATTCCAGCCACTTTACTAGCAATCTCCCTACTTGGAGCATCAGCACCTTTAACCTCCTGTTCCGTACAGGTTGCAATTTGTCCTGAGGATGAACGGGAAGACGGGGAACCAATGAGAGACTAGCTCTTGGTGTTGGGACAGGCACAGGTCACTCTATTTGCCCATCAGGAAGAAGAATTAACCACATGCTCAGCCTGCCCCCCGGAACCAGAACAGGGCCTGAAGCCATCCTGCGCTTTTGCGGCCGGCTCCCAAAAAAGCGACTTGTAAAATGGAGCTTCAGGGCACTGCAATTCACAAACCTGCAGAGTTATAAATGATAACTCTCGTCCACAAATATATTGAGGGAAGGCAAAGAAGAAGATTTGAAATCAAGGCAGAATTGCAGGAAACAGATTTCAGGAGGTAGATTCGAATCGCCTTTAAAGCACATGAAAAGCGGCAAAAGGTTGACAATGATGCCCTTGGCCAAAAAGGGCGTATGCGTTTTTTCCTGAATATATTCAGGAAAAAACGCATACGCCCTTTTTGGCCAACCAAGCAACCTGGAAAGGCAAATCAGCGCTACAAAGAAGTCTCGCTTCCCATCGGTCAAAAGGGCCATGCTGAAAAAAGTGTCAAAACCAGAAATGCAGGACAGGCCATGGAGAAATGGGAGCCTTGCTACACTGATGGGCGGGATGTAAATTGCCAACAGCCACTCTGGAGAAGTGTACGGTGTGTCCTGAAACATCGAAAAAACACAGCTTAGAGAGCATAGGGCACTTCCACAAATGGGGCGATAAAGTGGGAAAATTGAAAATCAGCAAGACACAAGCACCCCAAAGTTTAGGGCTGCTCTGTTGACAAGGACCTCCACTTCCTTCCACCTTAAATATCCCAGGAAAGCGAAAAATGGATAAAAAAGTTGTGGTCCTTATGTACAATGGAATATCACTCAGCCATGAAATCAATATCATAAGGCTAGTAGCAGCATGATGAGTGGATTTAGGTAAGACGATTCTAAGTGAAATAAGTCACACAGAAAAGGACACTTCTCATAAGGTGTCACTTATAGAGGGAATGTAAAAACCGTTACACTTGAACTGAATTACAAAACAGAACAGAGTCACACATGCAGAAAACACACTATGGCTGCTTAACGGGAAAGGTGAGGTGGGGTGATACATAAAACAAGAGTTTCAAATTAGCTCAGATACTGTTCCATAAACCCAATATGTAATAGACAAGACCTACTCCTTGCTCAGAGAACTGGACTCAACACGCCCGATTCACCGCACAAGAATATATCTGACTAGTAATAATCTTAAAACCTATGCATTGATATCTCTCTGTTAGTGTGTCAAGTGGGTGTAAAGCGGCATAAACACAGCCGTGAAAAGCAGCTAAACCCCATTATAAAAATAACTTACTTTTCAAAACCCATGAAACAAAGACAGGGAAAGAGAGAGAAATTCTTACACAATTCGTTCCGGGGCTGTGATGCAACCTGGATTGACCATATCTAGACCCACAGCTGGATGAGACATAAGTGTGGACACTCTTGGGGCTGAGAGGTTTGGTGAGGTTGGGTGAGCAAACGCACACCCTTTAAAGTAATACTGCGTGTTACCCATCGCATGGGTCCCAAATCTCCAGGTTCAAGGGCATCTTCCTACATCGAAAACATGCATGAGAAACCCAAAAGATGGTACACCGTGTGATGGGGAAAGGTTTCTAAAACGCACCTCATTTCTCATCTCCTTGTGCTCGGGTTCGCCATTCCAGCCACTTTACTAGCAATCTCCCTACTTGGAGCATCAGCACCTTTAACCTCCTGTTCCGTACAGGTTGCAATTTGTCCTGAGGATGAACGGGAAGACGGGGAACCAATGAGAGACAAGCTCTTGGTGTTGGGACAGGCACAGGTCACTCTATTTTCCCATCAGGAAGAAGAATTAGCCACAGGCTCAGCCTGCCCCCCGGAACCAGAACAGGGCCTGAAGCCATCCTGCGCTTTTGCGGCCAGCTCCCAAAAAAGCGACTTCTAAAATGGAGCTTTAGGGCACTGCAATTCACAAATCTGCAGAGTTGTAAATGATAACTCTCGTCCACAAATATATGGAGGGAAGGCAAAGAAGAGGATTTGAAATCAAGGCAGAATTGCAAGAAACAGATTTCAGGAGGTAGATTCGAATCGCCTTTAAAGCACAGGAAAAGCGGCAAAAGGTTGACAATGATGCCCTTGGTCAAAAAGGGCGTATGCGTTTTTTCCTGAATATATTCAGGAAAAAACGCATACGCCCTTTTTGGCCAACCAAGCAACCTGGAAAGGCAAATCAGCGCTACAAAGAAGTCTCGCTTCCCATCGGTCAAAAGGGCCATGCTGAAAAAAGTGTCAAAACCAGAAATGCAGGACAGGCCATGGAGAAATGGGAGCCTTGCTACACTGATGGGCGGAATGTAAATTGCCAACAGCCACTCTGGAGAAGTGTACGGTGTGTCCTGAAACATCTAAAAAACACAGCTTAGAGAGCATAGGGCACTTCCATGCCTGGGGGGATAAAGTAGGAAAATTGAAAATCAGCAAGACACAAGCACCCCAAAGTTTAGGGCTACTCTGTTGACAAGGACCTCCACTTCATTCCACCTTAAATATCCCAGGAAAGCGAAAAATGGATAAAAAAGTTGTGGTCCTTATATACAATGGAATATCACTCAGCCATGAAATCAATGTCATAAGGCTAGTAGCAGCATGATGAGTGGATTTAGGTAAGATGATTCTAAGTGAAATAAGTCACACAGAAAAGGACACTTCTCATAAGGTGTCACTTATAGAGGGAATGTAAAAACCGTTACACTTGAACTGAATTACAAAACAGAACAGAGTCACACATGCAGAAAACACACTATGGCTGCTTAACGGGAAAGGTGAGGTGGGGTGATACATAAAACAAGAGTTTCAAATTAGCTCAGATACCGTTCCATAAACCCAATATGTAATAGACAAGACCTACTCCTTGCTCAGAGAACTGGACTCAACACGCCCGATTCACCGCCCAAGAATATATCTGACTAGTAATAATCTTAAAACCTATGTATTGATATCTCTCTGTTAGTGTGTCAAGTGGGTGTAAAGTGGCATAAACACAGCCGTGAAAAGCAGCTAAACCCCATTATAAAAATAAATTACTTTTAAAAACCCATGAAACAAAGACAGGGAAAGAGAGAGAAATTCTTACACAATTCGTTCAGGGGCTGTGATGCAACCTGGATTGACCATATCTAGACCCACAGCTGGATGAGACATAAGGGTGGACACTCTTGGGGCTGAGAGGTTTGGTGAGGTTGGGTGAGCAAACGCAGACCCTTTAAAGTAATACTGCGTGCTACCCATCGCATGGGTCCCAAATCTCCAGGTTCAAGGGCATCTTCCTACATCGAAAACATGCATGAGAAACCCAGAAGATGGTACACCGTGTGATGGGGAAAGGTTTCTAAAACGCACCTCATTTCTCATCTCCTTGTGCTCGGGTTCGCCATTCCAGCCACTTTACTAGCAATCTCCCTACTTGGAGCATCAGCACTTTTAACCTCCTGTTCCGTACAGGTTGCAATTTGTCCCGAGGATGAACGGGAAGACGGGGAACCAATGAGAGACTAGCTCTTGGTGTTGGGACAGGCACAGGTCACTCTATTTTCCCATCAGGAAGAAGAATTAACCACAGGCTCAGCCTGCCCCCCGGAACCAGAACAGGACCTGAAGCCATCCTGCGCTTTTGCGGCCAGCTGCCAAAAAAGCGACTTGTAAAATGGAGCTTCAGGGCACTGCAATTCACAAACCTGCAGAGTTATAAATGATAACTCTCGTCCACAAATATATTGAGGGAAGGCAAAGAAGAGGATTTGAAATCAAGGCAGAATTGCAGGAAACAGATTTCAGGAGGTAGATTCGAATCGCCTTTAAAGCACATGAAAAGCGGCAAAAGGTTGACAATGATGCCCTTGGCCAAAAAGGGCGTATGCGTTTTTTCCTGAATATATTCAGGAAAAAACGCATACGCCCTTTTTGGCCAACCAAGCAACCTGGAAAGGCAAATCAGCGCTACAAAGAAGTCTCGCTTCCCATCGGTCAAAAGGGCCATGCTGAAAAAAGTGTCAAAACCAGAAATGCAGGACAGGCCATGGAGAAATGGGAGCCTTGCTACACTGATGGGCGGGATGTAAATTGCCAACAGCCACTCTGGAGAAGTGTACGGTGTGTCCTGAAACATCGAAAAAACACAGCTTAGAGAGCATAGGGCACTTCCACAAATGGGGGGATAAAGTGGGAAAATTGAAAATCAGCAAGACACAAGCACCCCAAAGTTTAGGGCTGCTCTGTTGACAAGGACCTCCACTTCCTTCCACCTTAAATATCCCAGGAAAGCGAAAAATGGATAAAAAAGTTGTGGTCCTTATGTACAATGGAATATCACTCAGCCATGAAATCAATATCATAAGGCTAGTAGCAGCATGATGAGTGGATTTAGGTAAGACGATTCTAAGTGAAATAAGTCACACAGAAAAGGACACTTCTCATAAGGTGTCACTTATAGAGGGAATGTAAAAACCGTTACACTTGAACTGAATTACAAAACAGAACAGAGTCACACATGCAGAAAACACACTATGGCTGCTTAACGGGAAAGGTGAGGTGGGGTGATACATAAAACAAGAGTTTCAAATTAGCTCAGATACCGTTCCATAAACCCAATATGTAATAGACAAGACCTACTCCTTGCTCAGAGAACTGGACTCAACACGCCCGATTCACCGCCCAAGAATATATCTGACTAGTAATAATCTTAAAACCTATGTATTGATATCTCTCTGTTAGTGTGTCAAGTGGGTGTAAAGTGGCATAAACACAGCCGTGAAAAGCAGCTAAACCCCATTATAAAAATAAATTACTTTTAAAAACCCATGAAACAAAGACAGGGAAAGAGAGAGAAATTCTTACACAATTCGTTCAGGGGCTGTGATGCAACCTGGATTGACCATATCTAGACCCACAGCTGGATGAGACATAAGGGTGGACACTCTTGGGGCTGAGAGGTTTGGTGAGGTTGGGTGAGCAAACGCAGACCCTTTAAAGTAATACTGCGTGCTACCCATCGCATGGGTCCCAAATCTCCAGGTTCAAGGGCATCTTCCTACATCGAAAACATGCATGAGAAACCCAGAAGATGGTACACCGTGTGATGGGGAAAGGTTTCTAAAACGCACCTCATTTCTCATCTCCTTGTGCTCGGGTTCGCCATTCCAGCCACTTTACTAGCAATCTCCCTACTTGGAGCATCAGCACTTTTAACCTCCTGTTCCGTACAGGTTGCAATTTGTCCCGAGGATGAACGGGAAGACGGGGAACCAATGAGAGACTAGCTCTTGGTGTTGGGACAGGCACAGGTCACTCTATTTTCCCATCAGGAAGAAGAATTAACCACAGGCTCAGCCTGCCCCCCGGAACCAGAACAGGACCTGAAGCCATCCTGCGCTTTTGCGGCCAGCTGCCAAAAAAGCGACTTGTAAAATGGAGCTTCAGGGCACTGCAATTCACAAACCTGCAGAGTTATAAATGATAACTCTCGTCCACAAATATATTGAGGGAAGGCAAAGAAGAGGATTTGAAATCAAGGCAGAATTGCAGGAAACAGATTTCAGGAGGTAGATTCGAATCGCCTTTAAAGCACATGAAAAGCGGCAAAACGTTGACAATGATGCCCTTGGCCAAAAAGGGCGTATGCGTTTTTTCCTGAATATATTCAGGAAAAAACGCATACGCCCTTTTTGGCCAACCAAGCAACCTGGAAAGGCAAATCAGCGCTATAAAGAAGTCTCGCTTCCCATCGGTCAAAAGGGCCATGCTGAAAAAAGTGTCAAAACCAGAAATGCAGGACAGGCCATGGAGAAATGGGAGCCTTGCTACACTGATGGGCGGGATGTAAATTGCCAACAGCCACTCTGGAGAAGTGTACGGTGGGTCCTGAAACATCTAAAAAACACAGCTTAGAGAGCATAGGGCACTTCCACGCATGGGGGGATAAAGTGGGAAAATTGAAAATCAGCAAGACACAAGCAGCCCAAAGTTTAGGGCTGCTCTGTTGACAAGGACCTCCACTTCATTCCACCTTAAATATCCCGGGAAAGCGAAAAATGGATAAAAAAGTTGTGGTCCCTATGTACAATGGAATATCACTCAGCCATGAAATCAATGTCATAAGGCTAGTAGCAGCATGATGAGTGGATTTAGGTAAGACGATTCTAAGTGAAATAAGTCACACAGAAAAGGACACTTCTCATAAGGTGTCACTTATAGAGGGAATGTAAAAACCGTTACACTTGAACTGAATTACAAAACAGAACAGAGTCACACATGCAGAAAACACACTATGGCTGCTTAACGGGAAAGGTGAGGTGGGGTGATACATAAAACAAGAGTTTCAAATTAGCTCAGATACCGTTCCATAAACCCAATATGTAATAGACAAGACCTACTCCTTGCTCAGAGAACTGGACTCAACACGCCCGATTCACCGCACAAGAATATATCTGACTAGTAATAATCTTAAAACCTATGTATTGATATCTCTCTGTTAGTGTGTCAAGTGTGTGTAAAGCGGCCTAAACACAGCCGTGAAAAGCAGCTAAACCCCATTATAAAAATAAATTACTTTTAAAAACCCATGAAACAAAGACAGGGAAAGAGAGAGAAATTCTTACACAATTCGTTCCGGGGCTGTGATGCAACCTGGATTGACCATATCTAGACCCACAGCTGGATGAGACATAAGGGTGGACACTCTTGGGGCTGAGAGGTTTGGGGAGGTTGGGTGAGCAAACGCAGACCCTTTAAAGTAATACTGCGTGCTACCCATCGCATGGGTCCCAAATCTCCAGGTTCAAGGGCATCTTCCTACATCGAAAACATGCATGAGAAACCCAGAAGATGGTACACCGTGTGATGGGGAAAGGTTTCTAAAACGCACCTCATTTCTCATCTCCTTGTGCTCGGGTTCGCCATTCCAGCCACTTTACTAGCAATTTCCCTACTTGGAGCATCAGCACCTTTAACCTCCTGTTCCGTACAGGTTGCAATTTGTCCTGAGGATGAACGGGAAGACGGGGAACCAATGAGAGACTAGCTCTTGGTGTTGGGACAGGCACAGGTCACTCTATTTTCCCATCAGGAAGAAGAACTAGCCACAGGCTCAACCTGCCCCCCGGAACCAGAACAGGGCCTGAAGCCATCCTGCGCTTTTGCGGCCAGCTCCCAAAAAAGCGACTTGTAAAATGGAGCTTCAGGGCACTGCAATTCACAAACCTGCAGAGTTATAAATGATAACTCTCGTCCACAAATATATTGAGGGAAGGCAAAGAAGAGGATTTGAAATCAAGGCAGAATTGCAGGAAACAGATTTCAGGAGGTAGATTCGAATCGCCTTTAAAGCACATGAAAAGCGGCAAAACGTTGACAATGATGCCCTTGGCCAAAAAGGGCGTATGCGTTTTTTCCTGAATATATTCAGGAAAAAACGCATACGCCCTTTTTGGCCAACCAAGCAACCTGGAAAGGCAAATCAGCGCTACAAAGAAGTCTCGCTTCCCATCGGTCAAAAGGGCCATGCTGAAAAAAGTGTCAAAACCAGAAATGCAGGACAGGCCATGGAGAAATGGGAGCCTTGCTACACTGATGGGCGGGATGTAAATTGCCAACAGCCACTCTGGAGAAGTGTACGGTGTGTCCTGAAACATCTAAAAAACACAGCTTAGAGAGCATAGGGCACTTCCACGCATGGGGGGATAAAGTGGGAAAATTGAAAATCAGCAAGACACAAGCAGCCCAAAGTTTAGGGCTGCTCTGTTGACAAGGACCTCCACTTCATTCCACCTTAAATATCCCGGGAAAGCGAAAAATGGATAAAAAAGTTGTGGTCCCTATGTACAATGGAATATCACTCAGCCATGAAATCAATGTCATAAGGCTAGTAGCAGCATGATGAGTGGATTTAGGTAAGACGATTCTAAGTGAAATAAGTCACACAGAAAAGGACACTTCTCATAAGGTGTCACTTATAGAGGGAATGTAAAAACCGTTACACTTGAACTGAATTACAAAACAGAACAGAGTCACACATGCAGAAAACACACTATGGCTGCTTAACGGGAAAGGTGAGGTGGGGTGATACATAAAACAAGAGTTTCAAATTAGCTCAGATACCGTTCCATAAACCCAATATGTAATAGACAAGACCTACTCCTTGCTCAGAGAACTGGACTCAACACGCCCGATTCACCGCACAAGAATATATCTGACTAGTAATAATCTTAAAACCTATGTATTGATATCTCTCTGTTAGTGTGTCAAGTGGGTGTAAAGCGGCCTAAACACAGCCGTGAAAAGCAGCTAAACCCCATTATAAAAATAAATTACTTTTAAAAACCCATGAAACAAAGACAGGGAAAGAGAGAGAAATTCTTACACAATTCGTTCCGGGGCTGTGATGCAACCTGGATTGACCATATCTAGACCCACAGCTGGATGAGACATAAGGGTGGACACTCTTGGGGCTGAGAGGTTTGGTGAGGTTGGGTGAGCAAACGCAGACCCTTTAAAGTAATACTGCGTGCTACCCATCGCATGGGTCCCAAATCTCCAGGTTCAAGGGCATCTTCCTACATCGAAAACATGCATGAGAAACCCAGAAGATGGTACACCGTGTGATGGGGAAAGGTTTCTAAAACGCACCTCATTTCTCATCTCCTTGTACTCGGGTTCGCCATTCCAGCCACTTTACTAGCAATCTCCCTACTTGGAGCATCAGCACCTTTAACCTCCTGTTCCGTACAGGTTGCAATTTGTCCTGAGGATGAACGGGAAGACGGGGAACCAATGAGAGACAAGCTCTTGGTGTTGGGACAGGCACAGGTCACTCTCCTTTCCCATCAGGAAGAAGAATTAGCCACAGGCTCAGCCTGCCCCCCGGAACCAGAACAGGGCCTGAAGCCATCCTGCGCTTTTGCGGCCAGCTCCCAAAAATCGACTTCTAAAATGGAGCTTTAGGGCACTGCAATTCACAAACCTGCAGAGTTATAAATGATAACTCTCGTCCACAAATATATTGAGGGAAGGCAAAGAAGAGGATTTGAAATCAAGGCAGAATTGCAGGAAACAGATTTCAGGAGGTAGATTTGAATCGCCTTTAAAGCACATGAAAAGCGGCAAAACGTTGACAATGATGCCCTTGGCCAAAAAGGGCGTATGCGTTTTTTCCTGAATATATTCAGGAAAAAACGCATACGCCCTTTTTGGCCAACCAAGCAACCTGGAAAGGCAAATCAGCGCTACAAAGAAGTCTCGCTTCCCATCGGTCAAAAGGGCCATGCTGAAAAAAGTGTCAAAACCAGAAATGCAGGACAGGCCATGGAGAAATGGGAGCCTTGCTACACTGATGGGCGGGATGTAAATTGCCAACAGCCACTCGGGAGAAGTGTACGGTGTGTCCTGAAACATCTAAAAAACACAGCTTAGAGAGCATAGGGCACTTCCACGCATGGGGGGATAAAGTGGGAAAATTGAAAATCAGCAAGACACAAGCAGCCCAAAGTTTAGGGCTGCTCTGTTGACAAGGACCTCCACTTCATTCCACCTTAAATATCCCAGGAAAGCGAAAAATGGATAAAAAAGTTGTGGTCCTTATGTACAATGGGATATCACTCAGCCATGAAATCAATGTCATAAGGCTAGTAGCAGCATGATGAGTGGATTTAGGTAAGACGATTCTAAGTGAAATAAGTCACACAGAAAAGGACACTTCTCATAAGGTGTCACTTATAGAGGAAATGTAAAAACCGTTACACTTGAACTGAATTACAAAACAGAACAGAGTCACACATGCAGAAAACACACTATGGCTGCTTAACGGGAAAGGTGAGGTGGGGTGATACATAAAACAAGAGTTTCAAATTAGCTCAGATACTGTTCCATAAACCCAATATGTAATAGACAAGACCTACTCCTTGCTCAGAGAACTGGACTCAACACGCCCGATTCACCGCACAAGAATATATCTGACTAGTAATAATCTTAAAACCTATGCATTGATATCTCTCTGTTAGTGTGTCAAGTGGGTGTAAAGCGGCATAAACACAGCCGTGAAAAGCAGCTAAACCCCATTATAAAAATAACTTACTTTTAAAAACCCATGAAACAAAGACAGGGAAAGAGAGAGAAATTCTTACACAATTCGTTCCGGGGCTGTGATGCAACCTGGATTGACCATATCTAGACCCACAGCTGGATGAGACATAAGGGTGGACACTCTTGGGGCTGAGAGGTTTGGTGAGGTTGGGTGAGCAAACGCACACCCTTTAAAGTAATACTGCGTGTTACCCATCGCATGGGTCCCAAATCTCCAGGTTCAAGGGCATCTTCCTACATCGAAAACATGCATGAGAAACCCAAAAGATGGTACACCGTGTGATGGGGAAAGGTTTCTAAAACGCACCTCATTTCTCATCTCCTTGTGCTCGGGTTCGCCATTCCAGCCACTTTACTAGCAATCTCCCTACTTGGAGCATCAGCACCTTTAACCTCCTGTTCCGTACAGGTTGCAATTTGTCCTGAGGATGAACGGGAAGACGGGGAACCAATGAGAGACAAGCTCTTGGTGTTGGGACAGGCACAGGTCACTCTATTTTCCCATCAGGAAGAAGAATTAGCCACAGGCTCAGCCTGCCCCCCGGAACCAGAACAGGGCCTGAAGCCATCCTGCGCTTTTGCGGCCAGCTCCCAAAAAAGCGACTTCTAAAATGGAGCTTTAGGGCACTGCAATTCACAAACCTGCAGAGTTATAAATGATAACTCTCGTCCACAAATATATGGAGGGAAGGCAAAGAAGAGGATTTGAAATCAAGGCAGAATTGCAGGAAACAGATTTCAGGAGGTAGATTCGAATCGCCTTTAAAGCAAATGAAAAGCGGCAAAAGGTTGACAATGATGCCCTTGGCCAAAAAGGGCGTATGCGTTTTTTCCTGAATATATTCAGGAAAAAACGCATACGCCCTTTTTGGCCAACCAAGCAACCTGGAAAGGCAAATCAGCGCTACAAAGAAGTCTCGCTTCCCATCGGTCAAAAGGGCCATGCTGAAAAAAGTGTCAAAACCAGAAATGCAGGACAGGCCATGGAGAAATGGGAGCCTTGCTACACTGATGGGCGGGATGTAAATTGCCAACAGCCACTCTGGAGAAGTGTACGGTGTGTCCTGAAACATCGAAAAAACACAGCTTAGAGAGCATAGGGCACTTCCACAAATGGGGGGATAAAGTGGGAAAATTGAAAATCAGCAAGACACAAGCACCCCAAAGTTTAGGGCTGCTCTGTTGACAAGGACCTCCACTTCCTTCCACCTTAAATATCCCAGGAAAGCGAAAAATGGATAAAAAAGTTGTGGTCCTTATGTACAATGGAATATCACTCAGCCATGAAATCAATATCATAAGGCTAGTAGCAGCATGATGAGTGGATTTAGGTAAGACGATTCTAAGTGAAATAAGTCACACAGAAAAGGACACTTCTCATAAGGTGTCACTTATAGAGGGAATGTAAAAACCGTTACACTTGAACTGAATTACAAAACAGAACAGAGTCACACATGCAGAAAACACACTATGGCTGCTTAACGGGAAAGGTGAGGTGGGGTGATACATAAAACAAGAGTTTCAAATTAGCTCAGATACCGTTCCATAAACCCAATATGTAATAGACAAGACCTACTCCTTGCTCAGAGAACTGGACTCAACACGCCCGATTCACCGCCCAAGAATATATCTGACTAGTAATAATCTTAAAACCTATGTATTGATATCTCTCTGTTAGTGTGTCAAGTGGGTGTAAAGCGGCATAAACACAGCCGTGAAAAGCAGCTAAACCCCATTATAAAAATAAATTACTTTTAAAAACCCATGAAACAAAGACAGGGAAAGAGAGAGAAATTCTTACACAATTCGTTCCGGGGCTGTGATGCAACCTGGATTGACCATATCTAGACCCACAGCTGGATGAGACATAAGGGTGGACACTCTTGGGGCTGAGAGGTTTGGTGAGGTTGGGTGAGCAAACGCAGACCCTTTAAAGTAATACTGCGTGCTACCCATCGCATGGGTCCCAAATCTCCAGGTTCAAGGGCATCTTCCTACATCGAAAACATGCATGAGAAACCCAGAAGATGGTACACCGTGTGATGGGGAAAGGTTTCTAAAACGCACCTCATTTCTCATCTCCTTGTGCTCGGGTTCGCCATTCCAGCCACTTTACTAGCAATCTCCCTACTTGGAGCATCAGCACCTTTAACCTCCTGTTCCGTACAGGTTGCAATTTGTCCTGAGGATGAACGGGAAGACGGGGAACCAATGAGAGACTAGCTCTTGGTGTTGGGACAGGCACAGGTCACTCTATTTGCCCATCAGGAAGAAGAATTAACCACATGCTCAGCCTGCCCCCCGGAACCAGAACAGGGCCTGAAGCCATCCTGCGCTTTTGCGGCCGGCTCCCAAAAAAGCGACTTATAAAATGGAGCTTCAGGGCACTGCAATTCACAAACCTGCAGAGTTATAAATGATAACTCTCGTCCACAAATATATTGAGGGAAGGCAAAGAAGAAGATTTGAAATCAAGGCAGAATTGCAGGAAACAGATTTCAGGAGGTAGATTCGAATCGCCTTTAAAGCACATGAAAAGCGGCAAAAGGTTGACAATGATGCCCTTGGCCAAAAAGGGCGTATGCGTTTTTTCCTGAATATATTCAGGAAAAAACGCATACGCCCTTTTTGGCCAACCAAGCAACCTGGAAAGGCAAATCAGCGCTACAAAGAAGTCTCGCTTCCCATCGGTCAAAAGGGCCATGCTGAAAAAAGTGTCAAAACCAGAAATGCAGGACAGGCCATGGAGAAATGGGAGCCTTGCTACACTGATGGGCGGGATGTAAATTGCCAACAGCCACTCTGGAGAAGTGTACGGTGTGTCCTGAAACATCGAAAAAACACAGCTTAGAGAGCATAGGGCACTTCCACAAATGGGGGGATAAAGTGGGAAAATTGAAAATCAGCAAGACACAAGCACCCCAAAGTTTAGGGCTGCTCTGTTGACAAGGACCTCCACTTCCTTCCACCTTAAATATCCCAGGAAAGCGAAAAATGGATAAAAAAGTTGTGGTCCTTATGTACAATGGAATATCACTCAGCCATGAAATCAATATCATAAGGCTAGTAGCAGCATGATGAGTGGATTTAGGTAAGACGATTCTAAGTGAAATAAGTCACACAGAAAAGGACACTTCTCATAAGGTGTCACTTATAGAGGGAATGTAAAAACCGTTACACTTGAACTGAATTACAAAACAGAACAGAGTCACACATGCAGAAAACACACTATGGCTGCTTAACGGGAAAGGTGAGGTGGGGTGATACATAAAACAAGAGTTTCAAATTAGCTCAGATACTGTTCCATAAACCCAATATGTAATAGACAAGACCTACTCCTTGCTCAGAGAACTGGACTCAACACGCCCGATTCACCGCACAAGAATATATCTGACTAGTAATAATCTTAAAACCTATGCATTGATATCTCTCTGTTAGTGTGTCAAGTGGGTGTAAAGCGGCATAAACACAGCCGTGAAAAGCAGCTAAACCCCATTATAAAAATAACTTACTTTTCAAAACCCATGAAACAAAGACAGGGAAAGAGAGAGAAATTCTTACACAATTCGTTCCGGGGCTGTGATGCAACCTGGATTGACCATATCTAGACCCACAGCTGGATGAGACATAAGTGTGGACACTCTTGGGGCTGAGAGGTTTGGTGAGGTTGGGTGAGCAAACGCACACCCTTTAAAGTAATACTGCGTGTTACCCATCGCATGGGTCCCAAATCTCCAGGTTCAAGGGCATCTTCCTACATCGAAAACATGCATGAGAAACCCAAAAGATGGTACACCGTGTGATGGGGAAAGGTTTCTAAAACGCACCTCATTTCTCATCTCCTTGTGCTCGGGTTCGCCATTCCAGCCACTTTACTAGCAATCTCCCTACTTGGAGCATCAGCACCTTTAACCTCCTGTTCCGTACAGGTTGCAATTTGTCCTGAGGATGAACGGGAAGACGGGGAACCAATGAGAGACAAGCTCTTGGTGTTGGGACAGGCACAGGTCACTCTATTTTCCCATCAGGAAGAAGAATTAGCCACAGGCTCAGCCTGCCCCCCGGAACCAGAACATGGCCTGAAGCCATCCTGCGCTTTTGCGGCCAGCTCCCAAAAAAGCGACTTCTAAAATGGAGCTTTAGGGCACTGCAATTCACAAACCTGCAGAGTTATAAATGATAACTCTCGTCCAAAAATATATGGAGGGAAGGCAAAGAAGAGGATTTGAAATCAAGGCAGAATTGCAAGAAACAGATTTCAGGAGGTAGATTCGAATCGCCTTTAAAGCACAGGAAAAGCGGCAAAAGGTTGACAATGATGCCCTTGGTCAAAAAGGGCGTATGCGTTTTTTCCTGAATATATTCAGGAAAAAACGCATACGCCCTTTTTGGCCAACCAAGCAACCTGGAAAGGCAAATCAGCGCTACAAAGAAGTCTCGCTTCCCATCGGTCAAAAGGGCCATGCTGAAAAAAGTGTCAAAACCAGAAATGCAGGACAGGCCATGGAGAAATGGGAGTCTTGCTACACTGATGGGCGGAATGTAAATTGCCAACAGCCACTCTGGAGAAGTGTACGGTGTGTCCTGAAACATCTAAAAAACACAGCTTAGAGAGCATAGGGCACTTCCATGCCTGGGGGGATAAAGTAGGAAAATTGAAAATCAGCAAGACACAAGCACCCCAAAGTTTAGGGCTACTCTGTTGACAAGGACCTCCACTTCATTCCACCTTAAATATCCCAGGAAAGCGAAAAATGGATAAAAAAGTTGTGGTCCTTATATACAATGGAATATCACTCAGCCATGAAATCAATGTCATAAGGCTAGTAGCAGCATGATGAGTGGATTTAGGTAAGATGATTCTAAGTGAAATAAGTCACACAGAAAAGGACACTTCTCATAAGGTGTCACTTATAGAGGGAATGTAAAAACCGTTACACTTGAACTGAATTACAAAACAGAACAGAGTCACACATGCAGAAAACACACTATGGCTGCTTAACGGGAAAGGTGAGGTGGGGTGATACGTAAAACAAGAGTTTCAAATTAGCTCAGATACCGTTCCATAAACCCAATATGTAATAGACAAGACCTACTCCTTGCTCAGAGAACTGGACTCAACACGCCCGATTCACCGCCCAAGAATATATCTGACTAGTAATAATCTTAAAACCTATGTATTGATATCTCTCTGTTAGTGTGTCAAGTGGGTGTAAAGCGGCATAAACACAGCCGTGAAAAGCAGCTAAACCCCATTATAAAAATAAATTACTTTTAAAAACCCATGAAACAAAGACAGGGAAAGAGAGAGAAATTCTTACACAATTCGTTCCAGGGCTGTGATGCAACCTGGATTGACCATATCTAGACCCACAGCTGGATGAGACATAAGGGTGGACACTCTTGGGGCTGAGAGGTTTGGTGAGGTTGGGTGAGCCAACGCACACCCTTTAAAGTAATACTGCGTGCTACCCATCGCATGGGTCCCAAATCTCCAGGTTCAAGGGCATCTTCCTACATCGAAAACATGCATGAGAAACCCAGAAGATGGTACACCGTGTGATGGGGAAAGGTTTCTAAAACGCACCTCATTTCTCATCTCCTTGTGCTCGGGTTCGCCATTCCAGCCACTTTACTAGCAATCTCCCTACTTGGAGCATCAGCACCTTTAACCTCCTGTTCCGTACAGGTTGCAATTTGTCCTGAGGATGAACGGGAAGACGGGGAACCAATGAGAGACTAGCTCTTGGTGTTGGGACAGGCACAGGTCACTCTATTTGCCCATCAGGAAGAAGAATTAACCACATGCTCAGCCTGCCCCCAGGAACCAGAACAGGGCCTGAAGCCATCCTGCGCTTTTGCGGCCAGCTCCCAAAAAAGCGACTTGTAAAATGGAGCTTCAGGGCACTGCAATTCACAAACCTGCAGAGTTATAAATGATAACTCTCGTCCACAAATATATTGAGGGAAGGCAAAGAAGAAGATTTGAAATCAAGGCAGAATTGCAGGAAACAGATTTCAGGAGGTAGATTCGAATCGCCTTTAAAGCACATGAAAAGCGGCAAAAGGTTGACAATGATGCCCTTGGCCAAAAAGGGCGTATGCGTTTTTTCCTGAATATATTCAGGAAAAAACGCATACGCCCTTTTTGGCCAACCAAGCAACCTGGAAAGGCAAATCAGCGCTACAAAGAAGTCTCGCTTCCCATCGATCAAAAGGGCCATGCTGAAAAAAGTGTCAAAACCAGAAATGCAGGACAGGCCATGGAGAAATGGGAGCCTTGCTACACTGATGGGCGGGATGTAAATTGCCAACAGCCACTCTGGAGAAGTGTACGGTGTGTCCTGAAACATCGAAAAAACACAGCTTAGAGAGCATAGGGCACTTCCACAAATGGGGGGATAAAGTGGGAAAATTGAAAATCAGCAAGACACAAGCACCCCAAAGTTTAGGGCTGCTCTGTTGACAAGGACCTCCACTTCCTTCCACCTTAAATATCCCAGGAAAGCGAAAAATGGATAAAAAAGTTGTGGTCCTTATGTACAATGGAATATCACTCAGCCATGAAATCAATATCATAAGGCTAGTAGCAGCATGATGAGTGGATTTAGGTAAGACGATTCTAAGTGAAATAAGTCACACAGAAAAGGACACTTCTCATAAGGTGTCACTTATAGAGGGAATGTAAAAACCGTTACACTTGAACTGAATTACAAAACAGAACAGAGTCACACATGCAGAAAACACACTATGGCTGCTTAACGGGAAAGGTGAGGTGGGGTGATACATAAAACAAGAGTTTCAAATTAGCTCAGATACCGTTCCATAAACCCAATATGTAATAGACAAGACCTACTCCTTGCTCAGAGAACTGGACTCAACACGCCCGATTCACCGCCCAAGAATATATCTGACTAGTAATAATCTTAAAACCTATGTATTGATATCTCTCTGTTAGTGTGTCAAGTGGGTGTAAAGCGGCATAAACACAGCCGTGAAAAGCAGCTAAACCCCATTATAAAAATAAATTACTTTTAAAAACCCATGAAACAAAGACAGGGAAAGAGAGAGAAATTCTTACACAATTCGTTCCGGGGCTGTGATGCAACCTGGATTGACCATATCTAGACCCACAGCTGGATGAGACATAAGGGTGGACACTCTTGGGGCTGAGAGGTTTGGTGAGGTTGGGTGAGCAAACGCAGACCCTTTAAAGTAATACTGCGTGCTACCCATCGCATGGGTCCCAAATCTCCAGGTTCAAGGGCATCTTCCTACATCGAAAACATGCATGAGAAACCCAGAAGATGGTACACCGTGTGATGGGGAAAGGTTTCTAAAACGCACCTCATTTCTCACCTCCTTGTGCTCGGGTTCGCCATTCCAGCCACTTTACTAGCAATCTCCCTACTTGGAGCATCAGCACCTTTAACCTCCTGTTCCGTACAGGTTGCAATTTGTCCTGAGGATGAACGGGAAGACGGGGAACCAATGAGAGACTAGCTCTTGGTGTTGGGACAGGCACAGGTCACTCTATTTTCCCATCAGGAAGAAGAATTAACCACAGGCTCAGCCTGCCCCCCGGATCCAGAACAGGGCCTGAAGCCATCCTGCGCTTTTGCGGCCGGCTCCCAAAAAAGCGACTTGTAAAATGGAGCTTCAGGGCACTGCAATTCACAAACCTGCAGAGTTATAAATGATAACTCTCGTCCACAAATATATTGAGGGAAGGCAAAGAAGAGAATTTGAAATCAAGGCAGAATTGCAGGAAACAGATTTCAGGAGGTAGATACGAATGGCCTTTAAATCACATGAAAAGCGGCAAAACGTTGACAATGATGCCCTTGGCCAAAAAGAGCGTATGCGTTTTTTCCTGAATATATTCAGGAAAAAACGCATACGCTCTTTTTGGCCAACCAAGCAACGTGGAAAGGCAAATCAGCGCTACAAAGAAGTCTCGCTTCCCATCGGTCAAAAGGGCCATGCTGAAAAAAGTGTCAAAACCAGAAATGCAGGACAGGCCATGGAGAAATGGGAGCCTTGCTACACTGATGGGCGGGATGTAAATTGCCAACAGCCACTCTGGAAAAGTGTACGGTGTGTCCTGAAACATCGAAAAAACACAGCTTAGAGAGCATAGGGCACTTCCACAAATGGGGGGATAAAGTGGGAAAATTGAAAATCAGCAAGACACAAGCACCCCAAAGTTTAGGGCTGCTCTGTTGACAAGGACCTCCACTTCCTTCCACCTTAAATATCCCAGGAAAGCGAAAAATGGATAAAAAAGTTGTGGTCCTTATGTACAATGGAATATCACTCAGCCATGAAATCAATATCATAAGGCTAGTAGCAGCATGATGAGTGGATTTAGGTAAGACGATTCTAAGTGAAATAAGTCACACAGAAAAGGACACTTCTCATAAGGTGTCACTTATAGAGGGAATGTAAAAACCGTTACACTTGAACTGAATTACAAAACAGAACAGAGTCACACATGCAGAAAACACACTATGGCTGCTTAACGGGAAAGGTGAGGTGGGGTGATACATAAAACAAGAGTTTCAAATTAGCTCAGATACCGTTCCATAAACCCAATATGTAATAGACAAGACCTACTCCTTGCTCAGAGAACTGGACTCAACACGCCCGATTCACCGCACAAGAATATATCTGACTAGTAATAATCTTAAAACCTATGTATTGATATCTCTCTGTTAGTGTGTCAAGTGGGTGTAAAGCGGCATAAACACAGCCGTGAAAAGCAGCTAAACCCCATTATAAAAATAAATTACTTTTAAAAACCCATGAAACAAAGACAGGGAAAGAGAGAGAAATTCTTACACAATTCGTTCAGGGGCTGTGATGCAACCTGGATTGACCATATCTAGACCCACAGCTGGATGAGACATAAGGGTGGACACTCTTGGGGCTGAGAGGTTTGGTGAGGTTGGGTGAGCAAACGCAGACCCTTTAAAGTAATACTGCGTGCTACCCATCGCATGGGTCCCAAATCTCCAGGTTCAAGGGCATCTTCCTACATCGAAAACATGCATGAGAAACCCAGAAGATGGTACACCGTGTGATGGGGAAAGGTTTCTAAAACGCACCTCATTTCTCATCTCCTTGTGCTCGGGTTCGCCATTCCAGCCACTTTACTAGCAATCTCCCTACTTGGAGCATCAGCACCTTTAACCTCCTGTTCCGTACAGGTTGCAATTTGTCCCGAGGATGAACGGGAAGACGGGGAACCAATGAGAGACTAGCTCTTGGTGTTGGGACAGGCACAGGTCACTCTATTTTCCCATCAGGAAGAAGAATTAACCACAGGCTCAGCCTGCCCCCCGGAACCAGAACAGGACCTGAAGCCATCCTGCGCTTTTGCGACCAGCTGCCAAAAAAGCGACTTGTAAAATGGAGCTTCAGGGCACTGCAATTCACAAACCTGCAGAGTTATAAATGATAACTCTCGTCCACAAATATATTGAGGGAAGGCAAAGAAGAGGATTTGAAATCAAGGCAGAATTGCAGGAAACAGATTTCAGGAGGTAGATTCGAATCGCCTTTAAAGCACATGAAAAGCGGCAAAACGTTGACAATGATGCCCTTGGCCAAAAAGGGCGTATGCGTTTTTTCCTGAATATATTCAGGAAAAAACGCATACGCCCTTTTTGGCCAACCAAGCAACCTGGAAAGGCAAATCAGCGCTATAAAGAAGTCTCGCTTCCCATCGGTCAAAAGGGCCATGCTGAAAAAAGTGTCAAAACCAGAAATGCAGGACAGGCCATGGAGAAATGGGAGCCTTGCTACACTGATGGGCGGGATGTAAATTGCCAACAGCCACTCTGGAGAAGTGTACGGTGGGTCCTGAAACATCTAAAAAACACAGCTTAGAGAGCATAGGGCACTTCCACGCATGGGGGGATAAAGTGGGAATATTGAAAATCAGCAAGACACAAGCAGCCCAAAGTTTAGGGCTGCTCTGTTGACAAGGACCTCCACTTCATTCCACCTTAAATATCCCGGGAAAGCGAAAAATGGATAAAAAAGTTGTGGTCCCTATGTACAATGGAATATCACTCAGCCATGAAATCAATGTCATAAGGCTAGTAGCAGCATGATGAGTGGATTTAGGTAAGACGATTCTAAGTGAAATAAGTCACACAGAAAAGGACACTTCTCATAAGGTGTCACTTATAGAGGGAATGTAAAAACCGTTACACTTGAACTGAATTACAAAACAGAACAGAGTCACACATGCAGAAAACACACTATGGCTGCTTAACGGGAAAGGTGAGGTGGGGTGATACATAAAACAAGAGTTTCAAATTAGCTCAGATACCGTTCCATAAACCCAATATGTAATAGACAAGACCTACTCCTTGCTCAGAGAACTGGACTCAACACGCCCGATTCACCGCACAAGAATATATCTGACTAGTAATAATCTTAAAACCTATGTATTGATATCTCTCTGTTAGTGTGTCAAGTGGGTGTAAAGCGGCCTAAACACAGCCGTGAAAAGCAGCTAAACCCCATTATAAAAATAAATTACTTTTAAAAACCCATGAAACAAAGACAGGGAAAGAGAGAGAAATTCTTACACAATTCGTTCCGGGGCTGTGATGCAACCTGGATTGACCATATCTAGACCCACAGCTGGATGAGACATAAGGGTGGACACTCTTGGGGCTGAGAGGTTTGGTGAGGTTGGGTGAGCAAACGCAGACCCTTTAAAGTAATACTGCGTGCTACCCATCGCATGGGTCCCAAATCTCCAGGTTCAAGGGCATCTTCCTACATCGAAAACATGCATGAGAAACCCAGAAGATGGTACACCGTGTGATGGGGAAAGGTTTCTAAAACGCACCTCATTTCTCATCTCCTTGTGCTCGGGTTCGCCATTCCAGCCACTTTACTAGCAATTTCCCTACTTGGAGCATCAGCACCTTTAACCTCCTGTTCCGTACAGGTTGCAATTTGTCCTGAGGATGAACGGGAAGACGGGGAACCAATGAGAGACTAGCTCTTGGTGTTGGGACAGGCACAGGTCACTCTATTTTCCCATCAGGAAGAAGAACTAGCCACAGGCTCAACCTGCCCCCCGGAACCAGAACAGGGCCTGAAGCCATCCTGCGCTTTTGCGGCCAGCTCCCAAAAAAGCGACTTATAAAATGGAGCTTCAGGGCACTGCAATTCACAAACCTGCAGAGTTATAAATGATAACTCTCGTCCACAAATATGTTGAGGGAAGGCAAAGAAGAGGATTTGAAATCAAGGCGGAATTGCAGGAAACAGATTTCAGGAGGTAGATTCGAATCGCATTTAAAGCACATGAAAAGCGGCAAAACGTTGACAATGATACCCTTGGCCAAAAAGGGCGTATGCGTTTTTTCCTGAATACATTCAGGAAAAAACGCATACGCCCTTTTTGGCCAACCAAGCAACCTGGAAAGGCAAATCAGCGCTACAAAGAAGTCTCGCTTCCCATCGGTCCAAAGGGCCATGCTGAAAAAAGTGTCAAAACCAGAAATGCAGGACAGACCATGGAGAAATGGGAGCCTTGCTACACTGATGGGCGGGATGTAAATTGCCAACAGCCACTCTGGAGAAGTGTACGGTGTGTCCTGAAACATCTAAAAAACACAGCTTAGAGAGCATAGGGCACTTCCACGCATGGGGAGATAAAGTAGGAAAATTGAAAATCAGCAAGACACAAGCACCCAAAAGTTTAGGGCTGCTCTGTTGACAAGGACCTCCACTTCATTCCACCTTAAATATCCCAGGAAAGCGAAAAATGGATAAAAAAGTTGTGGTCCTTATGTACAATGGAATATCACTCAGCCATGAAATCAATGTCATAAGGCTAGTAGCTGCATGATGAGTGGATTTAGGTAAGACGATTCTAAGTGAAATAAGTCACACAGAAAAGGACACTTCTCATAAGGTGTCACTTATAGAGGGAATGTAAAAACCGTTACACTTGAACTGAATTACAAAACAGAACAGAGTCACACATGCAGAAAACACACTATGGCTGCTTAACGGGAAAGGTGAGGTGGGGTGATACATAAAACAAGAGTTTCAAATTAGCTCAGATACCGTTCCATAAACCCAATATGTAATAGACAAGACCTACTCCTTGCTCAGAGAACTGGACTCAACACGCCCGATTCACCGCACAAGAATATATCTGACTAGTAATAATCTTAAAACCTATGTATTGATATCTCTCTGTTAGTGTGTCAAGTGGGTGTAAAGCGGCATAAACACAGCCGTGAAAAGCAGCTAAACCCCATTATAAAAATAACTTACTTTTCAAAACCCATGAAACAAAGACAGGGAAAGAGAGAGAAATTCTTACACAATTCGTTCCGGGGCTGTGATGCAACCTGGATTGACCATATCTAGACCCACAGCTGGATGAGACATAAGGGTGGACACTCTTGGGGCTGAGAGGTTTGGTGAGGTTGGGTGAGCAAACGCAGACCCTTTAAAGTAATACTGCGTGTTACCCATCGCATGGGTCCCAAATCTCCAGGTTCAAGGGCATCTTCCTACATCGAAAACATGCATGAGAAACCCAGAAGATGGTACACTGTGTGATGGGGAAAGGTTTCTAAAACGCACCTCATTTCTCATCTCCTTGTACTCGGGTTCGCCATTCCAGCCACTTTACTAGAAATCTCCCTACTTGGAGCATCAGCACCTTTAACCTCCTGTTCCGTACAGGTTGCAATTTGTCCTGAGGATGAACGGGAAGACGGGGAACCAATGAGAGACTAGCTCTTGGTGTTGGGACAGGCACAGGTCACTCTATTTTCCCATCAGGAAGAAGAATTAGCCACAGGCTCAGCCTGCCCCCCGGAACCAGAACAGGGCCTGAAGCCATCCTGCGCTTTTGCGGCCAGCTCCCAAACAAGCGACTTCTAAAATGGAGCTTTAGGGCACTGCAATTCACAAACCTGCAGAGTTATAAATGATAACTCTCGTCCACAAATATATTGAGGGAAGGCATAGAAGAGGATTTGAAATCAAGGCAGAATTGCAGGAAACAGATTTCAGGAGGTAGATTCGAATCGCCTTTAAAGCACATGAAAAGCGGCAAAACGTTGACAATGATGCCCTTGGCCAAAAAGGGCGTATGCGTTTTTTCCTGAATATATTCAGGAAAAAACGCATACGCCCTTTTTGGCCAACCAAGCAACCTGGAAAGGCAAATCAGCGCTACAAAGAAGTCTCGCTTCCCATCGGTCAAAAGGGCCATGCTGAAAAAAGTGTCAAAACCAGAAATGCAGGACAGGCCATGGAGAAATGGGAGCCTTGCTACACTGATGGGCGGGATGTAAATTGCCAACAGCCACTCTGGAGAAGTGTACGGTGTGTCCTGAAACATCTAAAAAACACAGCTTAGAGAGCATAGGGCACTTCCACGCATGGGGGGATAAAGTGGGAAAATTGAAAATCAGCAAGACACAAGCACCCCAAAGTTTAGGGCTGCTCTGTTGACAAGGACCTCCACTTCATTCCACCTTAAATATCCCAGGAAAGCGAAAAATGGATAAAAAAGTTGTGGTCCTTATGTACAATGGGATATCACTCAGCCATGAAATCAATGTCATAAGGCTAGTAGCAGCATGATGAGTGGATTTAGGTAAGACGATTCTAAGTGAAATAAGTCACACAGAAAAGGACACTTCTCATTAGGTGTCACTTATAGAGGGAATGTAAAAACCGTTACACTTGAACTGAATTACAAAACAGAACAGAGTCACACATGCAGAAAACACACTATGGCTGCTTAACGGGAAAGGTGAGGTGGGGTGATACATAAAACAAGAGTTTCAAATTAGCTCAGATACCGTTCCATAAACCCAATATGTAATAGACAAGACCTACTCCTTGCTCAGAGAAATGGACTCAACACGCCCGATTCACCGCCCAAGAATATATCTGACTAGTAATAATCTTAAAACCTATGTATTGATATCTCTCTGTTAGTGTGTCAAGTGGGTGTAAAGCGGCATAAACACAGCCGTGAAAAGCAGCTAAACCCCATTATAAAAATAAATTACTTTTAAAAACCCATGAAACAAAGACAGGGAAAGAGAGAGAAATTCTTACACAATTCGTTCCGGGGCTGTGATGCAACCTGGATTGACCATATCTAGACCCACAGCTGGATGAGACATAAGGGTGGACACTCTTGGGGCTGAGAGGTTTGGTGAGGTTGGGTGAGCAAACGCACACCCTTTAAAGTAATACTGCGTGCTACCCATCGCATGGGTCCCAAATCTCCAGGTTCAAGGGCATCTTCCTACATCGAAAACATGCATGAGAAACCCAGAAGATGGTACACCGTGTGATGGGGAAAGGTTTCTAAAACGCACCTCATTTCTCATCTCCTTGTGCTCGGGTTCGCCATTCCAGCCACTTTACTAGCAATCTCCCTACTTGGAGCATCAGCACCTTTAACCTCCTGTTCCGTACAGGTTGCAATTTGTCCTGAGGATGAACGGGAAGACGGGGAACCAATGAGAGACTAGCTCTTGGTGTTGGGACAGGCACAGGTCACTCTATTTGCCCATCAGGAAGAAGAATTAACCACATGCTCAGCCTGCCCCCCGGAACCAGAACAGGGCCTGAAGCCATCCTGCGCTTTTGCGGCCAGCTCCCAAAAAAGCGACTTGTAAAATGGAGCTTCAGGGCACTGCAATTCACAAACCTGCAGAGTTATAAATGATAACTCTCGTCCACAAATATATTGAGGGAAGGCAAAGAAGAAGATTTGAAATCAAGGCAGAATTGCAGGAAACAGATTTCAGGAGGTAGATTCGAATCGCCTTTAAAGCACATGAAAAGCGGCAAAAGGTTGACAATGATGCCCTTGGCCAAAAAGGGCGTATGCGTTTTTTCCTGAATATATTCAGGAAAAAACGCATACGCTCTTTTTGGCCAACCAAGCAACCTGGAAAGACAAAGCAGCGCTACAAAGAAGTCTCGCTTCCCATCGGTCCAAAGGGCCATGCTGAAAAAAGTGTCAAAACCAGAAATGCAGGACAGGCCATGGAGAAATGGGAGCCTTGCTACACTGATGGGCGGGATGTAAATTGCCAACAGCCACTCTGGAGAAGTGTACGGTGTGTCCTGAAACATCGAAAAAACACAGCTTAGAGAGCATAGGGCACTTCCACAAATGGGGGGATAAAGTGGGAAAATTGAAAATCAGCAAGACACAAGCACCCCAAAGTTTAGGGCTGCTCTGTTGACAAGGACCTCCACTTCCTTCCACCTTAAATATCCCAGGAAAGCGAAAAATGGATAAAAAAGTTGTGGTCCTTATGTACAATGGAATATCACTCAGCCATGAAATCAATATCATAAGGCTAGTAGCAGCATGATGAGTGGATTTAGGTAAGACGATTCTAAGTGAAATAAGTCACACAGAAAAGGACACTTCTCATAAGGTGTCACTTATAGAGGGAATGTAAAAACCGTTACACTTGAACTGAATTACAAAACAGAACAGAGTCACACATGCAGAAAACACACTATGGCTGCTTAACGGGAAAGGTGAGGTGGGGTGATACATAAAACAAGAGTTTCAAATTAGCTCAGGTACCGTTCCATAAACCCAATATGTAATAGACAAGACCTACTCCTTGCTCAGAGAACTGGACTCAACACGCCCGATTCACCGCCCAAGAATATATCTGACTAGTAATAATCTTAAAACCTATGTATTGATATCTCTCTGTTAGTGTGTCAAGTGGGTGTAAAGCGGCATAAACACAGCCGTGAAAAGCAGCTAAACCCCATTATAAAAATAAATTACTTTTAAAAACCCATGAAACAAAGACAGGGAAAGAGAGAGAAATTCTTACACAATTCGTTCAGGGGCTGTGATGCAACCTGGATTGACCATATCTAGACCCACAGCTGGATGAGACATAAGGGTGGACACTCTTGGGGCTGAGAGGTTTGGTGAGGTTGGGTGAGCAAATGCAGACCCTTTAAAGTAATACTGCGTGCTACCCATCGCATGGGTCCCAAATCTCCAGGTTCAAGGGCATCTTCCTACATCGAAAACATGCATGAGAAACCCAGAAGATGGTACACCGTGTGATGGGGAAAGGTTTCTAAAACGCACCTCATTTCTCATCTCCTTGTGCTCGGGTTCGCCATTCCAGCCACTTTACTAGCAATCTCCCTACTTGGAGCATCAGCACCTTTAACCTCCTGTTCCGTACAGGTTGCAATTTGTCCCCAGGATGAACGGGAAGACGGGGAACCAATGAGAGACTAGCTCTTGGTGTTGGGACAGGCACAGGT
This sequence comes from Balaenoptera physalus, assembly GCF_965194825.1. NCBI lineage: Eukaryota > Metazoa > Chordata > Mammalia > Artiodactyla > Balaenopteridae > Balaenoptera > Balaenoptera physalus. The sequence continues at coordinate 252,939 of NW_028125750.1, forward strand.
CACTCTATTTTCCCATCAGGAAGAAGAATTAACCACAGGCTCAGCCTGCCCCCCGGAACCAGAACAGGGCCTGAAGCCATCCTGCGCTTTTGCGGCCGGCTCCCAAAAAAGCGACTTGTAAAATGGAGCTTCAGGGCACTGCAATTCACAAACCTGCAGAGTTATAAATGATAACTCTCGTCCACAAATATATTGAGGGAAGGCAAAGAAGAGGATTTGAAATCAAGGCAGAATTGCAGGAAACAGATTTCAGGAGGTAGATACGAAAGGCCTTTAAATCACATGAAAAGCGGCAAAACGTTGACAATGATGCCCTTGGCCAAAAAGAGCGTATGCGTTTTTTCCTGAATATATTCAGGAAAAAACGCATACGCTCTTTTTGGCCAACCAAGCAACGTGGAAAGGCAAATCAGCGCTACAAAGAAGTCTCGCTTCCCATCGGTCAAAAGGGCCATGCTGAAAAAAGTGTCAAAACCAGAAATGCAGGACAGGCCATGGAGAAATGGGAGCCTTGCTACACTGATGGGCGGGATGTAAATTGCCAACAGCCACTCTGGAGAAGTGTACGGTGTGTCCTGAAACATCTAAAAAACACAGCTTAGAGAGCATAGGGCACTTCCACGCATGGGGGGATAAAGTGGGAAAATTGAAAATCAGCAAGACACAAGCACCCCAAAGTTTAGGGCTGCTCTGTTGACAAGGACCTCCACTTCCTTCCACCTTAAATATCCCAGGAAAGCGAAAAATGGATAAAAAAGTTGTGGTCCTTATGTACAATGGAATATCACTCAGCCATGAAATCAATATCATAAGGCTAGTAGCAGCATGATGAGTGGATTTAGGTAAGACGATTCTAAGTGAAATAAGTCACACAGAAAAGGACACTTCTCATAAGGTGTCACTTATAGAGGGAATGTAAAAACCGTTACACTTGAACTGAATTACAAAACAGAACAGAGTCACACATGCAGAAAACACACTATGGCTGCTTAACGGGAAAGGTGAGGTGGGGTGATACATAAAACAAGAGTTTCAAATTAGCTCAGATACCGTTCCATAAACCCAATATGTAATAGACAAGACCTACTCCTTGCTCAGAGAACTGGACTCAACACGCCCGATTCACCGCCCAAGAATATATCTGACTAGTAATAATCTTAAAACCTATGTATTGATATCTCTCTGTTAGTGTGTCAAGTGGGTGTAAAGCGGCATAAACACAGCCGTGAAAAGCAGCTAAACCCCATTATAAAAATAAATTACTTTTAAAAACCCATGAAACAAAGACAGGGAAAGAGAGAGAAATTCTTACACAATTCGTTCAGGGGCTGTGATGCAACCTGGATTGACCATATCTAGACCCACAGCTGGATGAGACATAAGGGTGGACACTCTTGGGGCTGAGAGGTTTGGTGAGGTTGGGTGAGCAAACGCAGACCCTTTAAAGTAATACTGCGTGCTACCCATCGCATGGGTCCCAAATCTCCAGGTTCAAGGGCATCTTCCTACATCGAAAACATGCATGAGAAACCCAGAAGATGGTACACCGTGTGATGGGGAAAGGTTTCTAAAACGCACCTCATTTCTCATCTCCTTGTGCTCGGGTTCGCCATTCCAGCCACTTTACTAGCAATCTCCCTACTTGGAGCATCAGCACCTTTAACCTCCTGTTCCGTACAGGTTGCAATTTGTCCTGAGGATGAACGGGAAGACGGGGAACCAATGAGAGACTAGCTCTTGGTGTTGGGACAGGCACAGGTCACTCTATTTTCCCATCAGGAAGAAGAATTAACCACAGGCTCAGCCTGCCCCCCGGAACCAGAACAGGGCCTGAAGCCATCCTGCGCTTTTGCGGCCGGCTCCCAAAAAAGCGACTTGTAAAATGGAGCTTCAGGGCACTGCAATTCACAAACCTGCAGAGTTATAAATGATAACTCTCGTCCACAAATATATTGAGGGAAGGCAAAGAAGAGGATTTGAAATCAAGGCAGAATTGCAGGAAACAGATTTCAGGAGGTAGATACGAATGGCCTTTAAATCACATGAAAAGCGGCAAAACGTTGACAATGATGCCCTTGGCCAAAAAGAGCGTATGCGTTTTTTCCTGAATATATTCAGGAAAAAACGCATACGCTATTTTTGGCCAACCAAGCAACGTGGAAAGGCAAATCAGCGCTACAAAGAAGTCTCGCTTCCCATCGGTCAAAAGGGCCATGCTGAAAAAAGTGTCAAAACCAGAAATGCAGGACAGGCCATGGAGAAATGGGAGCCTTGCTACACTGATGGGCGGGATGTAAATTGCCAACAGCCACTCTGGAGAAGTGTACGGTGTGTCCTGAAACATCTAAAAAACACAGCTTAGAGAGCATAGGGCACTTCCACGCATGGGGGGATAAAGTGGGAAAATTGAAAATCAGCAAGACACAAGCACCCCAAAGTTTAGGGCTGCTCTGTTGACAAGGACCTCCACTTCCTTCCACCTTAAATATCCCAGGAAAGCGAAAAATGGATAAAAAAGTTGTGGTCCTTATGTACAATGGAATATCACTCAGCCATGAAATCAATGTCATAAGGCTAGTAGCAGCATGATGAGTGGATTTAGGTAAGACGATTCTAAGTGAAATAAGTCACACAGAAAAGGACACTTCTCATAAGGTGTCACTTATAGAGGGAATGTAAAAACCGTTACACTTGAACTGAATTACAAAACAGAACAGAGTCACACATGCAGAAAACACACTATGGCTGCTTAACGGGAAAGGTGAGGTGGGGTGATACATAAAACAAGAGTTTCAAATTAGCTCAGATACCGTTCCATAAACCCAATATGTAATAGACAAGACCTACTCCTTGCTCAGAGAACTGGACGCAACACGCCCGATTCACCGCACAAGAATATATCTGACTAGTAATAATCTTAAAACCTATGTATTGATATCTCTCTGTTAGTGTGTCAAGTGGGTGTAAAGCGGCATAAACACAGCCGTGAAAAGCAGCTAAACCCCATTATAAAAATAAATTACTTTTAAAAACCCATGAAACAAAGACAGGGAAAGAGAGAGAAATTCTTACACAATTCGTTCAGGGGCTGTGATGCAACCTGGATTGACCATATCTAGACCCACAGCTGGATGAGACATAAGGGTGGACACTCTTGGGGCTGAGAGGTTTGGTGAGGTTGGGTGAGCAAACGCAGACCCTTTAAAGTAATACTGCGTGCTACCCATCGCATGGGTCCCAAATCTCCAGGTTCAAGGGCATCTTCCTACATCGAAAACATGCATGAGAAACCCAGAAGATGGTACACCGTGTGATGGGGAAAGGTTTCTAAAACGCACCACATTTCTCATCTCCTTGTGCTCGGGTTCGCCATTCCAGCCACTTTACTAGCAATCTCCCTACTTGGAGCATCAGCACCTTTAACCTCCTGTTCCGTACAGGTTGCAATTTGTCCCCAGGATGAACGGGAAGACGGGGAACCAATGAGAGACTAGCTCTTGGTGTTGGGACAGGCACAGGTCACTCTATTTTCCCATCAGGAAGAAGAATTAACCACAGGCTCAGCCTGCCCCCCGGAACCAGAACAGGGCCTGAAGCCATCCTGCGCTTTTGCGGCCAGCTCCCAAAAAAGCGACTTGTAAAATGGAGCTTCAGGGCACTGCAATTCACAAACCTGCAGAGTTATAAATGATAACTCTCGTCCACAAATATATTGAGGGAAGGCAAAGAAGAGGATTTGAAATCAAGGCAGAATTGCAGGAAACAGATTTCAGGAGGTAGATTCGAATCGCCTTTAAAGCACATGAAAAGCGGCAAAACGTTGACAATGATGCCCTTTTTGGCCAACCAAGCAACCTGGAAAGGCAAATCAGCGCTACAAAGAAGTCTCGCTTCCCATCGGTCCAAAGGGCCATGCTGAAAAATGTGTCAAAACCAAAAATGCAGGACAGGCCATGGAGAAATGGGAGCCTTGCTACACTGATGGGCGGGATGTAAATTGCCAACAGCCACTCTGGAGAAGTGTACGGTGTGTCCTGAAACATCGAAAAAACACAGCTTAGAGAGCATAGGGCACTTCCACGCATGGGGGGATAAAGTGGGAAAATTGAAAATCAGCAAGACACAAGCACCCCAAAGTTTAGGGCTGCTCTGTTGACAAGGACCTCCACTTCCTTCCACCTTAAATATCCCAGGAGAGCGAAAAATGGATAAAAAAGTTGTGGTCCTTATGTACAATGGAATATCACTCAGCCATGAAATCAATATCATAAGGCTAGTAGCAGCATGATGAGTGGATTTAGGTAAGACGATTCTAAGTGAAATAAGTCACACAGAAAAGGACACTTCTCATAAGGTGTCACTTATAGAGGGAATGTAAAAACCGTTACACTTGAAATGAATTACAAAACAGAACAGAGTCACACATGCAGAAAACACACTATGGCTGCTTAACGGGAAAGGTGAGGTGGGGTGATACATAAAACAAGAGTTTCAAATTAGCTCAGATACCGTTCCATAAACCCAATATGTAATAGACAAGACCTACTCCTTGCTCAGAGAACTGGACTCAACACGCCCGATTCACCGCACAAGAATATATCTGACTAGAAAAAATCTTAAAACCTATGTATTGATATCTCTCTGTTAGTGTGTCAAGTGGGTGTAAAGCGGCATAAACACAGCCGTGAAAAGCAGCTAAACCCCATTATAAAAATAAATTACTTTTAAAAACCCATGAAACAAAGACAGGGAAAGAGAGAGAAATTCTTACACAATTCGTTCCGGGGCTGTGATGCAACCTGGATTGACCATATCTAGACCCACAGCTGGATGAGACATAAGGGTGGACACTCTTGGGGCTGAGAGGTTTGGTGAGGTTGGGTGAGCAAACGCAGACCCTTTAAAGTAATACTGCGTGCTACCCATCGCATGGGTCCCAAATCTCCAGGTTCAAGGGCATCTTCCTACATCGAAAACGTGCATGAGAAACCCAGAAGATGGTACACCGTGTGATGGGGAAAGGTTTCTAAAACGCACCTCATTTCTCATCTCCTTGTGCTCGGGTTCGCCATTCCAGCCACTTTACTAGCAATTTCCCTACTTGGAGCATCAGCACCTTTAACCTCCTGTTCCGTACAGGTTGCAATTTGTCCTGAGGATGAACGGGAAGACGGGGAACCAATGAGAGACTAGCTCTTGGTGTTGGGACAGGCACAGGTCACTCTATTTTCCCATCAGGAAGAAGAATTAGCCACAGGCTCAGCCTGCCCCCCGGAACCAGAACAGGGCCTGAAGCCATCCTGCGCTTTTGCGGCCAGCTGCCAAAAAAGCGACTTCTAAAATGGAGCTTTAGGGCACTGCAATTCACAAACCTGCAGAGTTATAAATGATAACTCTCGTCCACAAATATATTGAGGGAAGGCAAAGAAGAGGATTTGAAATCAAGGCAGAATTGCAGGAAACAGATTTCAGGAGGTAGATTCGAATCGCCTTTAAAGCACATGAAAAGCGGCAAAACGTTGACAATGATGCCCTTGGCCAAAAAGGGCGTATGCGTTTTTTCCTGAATATATTCAGGAAAAAACGCATACGCCCTTTTTGGCCAACCAAGCAACCTGGAAAGGCAAATCAGCGCTACAAAGAAGTCTCGCTTCCCATCGGTCAAAAGGGCCATGCTGAAAAAAGTGTCAAAACCAGAAATGCAGGACAGGCCATGGAGAAATGGGAGCCATGCTACACTGATGGGCGGGATGTAAATTGCCAACAGCCACTCTGGAGAAGTGTACGGTGGGTCCTGAAACATCTAAGAAACACAGCTTAGAGAGCATAGGGCACTTCCACGCATGGGGGGATAAAGTGGGAAAATTGAAAATCAGCAAGACACAAGCAGCCCAAAGTTTAGGGCTGCTCTGTTGACAAGGACCTCCACTTCATTCCACCTTAAATATCCCGGGAAAGCGAAAAATGGATAAAAAAGTTGTGGTCCTTATGTACAATGGAATATCACTCAGCCATGAAATCAATATCATAAGGCTAGTAGCAGCATGATGAGTGGATTTAGGTAAGACGATTCTAAGTGAAATAAGTCACACAGAAAAGGACACTTCTCATAAGGTGTCACTTATAGAGGGAATGTAAAAACCGTTACACTTGAAATGAATTACAAAACAGAACAGAGTCACACATGCAGAAAACACACTATGGCTGCTTAACGGGAAAGGTGAGGTGGGGTGATACATAAAACAAGAGTTTCAAATTAGCTCAGATACCGTTCCATAAACCCAATATGTAATAGACAAGACCTACTCCTTGCTCAGAGAACTGGACTCAACACGCCCGATTCACCGCACAAGAATATATCTGACTAGAAAAAATCTTAAAACCTATGTATTGATATCTCTCTGTTAGTGTGTCAAGTGGGTGTAAAGCGGCATAAACACAGCCGTGAAAAGCAGCTAAACCCCATTATAAAAATAAATTACTTTTAAAAACCCATGAAACAAAGACAGGGAAAGAGAGAGAAATTCTTACACAATTCGTTCCGGGGCTGTGATGCAACCTGGATTGACCATATCTAGACCCACAGCTGGATGAGACATAAGGGTGGACACTCTTGGGGCTGAGAGGTTTGGTGAGGTTGGGTGAGCAAACGCAGACCCTTTAAAGTAATACTGCGTGCTACCCATCGCATGGGTCCCAAATCTCGAGGTTCAAGGGCATCTTCCTACATCGAAAACGTGCATGAGAAACCCAGAAGATGGTACACCGTGTGATGGGGAAAGGTTTCTAAAACGCACCTCATTTCTCATCTCCTTGTGCTCGGGTTCGCCATTCCAGCCACTTTACTAGCAATTTCCCTACTTGGAGCATCAGCACCTTTAACCTCCTGTTCCGTACAGGTTGCAATTTGTCCTGAGGATGAACGGGAAGACGGGGAACCAATGAGAGACTAGCTCTTGGTGTTGGGACAGGCACAGGTCACTCTATTTTCCCATCAGGAAGAAGAATTAGCCACAGGCTCAGCCTGCCCCCCGGAACCAGAACAGGGCCTGAAGCCATCCTGCGCTTTTGCGGCCAGCTGCCAAAAAAGCGACTTCTAAAATGGAGCTTTAGGGCACTGCAATTCACAAACCTGCAGAGTTATAAATGATAACTCTCGTCCACAAATATATTGAGGGAAGGCAAAGAAGAGGATTTGAAATCAAGGCAGAATTGCAGGAAAGAGATTTCAGGAGGTAGATTCGAATCGCCTTTAAAGCACATGAAAAGCGGCAAAACGTTGACAATGATGCCCTTGGCCAAAAAGGGCGTATGCGTTTTTTCCTGAATATATTCAGGAAAAAACGCATACGCCCTTTTTGGCCAACCAAGCAACCTGGAAAGGCAAATCAGCGCTATAAAGAAGTCTCGCTTCCCATCGGTCAAAAGGGCCATGCTGAAAAAAGTGTCAAAACCAGAAATGCAGGACAGGCCATGGAGAAATGGGAGCCTTGCTACACTGATGGGCGGGATGTAAATTGCCAACAGCCACTCTGGAGAAGTGTACGGTGGGTCCAGAAACATCTAAAAAACACAGCTTAGAGAGCATAGGGCACTTCCACGCATGGGGGGATAAAGTGGGAAAATTGAAAATCAGCAAGACACAAGCAGCCCAAAGTTTAGGGCTGCTCTGTTGACAAGGACCTCCACTTCATTCCACCTTAAATATCCCGGGAAAGCGAAAAATGGATAAAAAAGTTGTGGTCCCTATGTACAATGGAATATCACTCAGCCATGAAATCAATGTCATAAGGCTAGTAGCAGCATGATGAGTGGATTTAGGTAAGACGATTCTAAGTGAAATAAGTCACACAGAAAAGGACACTTCTCATAAGGTGTCACTTATAGAGGGAATGTAAAAACCGTTACACTTGAACTGAATTACAAAACAGAACAGAGTCACACATGCAGAAAACACACTATGGCTGCTTAACGGGAAAGGTGAGGTGGGGTGATACATAAAACAAGAGTTTCAAATTAGCTCAGATACCGTTCCATAAACCCAATATGTAATAGACAAGACCTACTCCTTGCTCAGAGAACTGGACTCAACACGCCCGATTCACCGCACAAGAATATATCTGACTAGTAATAATCTTAAAACCTATGTATTGATATCTCTCTGTTAGTGTGTCAAGTGGGTGTAAAGCGGCCTAAACACAGCCGTGAAAAGCAGCTAAACCCCATTATAAAAATAAATTACTTTTAAAAACCCATGAAACAAAGACAGGGAAAGAGAGAGAAATTCTTACACAATTCGTTCCGGGGCTGTGATGCAACCTGGATTGACCATATCTAGACCCACAGCTGGATGAGACATAAGGGTGGACACTCTTGGGGCTGAGAGGTTTGGTGAGGTTGGGTGAGCAAACGCAGACCCTTTAAAGTAATACTGCGTGCTACCCATCGCATGGGTCCCAAATCTCCAGGTTCAAGGGCATCTTCCTACATCGAAAACATGCATGAGAAACCCAGAAGATGGTACACCGTGTGATGGGGAAAGGTTTCTAAAACGCACCTCATTTCTCATCTCCTTGTGCTCGGGTTCGCCATTCCAGCCACTTTACTAGCAATTTCCCTACTTGGAGCATCAGCACCTTTAACCTCCTGTTCCGTACAGGTTGCAATTTGTCCTGAGGATGAACGGGAAGAAGGGGAACCAATGAGAGACTAGCTCTTGGTGTTGGGACAGGCACAGGTCACTCTATTTTCCCATCAGGAAGAAGAACTAGCCACAGGCTCAACCTGCCCCCCGGAACCAGAACAGGGCCTGAAGCCATCCTGCGCTTTTGCGGCCAGCTCCCAAAAAAGCGACTTATAAAATGGAGCTTCAGGGCACTGCAATTCACAAACCTGCAGAGTTATAAATGATAACTCTCGTCCACAAATATGTTGAGGGAAGGCAAAGAAGAGGATTTGAAATCAAGGCAGAATTGCAGGAAACAGATTTCAGGAGGTAGATTCGAATCGCATTTAAAGCACATGAAAAGCGGCAAAACGTTGACAATGATACCCTTGGCCAAAAAGGGCGTATGCGTTTTTTCCTGAATACATTCAGGAAAAAACGCATACGCCCTTTTTGGCCAACCAAGCAACCTGGAAAGGCAAATCAGCGCTACAAAGAAGTCTCGCTTCCCATCGGTCCAAAGGGCCATGCTGAAAAAAGTGTCAAAACCAGAAATGCAGGACAGACCATGGAGAAATGGGAGCCTTGCTACACTGATGGGCGGGATGTAAATTGCCAACAGCCACTCTGGAGAAGTGTACGGTGTGTCCTGAAACATCTAAAAAACACAGCTTAGAGAGCATAGGGCACTTCCACGCATGGGGAGATAAAGTAGGAAAATTGAAAATCAGCAAGACACAAGCACCCAAAAGTTTAGGGCTGCTCTGTTGACAAGGACCTCCACTTCATTCCACCTTAAATATCCCAGGAAAGCGAAAAATGGATAAAAAAGTTGTGGTCCTTATGTACAATGGAATATCACTCAGCCATGAAATCAATGTCATAAGGCTAGTAGCTGCATGATGAGTGGATTTAGGTAAGACGATTCTAAGTGAAATAAGTCACACAGAAAAGGACACTTCTCATAAGGTGTCACTTATAGAGGGAATGTAAAAACCGTTACACTTGAACTGAATTACAAAACAGAACAGAGTCACACATGCAGAAAACACACTATGGCTGCTTAACGGGAAAGGTGAGGTGGGGTGATACATAAAACAAGAGTTTCAAATTAGCTCAGATACCGTTCCATAAACCCAATATGTAATAGACAAGACCTACTCCTTGCTCAGAGAACTGGACTCAACACGCCCGATTCACCGCACAAGAATATATCTGACTAGTAATAATCTTAAAACCTATGTATTGATATCTCTCTGTTAGTGTGTCAAGTGGGTGTAAAGCGGCATAAACACAGCCGTGAAAAGCAGCTAAACCCCATTATAAAAATAACTTACTTTTCAAAACCCATGAAACAAAGACAGGGAAAGAGAGAGAAATTCTTACACAATTCGTTCCGGGGCTGTGATGCAACCTGGATTGACCATATCTAGACCCACAGCTGGATGAGACATAAGGGTGGACACTCTTGGGGCTGAGAGGTTTGGTGAGGTTGGGTGAGCAAACGCAGACCCTTTAAAGTAATACTGCGTGTTACCCATCGCATGGGTCCCAAATCTCCAGGTTCAAGGGCATCTTCCTACATCGAAAACATGCATGAGAAACCCAGAAGATGGTACACCGTGTGATGGGGAAAGGTTTCTAAAACGCACCTCATTTCTCATCTCCTTGTACTCGGGTTCGCCATTCCAGCCACTTTACTAGCAATCTCCCTACTTGGAGCATCAGCACCTTTAACCTCCTGTTCCGTACAGGTTGCAATTTGTCCTGAGGATGAACGGGAAGACGGGGAACCAATGAGAGACAAGCTCTTGGTGTTGAGACAGGCACAGGTCACTCTATTTTCCCATCAGGAAGAAGAATTAGCCACAGGCTCAGCCTGCCCCCCGGAACCAGAACAGGGCCTGAAGCCATCCTGCGCTTTTGCGGCCAGCTCCCAAACAAGCGACTTCTAAAATGGAGCTTTAGGGCACTGCAATTCACAAACCTGCAGAGTTATAAATGATAACTCTCGTCCACAAATATATTGAGGGAAGGCATAGAAGAGGATTTGAAATCAAGGCAGAATTGCAGGAAACAGATTTCAGGAGGTAGATTCGAATCGCCTTTAAAGCACATGAAAAGCGGCAAAACGTTGACAATGATGCCCTTGGCCAAAAAGGGCGTATGCGTTTTTTCCTGAATATATTCAGGAAAAAACGCATACGCCCTTTTTGGCCAACCAAGCAACCTGGAAAGGCAAATCAGCGCTACAAAGAAGTCTCGCTTCCCATCGGTCAAAAGGGCCATGCTGAAAAAAGTGTCAAAACCAGAAATGCAGGACAGGCCATGGAGAAATGGGAGCCTTGCTACACTGATGGGCGGGATGTAAATTGCCAACAGCCACTCTGGAGAAGTGTACGGTGTGTCCTGAAACATCTAAAAAACACAGCTTAGAGAGCATAGGGCACTTCCACGCATGGGGGGATAAAGTGGGAAAATTGAAAATCAGCAAGACACAAGCACCCCAAAGTTTAGGGCTGCTCTGTTGACAAGGACCTCCACTTCATTCCACCTTAAATATCCCAGGAAAGCGAAAAATGGATAAAAAAGTTGTGGTCCTTATGTACAATGGGATATCACTCAGCCATGAAATCAATGTCATAAGGCTAGTAGCAGCATGATGAGTGGATTTAGGTAAGACGATTCTAAGTGAAATAAGTCACACAGAAAAGGACACTTCTCATTAGGTGTCACTTATAGAGGGAATGTAAAAACCGTTACACTTGAACTGAATTACAAAACAGAACAGAGTCACACATGCAGAAAACACACTATGGCTGCTTAACGGGAAAGGTGAGGTGGGGTGATACATAAAACAAGAGTTTCAAATTAGCTCAGATACCGTTCCATAAACCCAATATGTAATAGACAAGACCTACTCCTTGCTCAGAGAAATGGACTCAACACGCCCGATTCACCGCCCAAGAATATATCTGACTAGTAATAATCTTAAAACCTATGTATTGATATCTCTCTGTTAGTGTGTCAAGTGGGTGTAAAGCGGCATAAACACAGCCGTGAAAAGCAGCTAAACCCCATTATAAAAATAAATTACTTTTAAAAACCCATGAAACAAAGACAGGGAAAGAGAGAGAAATTCTTACACAATTCGTTCCGGGGCTGTGATGCAACCTGGATTGACCATATCTAGACCCACAGCTGGATGAGACATAAGGGTGGACACTCTTGGGGCTGAGAGGTTTGGTGAGGTTGGGTGAGCAAACGCACACCCTTTAAAGTAATACTGCGTGCTACCCATCGCATGGGTCCCAAATCTCCAGGTTCAAGGGCATCTTCCTACATCGAAAACATGCATGAGAAACCCAGAAGATGGTACACCGTGTGATGGGGAAAGGTTTCTAAAACGCACCTCATTTCTCATCTCCTTGTGCTCGGGTTCGCCATTCCAGCCACTTTACTAGCAATCTCCCTACTTGGAGCATCAGCACCTTTAACCTCCTGTTCCGTACAGGTTGCAATTTGTCCTGAGGATGAACGGGAAGACGGGGAACCAATGAGAGACTAGCTCTTGGTGTTGGGACAGGCACAGGTCACTCTATTTGCCCATCAGGAAGAAGAATTAACCACATGCTCAGCCTGCCCCCCGGAACCAGAACAGGGCCTGAAGCCATCCTGCGCTTTTGCGGCCAGCTCCCAAAAAAGCGACTTGTAAAATGGAGCTTCAGGGCACTGCAATTCACAAACCTGCAGAGTTATAAATGATAACTCTCGTCCACAAATATATTGAGGGAAGGCAAAGAAGAAGATTTGAAATCAAGGCAGAATTGCAGGAAACAGATTTCAGGAGGTAGATTCGAATCGCCTTTAAAGCACATGAAAAGCGGCAAAAGGTTGACAATGATGCCCTTGGCCAAAAAGGGCGTATGCGTTTTTTCCTGAATATATTCAGGAAAAAACGCATACGCTCTTTTTGGCCAACCAAGCAACCTGGAAAGACAAAGCAGCGCTACAAAGAAGTCTCGCTTCCCATCGGTCCAAAGGGCCATGCTGAAAAAAGTGTCAAAACTAGAAATGCAGGACAGGCCATGGAGAAATGGGAGCCTTGCTACACTGATGGGCGGGATGTAAATTGCCAACAGCCACTCTGGAGAAGTGTACGGTGTGTCCTGAAACATCGAAAAAACACAGCTTAGAGAGCATAGGGCACTTCCACAAATGGGGGGATAAAGTGGGAAAATTGAAAATCAGCAAGACACAAGCACCCCAAAGTTTAGGGCTGCTCTGTTGACAAGGACCTCCACTTCCTTCCACCTTAAATATCCCAGGAAAGCGAAAAATGGATAAAAAAGTTGTGGTCCTTATGTACAATGGAATATCACTCAGCCATGAAATCAATATCATAAGGCTAGTAGCAGCATGGTGAGTGGATTTAGGTAAGACGATTCTAAGTGAAATAAGTCACACAGAAAAGGACACTTCTCATAAGGTGTCACTTATAGAGGGAATGTAAAAACCGTTACACTTGAACTGAATTACAAAACAGAACAGAGTCACACATGCAGAAAACACACTATGGCTGCTTAACGGGAAAGGTGAGGTGGGGTGATACATAAAACAAGAGTTTCAAATTAGCTCAGGTACCGTTCCATAAACCCAATATGTAATAGACAAGACCTACTCCTTGCTCAGAGAACTGGACTCAACACGCCCGATTCACCGCCCAAGAATATATCTGACTAGTAATAATCTTAAAACCTATGTATTGATATCTCTCTGTTAGTGTGTCAAGTGGGTGTAAAGCGGCATAAACACAGCCGTGAAAAGCAGCTAAACCCCATTATAAAAATAAATTACTTTTAAAAACCCATGAAACAAAGACAGGGAAAGAGAGAGAAATTCTTACACAATTCGTTCAGGGGCTGTGATGCAACCTGGATTGACCATATCTAGACCCACAGCTGGATGAGACATAAGGGTGGACACTCTTGGGGCTGAGAGGTTTGGTGAGGTTGGGTGAGCAAACGCAGACCCTTTAAAGTAATACTGCGTGCTACCCATCGCATGGGTCCCAAATCTCCAGGTTCAAGGGCATCTTCCTACATCGAAAACATGCATGAGAAACCCAGAAGATGGTACACCGTGTGATGGGGAAAGGTTTCTAAAACGCACCTCATTTCTCATCTCCTTGTGCTCGGGTTCGCCATTCCAGCCACTTTACTAGCAATCTCCCTACTTGGAGCATCAGCACCTTTAACCTCCTGTTCCGTACAGGTTGCAATTTGTCCCCAGGATGAACGGGAAGACGGGGAACCAATGAGAGACTAGCTCTTGGTGTTGGGACAGGCACAGGTCACTCTATTTTCCCATCAGGAAGAAGAATTAACCACAGGCTCAGCCTGCCCCCCGGAACCAGAACAGGGCCTGAAGCCATCCTGCGCTTTTGCGGCCGGCTCCCAAAAAAGCGACTTGTAAAATGGAGCTTCAGGGCACTGCAATTCACAAACCTGCAGAGTTATAAATGATAACTCTCGTCCACAAATATATTGAGGGAAGGCAAAGAAGAGGATTTGAAATCAAGGCAGAATTGCAGGAAACAGATTTCAGGAGGTAGATACGAAAGGCCTTTAAATCACATGAAAAGCGGCAAAACGTTGACAATGATGCCCTTGGCCAAAAAGAGCGTATGCGTTTTTTCCTGAATATATTCAGGAAAAAACGCATACGCTCTTTTTGGCCAACCAAGCAACGTGGAAAGGCAAATCAGCGCTACAAAGAAGTCTCGCTTCCCATCGGTCAAAAGGGCCATGCTGAAAAAAGTGTCAAAACCAGAAATGCAGGACAGGCCATGGAGAAATGGGAGCCTTGCTACACTGATGGGCGGGATGTAAATTGCCAACAGCCACTCTGGAGAAGTGTACGGTGTGTCCTGAAACATCTAAAAAACACAGCTTAGAGAGCATAGGGCACTTCCACGCATGGGGGGATAAAGTGGGAAAATTGAAAATCAGCAAGACACAAGCACCCCAAAGTTTAGGGCTGCTCTGTTGACAAGGACCTCCACTTCCTTCCACCTTAAATATCCCAGGAAAGCGAAAAATGGATAAAAAAGTTGTGGTCCTTATGTACAATGGAATATCACTCAGCCATGAAATCAATATCATAAGGCTAGTAGCAGCATGATGAGTGGATTTAGGTAAGACGATTCTAAGTGAAATAAGTCACACAGAAAAGGACACTTCTCATAAGGTGTCACTTATAGAGGGAATGTAAAAACCGTTACACTTGAACTGAATTACAAAACAGAACAGAGTCACACATGCAGAAAACACACTATGGCTGCTTAACGGGAAAGGTGAGGTGGGGTGATACATAAAACAAGAGTTTCAAATTAGCTCAGATACCGTTCCATAAACCCAATATGTAATAGACAAGACCTACTCCTTGCTCAGAGAACTGGACTCAACACGCCCGATTCACCGCCCAAGAATATATCTGACTAGTAATAATCTTAAAACCTATGTATTGATATCTCTCTGTTAGTGTGTCAAGTGGGTGTAAAGCGGCATAAACACAGCCGTGAAAAGCAGCTAAACCCCATTATAAAAATAAATTACTTTTAAAAACCCATGAAACAAAGACAGGGAAAGAGAGAGAAATTCTTACACAATTCGTTCAGGGGCTGTGATGCAACCTGGATTGACCATATCTAGACCCACAGCTGGATGAGACATAAGGGTGGACACTCTTGGGGCTGAGAGGTTTGGTGAGGTTGGGTGAGCAAACGCAGACCCTTTAAAGTAATACTGCGTGCTACCCATCGCATGGGTCCCAAATCTCCAGGTTCAAGGGCATCTTCCTACATCGAAAACATGCATGAGAAACCCAGAAGATGGTACACCGTGTGATGGGGAAAGGTTTCTAAAACGCACCTCATTTCTCATCTCCTTGTGCTCGGGTTCGCCATTCCAGCCACTTTACTAGCAATCTCCCTACTTGGAGCATCAGCACCTTTAACCTCCTGTTCCGTACAGGTTGCAATTTGTCCTGAGGATGAACGGGAAGACGGGGAACCAATGAGAGACTAGCTCTTGGTGTTGGGACAGGCACAGGTCACTCTATTTTCCCATCAGGAAGAAGAATTAACCACAGGCTCAGCCTGCCCCCCGGAACCAGAACAGGGCCTGAAGCCATCCTGCGCTTTTGCGGCCGGCTCCCAAAAAAGCGACTTGTAAAATGGAGCTTCAGGGCACTGCAATTCACAAACCTGCAGAGTTATAAATGATAACTCTCGTCCACAAATATATTGAGGGAAGGCAAAGAAGAGGATTTGAAATCAAGGCAGAATTGCAGGAAACAGATTTCAGGAGGTAGATACGAATGGCCTTTAAATCACATGAAAAGCGGCAAAACGTTGACAATGATGCCCTTGGCCAAAAAGAGCGTATGCGTTTTTTCCTGAATATATTCAGGAAAAAACGCATACGCTCTTTTTGGCCAACCAAGCAACGTGGAAAGGCAAATCAGCGCTACAAAGAAGTCTCGCTTCCCATCGGTCAAAAGGGCCATGCTGAAAAAAGTGTCAAAACCAGAAATGCAGGACAGGCCATGGAGAAATGGGAGCCTTGCTACACTGATGGGCGGGATGTAAATTGCCAACAGCCACTCTGGAGAAGTGTACGGTGTGTCCTGAAACATCTAAAAAACACAGCTTAGAGAGCATAGGGCACTTCCACGCATGGGGGGATAAAGTGGGAAAATTGAAAATCAGCAAGACACAAGCACCCCAAAGTTTAGGGCTGCTCTGTTGACAAGGACCTCCACTTCCTTCCACCTTAAATATCCCAGGAAAGCGAAAAATGGATAAAAAAGTTGTGGTCCTTATGTACAATGGAATATCACTCAGCCATGAAATCAATGTCATAAGGCTAGTAGCAGCATGATGAGTGGATTTAGGTAAGACGATTCTAAGTGAAATAAGTCACACAGAAAAGGACACTTCTCATAAGGTGTCACTTATAGAGGGAATGTAAAAACCGTTACACTTGAACTGAATTACAAAACAGAACAGAGTCACACATGCAGAAAACACACTATGGCTGCTTAACGGGAAAGGTGAGGTGGGGTGATACATAAAACAAGAGTTTCAAATTAGCTCAGATACCGTTCCATAAACCCAATATGTAATAGACAAGACCTACTCCTTGCTCAGAGAACTGGACGCAACACGCCCGATTCACCGCACAAGAATATATCTGACTAGTAATAATCTTAAAACCTATGTATTGATATCTCTCTGTTAGTGTGTCAAGTGGGTGTAAAGCGGCATAAACACAGCCGTGAAAAGCAGCTAAACCCCATTATAAAAATAAATTACTTTTAAAAACCCATGAAACAAAGACAGGGAAAGAGAGAGAAATTCTTACACAATTCGTTCAGGGGCTGTGATGCAACCTGGATTGACCATATCTAGACCCACAGCTGGATGAGACATAAGGGTGGACACTCTTGGGGCTGAGAGGTTTGGTGAGGTTGGGTGAGCAAACGCAGACCCTTTAAAGTAATACTGCGTGCTACCCATCGCATGGGTCCCAAATCTCCAGGTTCAAGGGCATCTTCCTACATCGAAAACATGCATGAGAAACCCAGAAGATGGTACACCGTGTGATGGGGAAAGGTTTCTAAAACGCACCACATTTCTCATCTCCTTGTGCTCGGGTTCGCCATTCCAGCCACTTTACTAGCAATCTCCCTACTTGGAGCATCAGCACCTTTAACCTCCTGTTCCGTACAGGTTGCAATTTGTCCCCAGGATGAACGGGAAGACGGGGAACCAATGAGAGACTAGCTCTTGGTGTTGGGACAGGCACAGGTCACTCTATTTTCCCATCAGGAAGAAGAATTAACCACAGGCTCAGCCTGCCCCCCGGAACCAGAACAGGGCCTGAAGCCATCCTGCGCTTTTGCGGCCAGCTCCCAAAAAAGCGACTTGTAAAATGGAGCTTCAGGGCACTGCAATTCACAAACCTGCAGAGTTATAAATGATAACTCTCGTCCACAAATATATTGAGGGAAGGCAAAGAAGAGGATTTGAAATCAAGGCAGAATTGCAGGAAACAGATTTCAGGAGGTAGATTCGAATCGCCTTTAAAGCACATGAAAAGCGGCAAAACGTTGACAATGATGCCCTTTTTGGCCAACCAAGCAACCTGGAAAGGCAAATCAGCGCTACAAAGAAGTCTCGCTTCCCATCGGTCCAAAGGGCCATGCTGAAAAATGTGTCAAAACCAAAAATGCAGGACAGGCCATGGAGAAATGGGAGCCTTGCTACACTGATGGGCGGGATGTAAATTGCCAACAGCCACTCTGGAGAAGTGTACGGTGTGTCCTGAAACATCGAAAAAACACAGCTTAGAGAGCATAGGGCACTTCCACGCATGGGGGGATAAAGTGGGAAAATTGAAAATCAGCAAGACACAAGCACCCCAAAGTTTAGGGCTGCTCTGTTGACAAGGACCTCCACTTCCTTCCACCTTAAATATCCCAGGAAAGTGAAAAATGGATAAAAAAGTTGTGGTCCTTATGTACAATGGAATATCACTCAGCCATGAAATCAATATCATAAGGCTAGTAGCAGCATGATGAGTGGATTTAGGTAAGACGATTCTAAGTGAAATAAGTCACACAGAAAAGGACACTTCTCATAAGGTGTCACTTATAGAGGGAATGTAAAAACCGTTACACTTGAAATGAATTACAAAACAGAACAGAGTCACACATGCAGAAAACACACTATGGCTGCTTAACGGGAAAGGTGAGGTGGGGTGATACATAAAACAAGAGTTTCAAATTAGCTCAGATACCGTTCCATAAACCCAATATGTAATAGACAAGACCTACTCCTTGCTCAGAGAACTGGACTCAACACGCCCGATTCACCGCACAAGAATATATCTGACTAGAAAAAATCTTAAAACCTATGTATTGATATCTCTCTGTTAGTGTGTCAAGTGGGTGTAAAGCGGCATAAACACAGCCGTGAAAAGCAGCTAAACCCCATTATAAAAATAAATTACTTTTAAAAACCCATGAAACAAAGACAGGGAAAGAGAGAGAAATTCTTACACAATTCGTTCCGGGGCTGTGATGCAACCTGGATTGACCATATCTAGACCCACAGCTGGATGAGACATAAGGGTGGACACTCTTGGGGCTGAGAGGTTTGGTGAGGTTGGGTGAGCAAACGCAGACCCTTTAAAGTAATACTGCGTGCTACCCATCGCATGGGTCCCAAATCTCCAGGTTCAAGGGCATCTTCCTACATCGAAAACGTGCATGAGAAACCCAGAAGATGGTACACCGTGTGATGGGGAAAGGTTTCTAAAACGCACCTCATTTCTCATCTCCTTGTGCTCGGGTTCGCCATTCCAGCCACTTTACTAGCAATTTCCCTACTTGGAGCATCAGCACCTTTAACCTCCTGTTCCGTACAGGTTGCAATTTGTCCTGAGGATGAACGGGAAGACGGGGAACCAATGAGAGACTAGCTCTTGGTGTTGGGACAGGCACAGGTCACTCTATTTTCCCATCAGGAAGAAGAATTAGCCACAGGCTCAGCCTGCCCCCCAGAACCAGAACAGGGCCTGAAGCCATCCTGCGCTTTTGCGGCCAGCTGCCAAAAAAGCGACTTCTAAAATGGAGCTTTAGGGCACTGCAATTCACAAACCTGCAGAGTTATAAATGATAACTCTCGTCCACAAATATATTGAGGGAAGGCAAAGAAGAGGATTTGAAATCAAGGCAGAATTGCAGGAAACAGATTTCAGGAGGTAGATTCGAATCGCCTTTAAAGCACATGAAAAGCGGCAAAACGTTGACAATGATGCCCTTGGCCAAAAAGGGCGTATGCGTTTTTTCCTGAATATATTCAGGAAAAAACGCATACGCCCTTTTTGGCCAACCAAGCAACCTGGAAAGGCAAATCAGCGCTACAAAGAAGTCTCGCTTCCCATCGGTCAAAAGGGCCATGCTGAAAAAAGTGTCAAAACCAGAAATGCAGGACAGGCCATGGAGAAATGGGAGCCATGCTACACTGATGGGCGGGATGTAAATTGCCAACAGCCACTCTGGAGAAGTGTACGGTGGGTCCTGAAACATCTAAGAAACACAGCTTAGAGAGCATAGGGCACTTCCACGCATGGGGGGATAAAGTGGGAAAATTGAAAATCAGCAAGACACAAGCAGCCCAAAGTTTAGGGCTGCTCTGTTGACAAGGACCTCCACTTCATTCCACCTTAAATATCCCGGGAAAGCGAAAAATGGATAAAAAAGTTGTGGTCCTTATGTACAATGGAATATCACTCAGCCATGAAATCAATATCATAAGGCTAGTAGCAGCATGATGAGTGGATTTAGGTAAGACGATTCTAAGTGAAATAAGTCACACAGAAAAGGACACTTCTCATAAGGTGTCACTTATAGAGGGAATGTAAAAACCGTTACACTTGAAATGAATTACAAAACAGAACAGAGTCACACATGCAGAAAACACACTATGGCTGCTTAACGGGAAAGGTGAGGTGGGGTGATACATAAAACAAGAGTTTCAAATTAGCTCAGATACCGTTCCATAAACCCAATATGTAATAGACAAGACCTACTCCTTGCTCAGAGAACTGGACTCAACACGCCCGATTCACCGCACAAGAATATATCTGACTAGAAAAAATCTTAAAACCTATGTATTGATATCTCTCTGTTAGTGTGTCAAGTGGGTGTAAAGCGGCATAAACACAGCCGTGAAAAGCAGCTAAACCCCATTATAAAAATAAATTACTTTTAAAAACCCATGAAACAAAGACAGGGAAAGAGAGAGAAATTCTTACACAATTCGTTCCGGGGCTGTGATGCAACCTGGATTGACCATATCTAGACCCACAGCTGGATGAGACATAAGGGTGGACACTCTTGGGGCTGAGAGGTTTGGTGAGGTTGGGTGAGCAAACGCAGACCCTTTAAAGTAATACTGCGTGCTACCCATCGCATGGGTCCCAAATCTCGAGGTTCAAGGGCATCTTCCTACATCGAAAACGTGCATGAGAAACCCAGAAGATGGTACACCGTGTGATGGGGAAAGGTTTCTAAAACGCACCTCATTTCTCATCTCCTTGTGCTCGGGTTCGCCATTCCAGCCACTTTACTAGCAATTTCCCTACTTGGAGCATCAGCACCTTTAACCTCCTGTTCCGTACAGGTTGCAATTTGTCCTGAGGATGAACGGGAAGACGGGGAACCAATGAGAGACTAGCTCTTGGTGTTGGGACAGGCACAGGTCACTCTATTTTCCCATCAGGAAGAAGAATTAGCCACAGGCTCAGCCTGCCCCCCGGAACCAGAACAGGGCCTGAAGCCATCCTGCGCTTTTGCGGCCAGCTGCCAAAAAAGCGACTTCTAAAATGGAGCTTTAGGGCACTGCAATTCACAAACCTGCAGAGTTATAAATGATAACTCTCGTCCACAAATATATTGAGGGAAGGCAAAGAAGAGGATTTGAAATCAAGGCAGAATTGCAGGAAACAGATTTCAGGAGGTAGATTCGAATCGCCTTTAAAGCACATGAAAAGCGGCAAAACGTTGACAATGATGCCCTTGGCCAAAAAGGGCGTATGCGTTTTTTCCTGAATATATTCAGGAAAAAACGCATACGCCCTTTTTGGCCAACCAAGCAACCTGGAAAGGCAAATCAGCGCTACAAAGAAGTCTCGCTTCCCATCGGTCAAAAGGGCCATGCTGAAAAAAGTGTCAAAACCAGAAATGCAGGACAGGCCATGGAGAAATGGGAGCCATGCTACACTGATGGGCGGGATGTAAATTGCCAACAGCCACTCTGGAGAAGTGTACGGTGGGTCCTGAAACATCTAAGAAACACAGCTTAGAGAGCATAGGGCACTTCCACGCATGGGGGGATAAAGTGGGAAAATTGAAAATCAGCAAGACACAAGCAGCCCAAAGTTTAGGGCTGCTCTGTTGACAAGGACCTCCACTTCATTCCACCTTAAATATCCCAGGAAAGCGAAAAATGGATAAAAAAGTTGTGGTCCTTATGTACAATGGAATATCACTCAGCCATGAAATCAATATCATAAGGCTAGTAGCAGCATGATGAGTGGATTTAGGTAAGACGATTCTAAGTGAAATAAGTCACACAGAAAAGGACACTTCTCATAAGGTGTCACTTATAGAGGGAATGTAAAAACCGTTACACTTGAAATGAATTACAAAACAGAACAGAGTCACACATGCAGAAAACACACTATGGCTGCTTAACGGGAAAGGTGAGGTGGGGTGATACATAAAACAAGAGTTTCAAATTAGCTCAGATACCGTTCCATAAACCCAATATGTAATAGACAAGACCTACTCCTTGCTCAGAGAACTGGACTCAACACGCCCGATTCACCGCACAAGAATATATCTGACTAGAAAAAATCTTAAAACCTATGTATTGATATCTCTCTGTTAGTGTGTCAAGTGGGTGTAAAGTGGCATAAACACAGCCGTGAAAAGCAGCTAAACCCCATTATAAAAATAAATTACTTTTAAAAACCCATGAAACAAAGACAGGGAAAGAGAGAGAAATTCTTACACAATTCGTTCCGGGGCTGTGATGCAAACTGGATTGACCATATCTAGACCCACAGCTGGATGAGACATAAGGGTGGACACTCTTGGGGCTGAGAGGTTTGGTGAGGTTGGGTGAGCAAACGCAGACCCTTTAAAGTAATACTGCGTGCTACCCATCGCATGGGTCCCAAATCTCCAGGTTCAAGGGCATCTTCCTACATCGAAAACATGCAT
Organism: Balaenoptera physalus; assembly: GCF_965194825.1. Classification (NCBI taxonomy): domain Eukaryota; kingdom Metazoa; phylum Chordata; class Mammalia; order Artiodactyla; family Balaenopteridae; genus Balaenoptera; species Balaenoptera physalus. The sequence continues at coordinate 275,461 of NW_028125750.1, forward strand.
GAGAAACCCAGAAGATGGTACACCGTGTGATGGGGAAAGGTTTCTAAAACGCACCTCATTTCTCATCTCCTTGTGCTCGGGTTCGCCATTCCAGCCACTTTACTAGCAATTTCCCTACTTGGAGCATCAGCACCTTTAACCTCCTGTTCCGTACAGGTTGCAATTTGTCCTGAGGATGAACGGGAAGACGGGGAACCAATGAGAGACTAGCTCTTGGTGTTGGGACAGGCACAGGTCACTCTATTTTCCCATCAGGAAGAAGAATTAGCCACAGGCTCAGCCTGCCCCCCGGAACCAGAACAGGGCCTGAAGCCATCCTGCGCTTTTGCGGCCAGCTGCCAAAAAAGCGACTTCTAAAATGGAGCTTTAGGGCACTGCAATTCACAAACCTGCAGAGTTATAAATGATAACTCTCGTCCACAAATATATTGAGGGAAGGCAAAGAAGAGGATTTGAAATCAAGGCAGAATTGCAGGAAACAGATTTCAGGAGGTAGATTCGAATCGCCTTTAAAGCACATGAAAAGCGGCAAAACGTTGACAATGATGCCCTTGGCCAAAAAGGGCGTATGCGTTTTTTCCTGAATATATTCAGGAAAAAACGCATACGCCCTTTTTGGCCAACCAAGCAACCTGGAAAGGCAAAGCAGCGCTACAAAGAAGTCTCGCTTCCCATCGGTCCAAAGGGCCATGCTGAAAAAAGTGTCAAAACCAGAAATGCAGGACAGGCCATGGAGAAATGGGAGCCTTGCTACACTGATGGGCGGGATGTAAATTGCCAACAGCCACTCTGGAGAAGTGTACGGTGGGTCCTGAAACATCTAAAAAACACAGCTTAGATAGCATAGGGCACTTCCACGCATGGGGGGATAAAGTGGGAAAATTGAAAATCAGCAAGACACAAGCAGCCCAAAGTTTAGGGCTGCTCTGTTGACAAGGACCTCCACTTCATTCCACCTTAAATATCCCGGGAAAGCGAAAAATGGATAAAAAAGTTGTGGTCCTTATGTACAATGGAATATCACTCAGCCATGAAATCAATGTCATAAGGCTAGTAGCAGCATGATGAGTGGATTTAGGTAAGACGATTCTAAGTGAAATAAGTCACACAGAAAAGGACACTTCTCATAAGGTGTCACTTATAGAGGGAATGTAAAAACCGTTACACTTGAACTGAATTACAAAACAGAACAGAGTCACACATGCAGAAAACACACTATGGCTGCTTAACGGGAAAGGTGAGGTGGGGTGATACATAAAACAAGAGTTTCAAATTAGCTCAGATACCGTTCCATAAACCCAATATGTAATAGACAAGACCTACTCCTTGCTCAGAGAACTGGACTCAACACGCCCGATTCACCGCACAAGAATATATCTGACTAGTAATAATCTTAAAACCTATGTATTGATATCTCTCTGTTAGTGTGTCAAGTGGGTGTAAAGCGGCCTAAACACAGCCGTGAAAAGCAGCTAAACCCCATTATAAAAATAAATTACTTTTAAAAACCCATGAAACAAAGACAGGGAAAGAGAGAGAAATTCTTACACAATTCGTTCCGGGGCTGTGATGCAACCTGGATTGACCATATCTAGACACACAGCTGGATGAGACATAAGGGTGGACACTCTTGGGGCTGAGAGGTTTGGTGAGGTTGGGTGAGCAAACGCAGACCCTTTAAAGTAATACTGCGTGTTACCCATCGCATGGGTCCCAAATCTCCAGGTTCAAGGGCATCTTCCTACATCGAAAACATGCATGAGAAACCCAGAAGATGGTACACCGTGTGATGGGGAAAGGTTTCTAAAACGCACCTCATTTCTCATCTCCTTGTACTCGGGTTCGCCATTCCAGCCACTTTACTAGCAATCTCCCTACTTGGAGCATCAGCACCTTTAACCTCCTGTTCCGTACAGGTTGCAATTTGTCCTGAGGATGAACGGGAAGACGGGGAACCAATGAGAGACAAGCTCTTGGTGTTGGGACAGGCACAGGTCACTCTATTTTCCCATCAGGAAGAAGAATTAGCCACAGGCTCAGCCTGCCCCCCGGAACCAGAACAGGGCCTGAAGCCATCCTGCGCTTTTGCGGCCAGTTCCAAAAAAGCGACTTCTAAAATGGAGCTTTAGGGCACTGCAATTCACAAACCTGCAGAGTTATAAATGATAACTCTCGTCCACAAATATATGGAGGGAAGGCAAAGAAGAGGATTTGAAATCAAGGCAGAATTGCAGGAAACAGATTTCAGGAGGTAGATTCGAATCGCCTTTAAAGCACAGGAAAAGCGGCAAAAGGTTGACAATGATGCCCTTGGTCAAAAAGGGCGTATGCGTTTTTTCCTGAATATATTCAGGAAAAAACGCATACGCCCTTTTTGGCCAACCAAGCAACCTGGAAAGGCAAATCAGCGCTACAAAGAAGTCTCGCTTCCCATCGGTCAAAAGGGCCATGCTGAAAAAAGTGTCAAAACCAGAAATGCAGGACAGGCCATGGAGAAATGGGAGCCTTGCTACACTGATGGGCGGAATGTAAATTGCCAACAGCCACTCTGGAGAAGTGTACGGTGTGTCCTGAAACATCTAAAAAACACAGCTTAGAGAGCATAGGGCACTTCCATGCCTGGGGGGATAAAGTAGGAAAATTGAAAATCAGCAAGACACAAGAACCCCAAAGTTTAGGGCTGCTCTGTTGACAAGGACCTCCACTTCCTTCCACCTTAAATATCCCAGGAAAGCGAAAAATGGATAAAAAAGTTGTGGTCCTTATGTACAATGGAATATCACTCAGCCATGAAATCAATGTCATAAGGCTAGTAGCAGCATGATGAGTGGATTTAGGTAAGACGATTCTAAGTGAAATAAGTCACACAGAAAAGGACACTTCTCATAAGGTGTCACTTATAGAGGGAATGTAAAAACCGTTACACTTGAACTGAATTACAAAACAGAACAGAGTCACACATGCAGAAAACACACTATGGCTGCTTAACGGGAAAGGTGAGGTGGGGTGATACATAAAACAAGAGTTTCAAATTAGCTCAGATACCGTTCCATAAACCCAATATGTAATAGACAAGACCTACTCCTTGCTCAGAGAACTGGACTCAACACGCCCGATTCACCGCCCAAGAATATATCTGACTAGTAATAATCTTAAAACCTATGTATTGATATCTCTCTGTTAGTGTGTCAAGTGGGTGTAAAGCGGCATAAACACAGCCGTGAAAAGCAGCTAAACCCCATTATAAAAATAAATTACTTTTAAAAACCCATGAAACAAAGACAGGGAAAGAGAGAGAAATTCTTACACAATTCGTTCAGGGGCTGTGATGCAACCTGGATTGACCATATCTAGACCCACAGCTGGATGAGACATAAGGGTGGACACTCTTGGGGCTGAGAGGTTTGGTGAGGTTGGGTGAGCAAACGCACACCCTTTAAAGTAATACTGCGTGCTACCCATCGCATGGGTCCCAAATCTCCAGGTTCAAGGGCATCTTCCTACATCGAAAACATGCATGAGAAACCCAGAAGATGGTACACCGTGTGATGGGGAAAGGTTTCTAAAACGCACCTCATTTCTCATCTCCTTGTGCTCGGGTTCGCCATTCCAGCCACTTTACTAGCAATCTCCCTACTTGGAGCATCAGCACCTTTAACCTCCTGTTCCGTACAGGTTGCAATTTGTCCTGAGGATGAACGGGAAGACGGGGAACCAATGAGAGACTAGCTCTTGGTGTTGGGACAGGCACAGGTCACTCTATTTTCCCATCAGGAAGAAGAATTAACCACAGGCTCAGCCTGCCCCCCGGAACCAGAACAGGGCCTGAAGCCATCCTGCGCTTTTGCGGCCGGCTCCCAAAAAAGCGACTTGTAAAATGGAGCTTCAGGGCACTGCAATTCACAAACCTGCAGAGTTATAAATGATAACTCTCGTCCACAAATATATTGAGGGAAGGCAAAGAAGAGGATTTGAAATCAAGGCAGAATTGCAGGAAACAGATTTCAGGAGGTAGATACGAATGGCCTTTAAATCACATGAAAAGCGGCAAAACGTTGACAATGATGCCCTTGGCCAAAAAGAGCGTATGCGTTTTTTCCTGAATATATTCAGGAAAAAACGCATACGCTCTTTTTGGCCAACCAAGCAACGTGGAAAGGCAAATCAGCGCTACAAAGAAGTCTCGCTTCCCATCGGTCAAAAGGGCCATGCTGAAAAAAGTGTCAAAACCAGAAATGCAGGACAGGCCATGGAGAAATGGGAGCCTTGCTACACTGATGGGCGGGATGTAAATTGCCAACAGCCACTCTGGAGAATTGTACGGTGTGTCCTGAAACATCGAAAAAACACAGCTTAGAGAGCATAGGGCACTTCCACGCATGGGGGGATAAAGTGGGAAAATTGAAAATCAGCAAGACACAAGCACCCCAAAGTTTAGGGCTGCTCTGTTGACAAGGACCTCCACTTCCTTCCACCTTAAATATCCTAGGAAAGCGAAAAATGGATAAAAAAGTTGTGGTCCTTATGTACAATGGAATATCACTCAGCCATGAAATCAATATCATAAGGCTAGTAGCAGCATGATGAGTGGATTTAGGTAAGACGATTCTAAGTGAAATAAGTCACACAGAAAAGGACACTTCTCATAAGGTGTCACTTATAGAGGGAATGTAAAAACCGTTACACTTGAACTGAATTACAAAACAGAACAGAGTCACACATGCAGAAAACACACTATGGCTGCTTAACGGGAAAGGTGAGGTGGGGTGATACATAAAACAAGAGTTTCAAATTAGCTCAGATACCGTTCCATAAACCCAATATGTAATAGACAAGACCTACTCCTTGCTCAGAGAACTGGACTCAACACGCCCGATTCACCGCACAAGAATATATCTGACTAGTAATAATCTTAAAACCTATGTATTGATATCTCTCTGTTAGTGTGTCAAGTGGGTGTAAAGCGGCATAAACACAGCCGTGAAAAGCAGCTAAACCCCATTATAAAAATAAATTACTTTTAAAAACCCATGAAACAAAGACAGGGAAAGAGAGAGAAATTCTTACACAATTCGTTCAGGGGCTGTGATGCAACCTGGATTGACCATATCTAGACCCACAGCTGGATGAGACATAAGGGTGGACACTCTTGGGGCTGAGAGGTTTGGTGAGGTTGGGTGAGCAAACGCAGACCCTTTAAAGTAATACTGCGTGCTACCCATCGCATGGGTCCCAAATCTCCAGGTTCAAGGGCATCTTCCTACATCGAAAACATGCATGAGAAACCCAGAAGATGGTACACCGTGTGATGGGGAAAGGTTTCTAAAACGCACCTCATTTCTCATCTCCTTGTGCTCGGGTTCGCCATTCCAGCCACTTTACTAGCAATCTCCCTACTTGGAGCATCAGCACCTTTAACCTCCTGTTCCGTACAGGTTGCAATTTGTCCTGAGGATGAACGGGAAGACGGGGAACCAATGAGAGACTAGCTCTTGGTGTTGGGACAGGCACAGGTCACTCTATTTTCCCATCAGGAAGAAGAATTAACCACAGGCTCAGCCTGCCCCCCGGAACCAGAACAGGGCCTAAAGCCATCCTGCGCTTTTGCGGCCGGCTCCCAAAAAAGCGACTTGTAAAATGGAGCTTCAGGGCACTGCAATTCACAAACCTGCAGAGTTATAAATGATAACTCTCGTCCACAAATATATTGAGGGAAGGCAAAGAAGAGGATTTGAAATCAAGGCAGAATTGCAGGAAACAGATTTCAGGAGGTAGATTCGAATCGCCTTTAAAGCACATGAAACGCGGCAAAAGGTTGACAATGATGCCCTTGGCCAAAAAGGGCGTATGCGTTTTTTCCTGAATATATTCAGGAAAAAACGCATACGCCCTTTTTGGCCAACCAAGCAACCTGGAAAGGCAAAGCAGCGCTACAAAGAAGTCTCGCTTCCCATCGGTCAAAAGGGCCATGCTGAAAAAAGTGTCAAAACCAGAAATGCAGGACAGGCTATGGAGAAATGGGAGCCTTGCTACACTGATGGGCGGGATGTAAATTGCCAACAGCCACTCTGGAGAAGTGTATGGTGGGTCCTGAAACATCTAAAAAACACAGCTTAGAGAGCATAGGGCACTTCCACGCATGGGGGGATAAAGTGGGAAAATTGAAAATCAGCAAGACACAAGCAGCCCAAAGTTTAGGGCTGCTCTGTTGACAAGGACCTCCACTTCATTCCACCTTAAATATCCCGGGAAAGCGAAAAATGGATAAAAAAGTTGTGGTCCCTATGTACAATGGAATATCACTCAGCCATGAAATCAATGTCATAAGGCTAGTAGCAGCATGATGAGTGGATTTAGGTAAGACGATTCTAAGTGAAATAAGTCACACAGAAAAGGACACTTCTCATAAGGTGTCACTTATAGAGGGAATGTAAAAACCGTTACACTTGAACTGAATTACAAAACAGAACAGAGTCACACATGCAGAAAACACACTATGGCTGCTTAACGGGAAAGGTGAGGTGGGGTGATACATAAAACAAGAGTTTCAAATTAGCTCAGATACTGTTCCATAAACCCAATATGTAATAGACAAGACCTACTCCTTGCTCAGAGAACTGGACTCAACACGCCCGATTCACCGCACAAGAATATATCTGACTAGAAAAAATCTTAAAACCTATGTATTGATATCTCTCTGTTAGTGTGTCAAGTGGGTGTAAAGCGGCCTAAACACAGCCGTGAAAAGCAGCTAAACCCCATTATAAAAATAAATTACTTTTAAAAACCCATGAAACAAAGACAGGGAAAGAGAGAGAAATTCTTACACAATTCGTTCCGGGGCTGTGATGCAACCTGGATTGACCATATCTAGACCCACAGCTGGATGAGACATAAGGGTGGACACTCTTGGGGCTGAGAGGTTTGGTGAGGTTGGGTGAGCAAACGCAGACCCTTTAAAGTAATACTGCGTGTTACCCATCGCATGGGTCCCAAATCTCCAGGTTCAAGGGCATCTTCCTACATCGAAAACATGCATGAGAAACCCAGAAGATGGTACACCGTGTGATGGGGAAAGGTTTCTAAAACGCACCTCATTTCTCATCTCCTTGTACTCGGGTTCGCCATTCCAGCCACTTTACTAGCAATCTCCCTACTTGGAGCATCAGCACCTTTAACCTCCTGTTCCGTACAGGTTGCAATTTGTCCTGAGGATGAACGGGAAGACGGGGAACCAATGAGAGACAAGCTCTTGGTGTTGGGACAGGCACAGGTCACTCTATTTTCCCATCAGGAAGAAGAATTAGCCACAGGCTCAGCCTGCCCCCCGGAACCAGAACAGGGCCTGAAGCCATCCTGCGCTTTTGCGGCCAGCTCCCAAAAAAGCGACTTCTAAAATGGAGCTTTAGGGAACTGCAATTCACAAACCTGCAGAGTTATAAATGATAACTCTCGTCCACAAATATATGGAGGGAAGGCAAAGAAGAGGATTTGAAATCAAGGCAGAATTGCAGGAAACAGATTTCAGGAGGTAGATTCGAATCGCCTTTAAAGCACAGGAAAAGCGGCAAAAGGTTGACAATGATGCCCTTGGTCAAAAAGGGCGTATGCGTTTTTTCCTGAATATATTCAGGAAAAAACGCATACGCCCTTTTTGGCCAACCAAGCAACCTGGAAAGGCAAATCAGCGCTACAAAGAAGTCTCGCTTCCCATCGGTCAAAAGGGCCATGCTGAAAAAAGTGTCAAAACCAGAAATGCAGGACAGGCCATGGAGAAATGGGAGCCTTGCTACACTGATGGGCGGAATGTAAATTGCCAACAGCCACTCTGGAGAAGTGTACGGTGTGTCCTGAAACATCTAAAAAACACAGCTTAGAGAGCATAGGGCACTTCCATGCCTGGGGGGATAAAGTAGGAAAATTGAAAATCAGCAAGACACAAGAACCCCAAAGTTTAGGGCTGCTCTGTTGACAAGGACCTCCACTTCCTTCCACCTTAAATATCCCAGGAAAGCGAAAAATGGATAAAAAAGTTGTGGTCCTTATGTACAATGGAATATCACTCAGCCATGAAATCAATGTCATAAGGCTAGTAGCAGCATGATGAGTGGATTTAGGTAAGACGATTCTAAGTGAAATAAGTCACACAGAAAAGGACACTTCTCATAAGGTGTCACTTATAGAGGGAATGTAAAAACCGTTACACTTGAACTGAATTACAAAACAGAACAGAGTCACACATGCAGAAAACACACTATGGCTGCTTAACGGGAAAGGTGAGGTGGGGTGATACATAAAACAAGAGTTTCAAATTAGCTCAGATACCGTTCCATAAACCCAATATGTAATAGACAAGACCTACTCCTTGCTCAGAGAACTGGACTCAACACGCCCGATTCACCGCACAAGAATATATCTGACTAGAAAAAATCTTAAAACCTATGTATTGATATCTCTCTGTTAGTGTGTCAAGTGGGTGTAAAGTGGCATAAACACAGCCGTGAAAAGCAGCTAAACCCCATTATAAAAATAAATTACTTTTAAAAACCCATGAAACAAAGACAGGGAAAGAGAGAGAAATTCTTACACAATTCGTTCCGGGGCTGTGATGCAACCTGGATTGACCATATCTAGACCCACAGCTGGATGAGACATAAGGGTGGACACTCTTGGGGCTGAGAGGTTTGGTGAGGTTGGGTGAGCAAACGCAGACCCTTTAAAGTAATACTGCGTGCTACCCATCGCATGGGTCCCAAATCTCCAGGTTCAAGGGCATCTTCCTACATCGAAAACATGCATGAGAAACCCAGAAGATGGTACACCGTGTGATGGGGAAAGGTTTCTAAAACGCACCTCATTTCTCATCTCCTTGTGCTCGGGTTCGCCATTCCAGCCACTTTACTAGCAATTTCCCTACTTGGAGCATCAGCACCTTTAACCTCCTGTTCCGTACAGGTTGCAATTTGTCCTGAGGATGAACGGGAAGACGGGGAACCAATGAGAGACTAGCTCTTGGTGTTGGGACAGGCACAGGTCACTCTATTTTCCCATCAGGAAGAAGAATTAGCCACAGGCTCAGCCTGCCCCCCGGAACCAGAACAGGGCCTGAAGCCATCCTGCGCTTTTGCGGCCAGCTGCCAAAAAAGCGACTTCTAAAATGGAGCTTTAGGGCACTGCAATTCACAAACCTGCAGAGTTATAAATGATAACTCTCGTCCACAAATATATTGAGGGAAGGCAAAGAAGAGGATTTGAAATCAAGGCAGAATTGCAGGAAACAGATTTCAGGAGGTAGATTCGAATCGCCTTTAAAGCACATGAAAAGCGGCAAAACGTTGACAATGATGCCCTTGGCCAAAAAGGGCGTATGCGTTTTTTCCTGAATATATTCAGGAAAAAACGCATACGCCCTTTTTGGCCAACCAAGCAACCTGGAAAGGCAAAGCAGCGCTACAAAGAAGTCTCGCTTCCCATCGGTCCAAAGGGCCATGCTGAAAAAAGTGTCAAAACCAGAAATGCAGGACAGGCCATGGAGAAATGGGAGCCTTGCTACACTGATGGGCGGGATGTAAATTGCCAACAGCCACTCTGGAGAAGTGTACGGTGGGTCCTGAAACATCTAAAAAACACAGCTTAGAGAGCATAGGGCACTTCCACGCATGGGGGGATAAAGTGGGAAAATTGAAAATCAGCAAGACACAAGCAGCCCAAAGTTTAGGGCTGCTATGTTGACAAGGACCTCCACTTCATTCCACCTTAAATATCCCGGGAAAGCGAAAAATGGATAAAAAAGTTGTGGTCCCTATGTACAATGGAATATCACTCAGCCATGAAATCAATGTCATAAGGCTAGTAGCAGCATGATGAGTGGATTTAGGTAAGACGATTCTAAGTGAAATAAGTCACACAGAAAAGGACACTTCTCATAAGGTGTCACTTATAGAGGGAATGTAAAAACCGTTACACTTGAACTGAATTACAAAACAGAACAGAGTCACACATGCAGAAAACACACTATGGCTGCTTAACGGGAAAGGTGAGGTGGGGTGATACATAAAACAAGAGTTTCAAATTAGCTCAGATACCGTTCCATAAACCCAATATGTAATAGACAAGACCTACTCCTTGCTCAGAGAACTGGACTCAACACGCCCGATTCACCGCACAAGAATATATCTGACTAGTAATAATCTTAAAACCTATGTATTGATATCTCTCTGTTAGTGTGTCAAGTGGGTGTAAAGCGGCATAAACACAGCCGTGAAAAGCAGCTAAACCCCATTATAAAAATAAATTACTTTTAAAAACCCATGAAACAAAGACAGGGAAAGAGAGAGAAATTCTTACACAATTCGTTCCGGGGCTGTGATGCAACCTGGATTGACCATATCTAGACCCACAGCTGGATGAGACATAAGGGTGGACACTCTTGGGGCTGAGAGGTTTGGTGAGGTTGGGTGAGCAAACGCAGACCCTTTAAAGTAATACTGCGTGTTACCCATCGCATGGGTCCCAAATCTCCAGGTTCAAGGGCATCTTCCTACATCGAAAACATGCATGAGAAACCCAGAAGATGGTACACCGTGTGATGGGGAAAGGTTTCTAAAACGCACCTCATTTCTCATCTCCTTGTACTCGGGTTCGCCATTCCAGCCACTTTACTAGCAATCTCCCTACTTGGAGCATCAGCACCTTTAACCTCCTGTTCCGTACAGGTTGCAATTTGTCCTGAGGATGAACGGGAAGACGGGGAACCAATGAGAGACAAGCTCTTGGTGTTGGGACAGGCACAGGTCACTCTATTTTCCCATCAGGAAGAAGAATTAGCCACAGGCTCAGCCTGCCCCCCGGAACCAGAACAGGGCCTGAAGCCATCCTGCGCTTTTGCGGCCAGTTCCAAAAAAGCGACTTCTAAAATGGAGCTTTAGGGCACTGCAATTCACAAACCTGCAGAGTTATAAATGATAACTCTCGTCCACAAATATATGGAGGGAAGGCAAAGAAGAGGATTTGAAATCAAGGCAGAATTGCAGGAAACAGATTTCAGGAGGTAGATTCGAATCGCCTTTAAAGCACAGGAAAAGCGGCAAAAGGTTGACAATGATGCCCTTGGTCAAAAAGGGCGTATGCGTTTTTTCCTGAATATATTCAGGAAAAAACGCATACGCCCTTTTTGGCCAACCAAGCAACCTGGAAAGGCAAATCAGCGCTACAAAGAAGTCTCGCTTCCCATCGGTCAAAAGGGCCATGCTGAAAAAAGTGTCAAAACCAGAAATGCAGGACAGGCCATGGAGAAATGGGAGCCTTGCTACACTGATGGGCGGAATGTAAATTGCCAACAGCCACTCTGGAGAAGTGTACGGTGTGTCCTGAAACATCTAAAAAACACAGCTTAGAGAGCATAGGGCACTTCCATGCCTGGGGGGATAAAGTAGGAAAATTGAAAATCAGCAAGACACAAGAACCCCAAAGTTTAGGGCTGCTCTGTTGACAAGGACCTCCACTTCCTTCCACCTTAAATATCCCAGGAAAGCGAAAAATGGATAAAAAAGTTGTGGTCCTTATGTACAATGGAATATCACTCAGCCATGAAATCAATGTCATAAGGCTAGTAGCAGCATGATGAGTGGATTTAGGTAAGACGATTCTAAGTGAAATAAGTCACACAGAAAAGGACACTTCTCATAAGGTGTCACTTATAGAGGGAATGTAAAAACCGTTACACTTGAACTGAATTACAAAACAGAACAGAGTCACACATGCAGAAAACACACTATGGCTGCTTAACGGGAAAGGTGAGGTGGGGTGATACATAAAACAAGAGTTTCAAATTAGCTCAGATACCGTTCCATAAACCCAATATGTAATAGACAAGACCTACTCCTTGCTCAGAGAACTGGACTCAACACGCCCGATTCACCGCCCAAGAATATATCTGACTAGTAATAATCTTAAAACCTATGTATTGATATCTCTCTGTTAGTGTGTCAAGTGGGTGTAAAGCGGCATAAACACAGCCGTGAAAAGCAGCTAAACCCCATTATAAAAATAAATTACTTTTAAAAACCCATGAAACAAAGACAGGGAAAGAGAGAGAAATTCTTACACAATTCGTTCCGGGGCTGTGATGCAACCTGGATTGACCATATCTAGACCCACAGCTGGATGAGACATAAGGGTGGACACTCTTGGGGCTGAGAGGTTTGGTGAGGTTGGGTGAGCAAACGCACACCCTTTAAAGTAATACTGCGTGCTACCCATCGCATGGGTCCCAAATCTCCAGGTTCAAGGGCATCTTCCTACATCGAAAACATGCATGAGAAACCCAGAAGATGGTACACCGTGTGATGGGGAAAGGTTTCTAAAACGCACCTCATTTCTCATCTCCTTGTGCTCGGGTTCGCCATTCCAGCCACTTTACTAGCAATCTCCCTACTTGGAGCATCAGCACCTTTAACCTCCTGTTCCGTACAGGTTGCAATTTGTCCTGAGGATGAACGGGAAGACGGGGAACCAATGAGAGACTAGCTCTTGGTGTTGGGACAGGCACAGGTCACTCTATTTTCCCATCAGGAAGAAGAATTAACCACAGGCTCAGCCTGCCCCCCGGAACCAGAACAGGGCCTGAAGCCATCCTGCGCTTTTGCGGCCGGCTCCCAAAAAAGCGACTTGTAAAATGGAGCTTCAGGGCACTGCAATTCACAAACCTGCAGAGTTATAAATGATAACTCTCGTCCACAAATATATTGAGGGAAGGCAAAGAAGAGGATTTGAAATCAAGGCAGAATTGCAGGAAACAGATTTCAGGAGGTAGATACGAATGGCCTTTAAATCACATGAAAAGCGGCAAAACGTTGACAATGATGCCCTTGGCCAAAAAGAGCGTATGCGTTTTTTCCTGAATATATTCAGGAAAAAACGCATACGCTCTTTTTGGCCAACCAAGCAACGTGGAAAGGCAAATCAGCGCTACAAAGAAGTCTCGCTTCCCATCGGTCAAAAGGGCCATGCTGAAAAAAGTGTCAAAACCAGAAATGCAGGACAGGCCATGGAGAAATGGGAGCCTTGCTACACTGATGGGCGGGATGTAAATTGCCAACAGCCACTCTGGAGAATTGTACGGTGTGTCCTGAAACATCGCAAAAACACAGCTTAGAGAGCATAGGGCACTTCCACGCATGGGGGGATAAAGTGGGAAAATTGAAAATCAGCAAGACACAAGCACCCCAAAGTTTAGGGCTGCTCTGTTGACAAGGACCTCCACTTCCTTCCACCTTAAATATCCTAGGAAAGCGAAAAATGGATAAAAAAGTTGTGGTCCTTATGTACAATGGAATATCACTCAGCCATGAAATCAATGTCATAAGGCTAATAGCAGCATGATGAGTGGATTTAGGTAAGACGATTCTAAGTGAAATAAGTCACACAGAAAAGGACACTTCTCATAAGGTGTCACTTATAGAGGGAATGTAAAAACCGTTACACTTGAACTGAATTACAAAACAGAACAGAGTCACACATGCAGAAAACACACTATGGCTGCTTAACGGGAAAGGTGAGGTGGGGTGATACATAAAACAAGAGTTTCAAATTAGCTCAGATACCGTTCCATAAACCCAATATGTAATAGACAAGACCTACTCCTTGCTCAGAGAACTGGACTCAACACGCCCGATTCACCGCACAAGAATATATCTGACTAGTAATAATCTTAAAACCTATGTATTGATATCTCTCTGTTAGTGTGTCAAGTGGGTGTAAAGCGGCATAAACACAGCCGTGAAAAGCAGCTAAACCCCATTATAAAAATAAATTACTTTTAAAAACCCATGAAACAAAGACAGGGAAAGAGAGAGAAATTCTTACACAATTCGTTCAGGGGCTGTGATGCAACCTGGATTGACCATATCTAGACCCACAGCTGGATGAGACATAAGGGTGGACACTCTTGGGGCTGAGAGGTTTGGTGAGGTTGGGTGAGCAAACGCAGACCCTTTAAAGTAATACTGCGTGCTACCCATCGCATGGGTCCCAAATCTCCAGGTTCAAGGGCATCTTCCTACATCGAAAACATGCATGAGAAACCCAGAAGATGGTACACCGTGTGATGGGGAAAGGTTTCTAAAACGCACCTCATTTCTCATCTCCTTGTGCTCGGGTTCGCCATTCCAGCCACTTTACTAGCAATCTCCCTACTTGGAGCATCAGCACCTTTAACCTCCTGTTCCGTACAGGTTGCAATTTGTCCTGAGGATGAACGGGAAGACGGGGAACCAATGAGAGACTAGCTCTTGGTGTTGGGACAGGCACAGGTCACTCTATTTTCCCATCAGGAAGAAGAATTAACCACAGGCTCAGCCTGCCCCCCGGAACCAGAACAGGGCCTAAAGCCATCCTGCGCTTTTGCGGCCGGCTCCCAAAAAAGCGACTTGTAAAATGGAGCTTCAGGGCACTGCAATTCACAAACCTGCAGAGTTATAAATGATAACTCTCGTCCACAAATATATTGAGGGAAGGCAAAGAAGAGGATTTGAAATCAAGGCAGAATTGCAGGAAACAGATTTCAGGAGGTAGATTCGAATCGCCTTTAAAGCACATGAAACGCGGCAAAAGGTTGACAATGATGCCCTTGGCCAAAAAGGGCGTATGCGTTTTTTCCTGAATATATTCAGGAAAAAACGCATACGCCCTTTTTGGCCAACCAAGCAACCTGGAAAGGCAAAGCAGCGCTACAAAGAAGTCTCGCTTCCCATCGGTCAAAAGGGCCATGCTGAAAAAAGTGTCAAAACCAGAAATGCAGGACAGGCTATGGAGAAATGGGAGCCTTGCTACACTGATGGGCGGGATGTAAATTGCCAACAGCCACTCTGGAGAAGTGTATGGTGGGTCCTGAAACATCTAAAAAACACAGCTTAGAGAGCATAGGGCACTTCCACGCATGGGGGGATAAAGTGGGAAAATTGAAAATCAGCAAGACACAAGCAGCCCAAAGTTTAGGGCTGCTCTGTTGACAAGGACCTCCACTTCATTCCACCTTAAATATCCCGGGAAAGCGAAAAATGGATAAAAAAGTTGTGGTCCCTATGTACAATGGAATATCACTCAGCCATGAAATCAATGTCATAAGGCTAGTAGCAGCATGATGAGTGGATTTAGGTAAGACGATTCTAAGTGAAATAAGTCACACAGAAAAGGACACTTCTCATAAGGTGTCACTTATAGAGGGAATGTAAAAACCGTTACACTTGAACTGAATTACAAAACAGAACAGAGTCACACATGCAGAAAACACACTATGGCTGCTTAACGGGAAAGGTGAGGTGGGGTGATACATAAAACAAGAGTTTCAAATTAGCTCAGATACCGTTCCATAAACCCAATATGTAATAGACAAGACCTACTCCTTGCTCAGAGAACTGGACTCAACACGCCCGATTCACCGCACAAGAATATATCTGACTAGTAATAATCTTAAAACCTATGTAGTGATATCTCTCTGTTAGTGTGTCAAGTGGGTGTAAAGCGGCCTAAACACAGCCGTGAAAAGCAGCTAAACCCCATTATAAAAATAAATTACTTTTAAAAACCCATGAAACAAAGACAGGGAAAGAGAGAGAAATTCTTACACAATTCGTTCCGGGGCTGTGATGCAACCTGGATTGACCATATCTAGACCCACAGCTGGATGAGACATAAGGGTGGACACTCTTGGGGCTGAGAGGTTTGGTGAGGTTGGGTGAGCAAACGCAGACCCTTTAAAGTAATACTGCGTGTTACCCATCGCATGGGTCCCAAATCTCCAGGTTCAAGGGCATCTTCCTACATCGAAAACATGCATGAGAAACCCAGAAGATGGTACACCGTGTGATGGGGAAAGGTTTCTAAAACGCACCTCATTTCTCATCTCCTTGTACTCGGGTTCGCCATTCCAGCCACTTTACTAGCAATCTCCCTACTTGGAGCATCAGCACCTTTAACCTCCTGTTCCGTACAGGTTGCAATTTGTCCTGAGGATGAACGGGAAGACGGGGAACCAATGAGAGACAAGCTCTTGGTGTTGGGACAGGCACAGGTCACTCTATTTTCCCATCAGGAAGAAGAATTAGCCACAGGCTCAGCCTGCCCCCCGGAACCAGAACAGGGCCTGAAGCCATCCTGCGCTTTTGCGGCCAGCTCCCAAAAAAGCGACTTCTAAAATGGAGCTTTAGGGAACTGCAATTCACAAACCTGCAGAGTTATAAATGATAACTCTCGTCCACAAATATATGGAGGGAAGGCAAAGAAGAGGATTTGAAATCAAGGCAGAATTGCAGGAAACAGATTTCAGGAGGTAGATTCGAATCGCCTTTAAAGCACAGGAAAAGCGGCAAAAGGTTGACAATGATGCCCTTGGTCAAAAAGGGCGTATGCGTTTTTTCCTGAATATATTCAGGAAAAAACGCATACGCCCTTTTTGGCCAACCAAGCAACCTGGAAAGGCAAATCAGCGCTACAAAGAAGTCTCGCTTCCCATCGGTCAAAAGGGCCATGCTGAAAAAAGTGTCAAAACCAGAAATGCAGGACAGGCCATGGAGAAATGGGAGCCTTGCTACACTGATGGGCGGAATGTAAATTGCCAACAGCCACTCTGGAGAAGTGTACGGTGTGTCCTGAAACATCTAAAAAACACAGCTTAGAGAGCATAGGGCACTTCCATGCCTGGGGGGATAAAGTAGGAAAATTGAAAATCAGCAAGACACAAGAACCCCAAAGTTTAGGGCTGCTCTGTTGACAAGGACCTCCACTTCCTTCCACCTTAAATATCCCAGGAAAGCGAAAAATGGATAAAATAGTTGTGGTCCTTATGTACAATGGAATATCACTCAGCCATGAAATCAATGTCATAAGGCTAGTAGCAGCATGATGAGTGGATTTAGGTAAGACGATTCTAAGTGAAATAAGTCACACAGAAAAGGACACTTCTCATAAGGTGTCACTTATAGAGGGAATGTAAAAACCGTTACACTTGAACTGAGTTACAAAACAGAACAGAGTCACACATGCAGAAAACACACTATGGCTGCTTAACGGGAAAGGTGAGGTGGGGTGATACATAAAACAAGAGTTTCAAATTAGCTCAGATACCGTTCCATAAACCCAATATGTAATAGACAAGACCTACTCCTTGCTCAGAGAACTGGACTCAACACGCCCGATTCACCGCCCAAGAATATATCTGACTAGTAATAATCTTAAAACCTATGTATTGATATCTCTCTGTTAGTGTGTCAAGTGGGTGTAAAGCGGCATAAACACAGCCGTGAAAAGCAGCTAAACCCCATTATAAAAATAAATTACTTTTAAAAACCCATGAAACAAAGACAGGGAAAGAGAGAGAAATTCTTACACAATTCGTTCCGGGGCTGTGATGCAACCTGGATTGACCATATCTAGACCCACAGCTGGATGAGACATAAGGGTGGACACTCTTGGGGCTGAGAGGTTTGGTGAGGTTGGGTGAGCAAACGCACACCCTTTAAAGTAATACTGCGTGCTACCCATCGCATGGGTCCCAAATCTCCAGGTTCAAGGGCATCTTCCTACATCGAAAACATGCATGAGAAACCCAGAAGATGGTACACCGTGTGATGGGGAAAGGTTTCTAAAACGCACCACATTTCTCATCTCCTTGTGCTCGGGTTCGCCATTCCAGCCACTTTACTAGCAATCTCCCTACTTGGAGCATCAGCACCTTTAACCTCCTGTTCCGTACAGGTTGCAATTTGTCCTGAGGATGAACGGGAAGACGGGGAACCAATGAGAGACTAGCTCTTGGTGTTGGGACAGGCACAGGTCACTCTATTTTCCCATCAGGAAGAAGAATTAACCACAGGCTCAGCCTGCCCCCCGGAACCAGAACAGGGCCTGAAGCCATCCTGCGCTTTTGCGGCCGGCTCCCAAAAAAGCGACTTTTAAAATGGAGCTTCAGGGCACTGCAATTCACAAACCTGCAGAGTTATAAATGATAACTCTCGTCCACAAATATATTGAGGGAAGGCAAAGAAGAGGATTTGAAATCAAGGCAGAATTGCAGGAAACAGATTTCAGGAGGTAGATACGAATGGCCTTTAAATCACATGAAAAGCGGCAAAACGTTGACAATGATGCCCTTGGCCAAAAAGAGCGTATGCGTTTTTTCCTGAATATATTCCTGAAAAAACGCATACGCTCTTTTTGGCCAACCAAGCAACGTGGAAAGGCAAATCAGCGCTACAAAGAAGTCTCGCTTCCCATCGGTCAAAAGGGCCATGCTGAAAAAAGTGTCAAAACCAGAAATGCAGGACAGGCCATGGAGAAATGGGAGCCTTGCTACACTGATGGGCGGGATGTAAATTGCCAACAGCCACTCTGGAGAATTGTACGGTGTGTCCTGAAACATCGAAAAAACACAGCTTAGAGAGCATAGGGCACTTCCACGCATGGGGGGATAAAGTGGGAAAATTGAAAATCAGCAAGACACAAGCACCCCAAAGTTTAGGGCTGCTCTGTTGACAAGGACCTCCACTTCCTTCCACCTTAAATATCCCAGGAAAGCGAAAAATGGATAAAAAAGTTGTGGTCCTTATGTACAATGGAATATCACTCAGCCATGAAATCAATGTCATAAGGCTAGTAGCAGCATGATGAGTGGATTTAGGTAAGACGATTCTAAGTGAAATAAGTCACACAGAAAAGGACACTTCTCATAAGGTGTCACTTATAGAGGGAATGTAAAAACCGTTACACTTGAACTGAATTACAAAACAGAACAGAGTCACACATGCAGAAAACACACTATGGCTGCTTAACGGGAAAGGTGAGGTGGGGTGATACATAAAACAAGAGTTTCAAATTAGCTCAGATACCGTTCCATAAACCCAATATGTAATAGACAAGACCTACTCCTTGCTCAGAGAACTGGACTCAACACGCCCGATTCACCGCACAAGAATATATCTGACTAGTAATAATCTTAAAACCTATGTATTGATATCTCTCTGTTAGTGTGTCAAGTGGGTGTAAAGCGGCATAAACACAGCCGTGAAAAGCAGCTAAACCCCATTATAAAAATAAATTACTTTTAAAAACCCATGAAACAAAGACAGGGAAAGAGAGAGAAATTCTTACACAATTCGTTCAGGGGCTGTGATGCAACCTGGATTGACCATATCTAGACCCACAGCTGGATGAGACATAAGGGTGGACACTCTTGGGGCTGAGAGGTTTGGTGAGGTTGGGTGAGCAAACGCAGACCCTTTAAAGTAATACTGCGTGCTACCCATCGCATGGGTCCCAAATCTCCAGGTTCAAGGGCATCTTCCTACATCGAAAACATGCATGAGAAACCCAGAAGATGGTACACCGTGTGATGGGGAAAGGATTCTAAAACGCACCACATTTCTCATCTCCTTGTGCTCGGGTTCGCCATTCCAGCCACTTTACTAGCAATCTCCCTACTTGGAGCATCAGCACCTTTAACCTCCTGTTCCGTACAGGTTGCAATTTGTCCCCAGGATGAACGGGAAGACGGGGAACCAATGAGAGACTAGCTCTTGGTGTTGGGACAGGCACAGGTCACTCTATTTTCCCATCAGGAAGAAGAATTAACCACAGGCTCAGCCTGCCCCCCGGAACCAGAACAGGGCCTGAAGCCATCCTGCGCTTTTGCGGCCAGCTCCCAAAAAAGCGACTTGTAAAATGGAGCTTCAGGGCACTGCAATTCACAAACCTGCAGAGTTATAAATGATAACTCTCGTCCACAAATATATTGAGGGAAGGCAAAGAAGAGGATTTGAAATCAAGGCAGAATTGCAGGAAACAGATTTCAGGAGGTAGATTCGAATCGCCTTTAAAGCACATGAAAAGCGGCAAAACGTTGACAATGATGCCCTTTTTGGCCAACCAAGCAACCTGGAAAGGCAAATCAGCGCTACAAAGAAGTCTCGCTTCCCATCGGTCAAAAGGGCCATGCTGAAAAAAGTGTCAAAACCAGAAATGCAGGACAGGCCATGGAGAAATGGGAGCCTTGCTACACTGATGGGCGGAATGTAAATTGCCAACAGCCACTCTGGAGAAGTGTACGGTGTGTCCTGAAACATCTAAAAAACACAGCTTAGAGAGCATAGGGCACTTCCACGCCTGGGGGGATAAAGTAGGAAAATTGAAAATCAGCAAGACACAAGCACCCCAAAGTTTAGGGCTGCTCTGTTGACAAGGACCTCCACTTCATTCCACCTTAAATATCCCAGGAAAGCGAAAAATGGATAAAAAAGTTGTGGTCCTTATATACAATGGAATATCACTCAGCCATGAAATCAATGTCATAAGGCTAGTAGCAGCATGATGAGTGGATTTAGGTAAGACGATTCTAAGTGAAATAAGTCACACAGAAAAGGACACTTCTCATAAGGTGTCACTTATAGAGGGAATGTAAAAACCGTTACACTTGAACTGAATTACAAAACAGAACAGAGTCACACATGCAGAAAACACACTATGGCTGCTTAACGGGAAAGGTGAGGTGGGGTGATACATAAAACAAGAGTTTCAAATTAGCTCAGATACCGTTCCATAAAACCAATATGTAATAGACAAGACCTACTCCTTGCTCAGAGAACTGGACTCAACACGCCCGATTCACCGCCCAAGAATATATCTGACTAGTAATAATCTTAAAACCTATGTATTGATATCTCTCTGTTAGTGTGTCAAGTGGGTGTAAAGCGGCATAAACACAGCCGTGAAAAGCAGCTAAACCCCATTATAAAAATAAATTACTTTTAAAAACCCATGAAACAAAGACAGGGAAAGAGAGAGAAATTCTTACACAATTCGTTCCGGGGCTGTGATGCAACCTGGATTGACCATATCTAGACCCACAGCTGGATGAGACATAAGGGTGGACACTCTTGGGGCTGAGAGGTTTGGTGAGGTTGGGTGAGCAAACGCACACCCTTTAAAGTAATACTGCGTGCTACCCATCGCATGGGTCCCAAATCTCCAGGTTCAAGGGCATCTTCCTACATCGAAAACATGCATGAGAAACCCAGAAGATGGTACACCGTGTGATGGGGAAAGGTTTCTAAAACGCACCTCATTTCTCATCTCCTTGTGCTCGGGTTCGCCATTCCAGCCACTTTACTAGCAATCTCCCTACTTGGAGCATCAGCACCTTTAACCTCCTGTTCCGTACAGGTTGCAATTTGTCCCCAGGATGAACGGGAAGACGGGGAACCAATGAGAGACTAGCTCTTGGTGTTGGGACAGGCACAGGTCACTCTATTTTCCCATCAGGAAGAAGAATTAACCACTGGCTCAGCCTGCCCCCCGGAACCAGAACAGGGCCTGAAGCCATCCTGCGCTTTTGCGGCCGGCTCCCAAAAAAGCGACTTGTAAAATGGAGCTTCAGGGCACTGCAATTCACAAACCTGCAGAGTTATAAATGATAACTCTCGTCCACAAATATATTGAGGGAAGGCAAAGAAGAGGATTTGAAATCAAGGCAGAATTGCAGGAAACAGATTTCAGGAGGTAGATACGAATGACCTTTAAATCACATGAAAAGCGGCAAAACGTTGACAATGATGCCCTTGGCCAAAAAGAGCGTATGCGTTTTTTCCTGAATATATTCAGGAAAAAACGCATACGCTCTTTTTGGCCAACCAAGCAACGTGGAAAGGCAAATCAGCGCTACAAAGAAGTCTCGCTTCCCATCGGTCAAAAGGGCCATGCTGAAAAAAGTGTCAAAACCAGAAATGCAGGACAGGCCATGGAGAAATGGGAGCCTTGCTACACTGATGGGCGGGATGTAAATTGCCAACAGCCACTCTGGAGAATTGTACGGTGTGTCCTGAAACATCGAAAAAACACAGCTTAGAGAGCATAGGGCACTTCCACGCATGGGGGGATAAAGTGGGAAAATTGAAAATCAGCAAGACACAAGCACCCCAAAGTTTAGGGCTGCTCTGTTGACAAGGACCTCCACTTCCTTCCACCTTAAATATCCCAGGAAAGCGAAAAATGGATAAAAAAGTTGTGGTCCTTATGTACAATGGAATATCACTCAGCCATGAAATCAATGTCATAAGGCTAGTAGCAGCATGATGAGTGGATTTAGGTAAGACGATTCTAAGTGAAATAAGTCACACAGAAAAGGACACTTCTCATAAGGTGTCACTTATAGAGGGAATGTAAAAACCGTTACACTTGAACTGAATTACAAAACAGAACAGAGTCACACATGCAGAAAACACACTATGGCTGCTTAACGGGAAAGGTGAGGTGGGGTGATACATAAAACAAGAGTTTCAAATTAGCTCAGATACCGTTCCATAAACCCAATATGTAATAGACAAGACCTACTCCTTGCTCAGAGAACTGGACTCAACACGCCCGATTCACCGCACAAGAATATATCTGACTAGTAATAATCTTAAAACCTATGTATTGATATCTCTCTGTTAGTGTGTCAAGTGGGTGTAAAGCGGCATAAACACAGCCGTGAAAAGCAGCTAAACCCCATTATAAAAATAAATTACTTTTAAAAACCCATGAAACAAAGACAGGGAAAGAGAGAGAAATTCTTACACAATTCGTTCAGGGGCTGTGATGCAACCTGGATTGACCATATCTAGACCCACAGCTGGATGAGACATAAGGGTGGACACTCTTGGGGCTGAGAGGTTTGGTGAGGTTGGGTGAGCAAACGCAGACCCTTTAAAGTAATACTGCGTGCTACCCATCGCATGGGTCCCAAATCTCCAGGTTCAAGGGCATCTTCCTACATCGAAAACATGCATGAGAAACCCAGAAGATGGTACACCGTGTGATGGGGAAAGGATTCTAAAACGCACCACATTTCTCATCTCCTTGTGCTCGGGTTCGCCATTCCAGCCACTTTACTAGCAATCTCCCTACTTGGAGCATCAGCACCTTTAACCTCCTGTTCCGTACAGGTTGCAATTTGTCCCCAGGATGAACGGGAAGACGGGGAACCAATGAGAGACTAGCTCTTGGTGTTGGGACAGGCACAGGTCACTCTATTTTCCCATCAGGAAGAAGAATTAACCACAGGCTCAGCCTGCCCCCCGGAACCAGAACAGGGCCTGAAGCCATCCTGCGCTTTTGCGGCCAGCTCCCAAAAAAGCGACTTGTAAAATGGAGCTTCAGGGCACTGCAATTCACAAACCTGCAGAGTTATAAATGATAACTCTCGTCCACAAATATATTGAGGGAAGGCAAAGAAGAGGATTTGAAATCAAGGCAGAATTGCAGGAAACAGATTTCAGGAGGTAGATTCGAATCGCCTTTAAAGCACATGAAAAGCGGCAAAACGTTGACAATGATGCCCTTTTTGGCCAACCAAGCAACCTGGAAAGGCAAATCAGCGCTACAAAGAAGTCTCGCTTCCCATCGGTCAAAAGGGCCATGCTGAAAAAAGTGTCAAAACCAGAAATGCAGGACAGGCCATGGAGAAATGGGAGCCTTGCTACACTGATGGGCGGAATGTAAATTGCCAACAGCCACTCTGGAGAAGTGTACGGTGTGTCCTGAAACATCTAAAAAACACAGCTTAGAGAGCATAGGGCACTTCCACGCCTGGGGGGATAAAGTAGGAAAATTGAAAATCAGCAAGACACAAGCACCCCAAAGTTTAGGGCTGCTCTGTTGACAAGGACCTCCACTTCATTCCACCTTAAATATCCCAGGAAAGCGAAAAATGGATAAAAAGTTGTGGTCCTTATATACAATGGAATATCACTCAGCCATGAAATCAATGTCATAAGGCTAGTAGCAGCATGATGAGTGGATTTAGGTAAGACGATTCTAAGTGAAATAAGTCACACAGAAAAGGACACTTCTCATAAGGTGTCACTTATAGAGGGAATGTAAAAACCGTTACACTTGAACTGAATTACAAAACAGAACAGAGTCACACATGCAGAAAACACACTATGGCTGCTTAACGGGAAAGGTGAGGTGGGGTGATACATAAAACAAGAGTTTCAAATTAGCTCAGATACCGTTCCATAAACCCAATATGTAATAGACAAGACCTACTCCTTGCTCAGAGAACTGGACTCAACACGCCCGATTCACCGCCCAAGAATATATCTGACTAGTAATAATCTTAAAACCTATGTATTGATATCTCTCTGTTAGTGTGTCAAGTGGGTGTAAAGCGGCATAAACACAGCCGTGAAAAGCAGCTAAACCCCATTATAAAAATAAATTACTTTTAAAAACCCATGAAACAAAGACAGGGAAAGAGAGAGAAATTCTTACACAATTCGTTCCGGGGCTGTGATGCAACCTGGATTGACCATATCTAGACCCACAGCTGGATGAGACATAAGGGTGGACACTCTTGGGGCTGAGAGGTTTGGTGAGGTTGGGTGAGCAAACGCACACCCTTTAAAGTAATACTGCGTGCTACCCATCGCATGGGTCCCAAATCTCCAGGTTCAAGGGCATCTTCCTACATCGAAAACATGCATGAGAAACCCAGAAGATGGTACACCGTGTGATGGGGAAAGGTTTCTAAAACGCACCTCATTTCTCATCTCCTTGTGCTCGGGTTCGCCATTCCAGCCACTTTACTAGCAATCTCCCTACTTGGAGCATCAGCACCTTTAACCTCCTGTTCCGTACAGGTTGCAATTTGTCCCCAGGATGAACGGGAAGACGGGGAACCAATGAGAGACTAGCTCTTGGTGTTGGGACAGGCACAGGTCACTCTATTTTCCCATCAGGAAGAAGAATTAACCACTGGCTCAGCCTGCCCCCCGGAACCAGAACAGGGCCTGAAGCCATCCTGCGCTTTTGCGGCCGGCTCCCAAAAAAGCGACTTGTAAAATGGAGCTTCAGGGCACTGCAATTCACAAACCTGCAGAGTTATAAATGATAACTCTCGTCCACAAATATATTGAGGGAAGGCAAAGAAGAGGATTTGAAATCAAGGCAGAATTGCAGGAAACAGATTTCAGGAGGTAGATACGAATGGCCTTTAAATCACATGAAAAGCGGCAAAACGTTGACAATGATGCCCTTGGCCAAAAAGAGCGTATGCGTTTTTTCCTGAATATATTCAGGAAAAAACGCATACGCTCTTTTTGGCCAACCAAGCAACGTGGAAAGGCAAATCAGCGCTACAAAGAAGTCTCGCTTCCCATCGGTCAAAAGGGCCATGCTGAAAAAAGTGTCAAAACCAGAAATGCAGGACAGGCCATGGAGAAATGGGAGCCTTGCTACACTGATGGGCGGGATGTAAATTGCCAACAGCCACTCTGGAGAATTGTACGGTGTGTCCTGAAACATCGAAAAAACACAGCTTAGAGAGCATAGGGCACTTCCACGCATGGGGGGATAAAGTGGGAAAATTGAAAATCAGCAAGACACAAGCACCCCAAAGTTTAGGGCTGCTCTGTTGACAAGGACCTCCACTTCCTTCCACCTTAAATATCCCAGGAAAGCGAAAAATGGATAAAAAAGTTGTGGTCCTTATGTACAATGGAATATCACTCAGCCATGAAATCAATGTCATAAGGCTAGTAGCAGCATGATGAGTGGATTTAGGTAAGACGATTCTAAGTGAAATAAGTCACACAGAAAAGGACACTTCTCATAAGGTGTCACTTATAGAGGGAATGTAAAAACCGTTACACTTGAACTGAATTACAAAACAGAACAGAGTCACACATGCAGAAAACACACTATGGCTGCTTAACGGGAAAGGTGAGGTGGGGTGATACATAAAACAAGAGTTTCAAATTAGCTCAGATACCGTTCCATAAACCCAATATGTAATAGACAAGACCTACTCCTTGCTCAGAGAACTGGACTCAACACGCCCGATTCACCGCACAAGAATATATCTGACTAGTAATAATCTTAAAACCTATGTATTGATATCTCTCTGTTAGTGTGTCAAGTGGGTGTAAAGCGGCATAAACACAGCCGTGAAAAGCAGCTAAACCCCATTATAAAAATAAATTACTTTTAAAAACCCATGAAACAAAGACAGGGAAAGAGAGAGAAATTCTTACACAATTCGTTCAGGGGCTGTGATGCAACCTGGATTGACCATATCTAGACCCACAGCTGGATGAGACATAAGGGTGGACACTCTTGGGGCTGAGAGGTTTGGTGAGGTTGGGTGAGCAAACGCAGACCCTTTAAAGTAATACTGCGTGCTACCCATCGCATGGGTCCCAAATCTCCAGGTTCAAGGGCATCTTCCTACATCGAAAACATGCATGAGAAACCCAGAAGATGGTACACCGTGTGATGGGGAAAGGATTCTAAAACGCACCACATTTCTCATCTCCTTGTGCTCGGGTTCGCCATTCCAGCCACTTTACTAGCAATCTCCCTACTTGGAGCATCAGCACCTTTAACCTCCTGTTCCGTACAGGTTGCAATTTGTCCCCAGGATGAACGGGAAGACGGGGAACCAATGAGAGACTAGCTCTTGGTGTTGGGACAGGCACAGGTCACTCTATTTTCCCATCAGGAAGAAGAATTAACCACAGGCTCAGCCTGCCCCCCGGAACCAGAACAGGGCCTGAAGCCATCCTGCGCTTTTGCGGCCAGCTCCCAAAAAAGCGACTTGTAAAATGGAGCTTCAGGGCACTGCAATTCACAAACCTGCAGAGTTATAAATGATAACTCTCGTCCACAAATATATTGAGGGAAGGCAAAGAAGAGGATTTGAAATCAAGGCAGAATTGCAGGAAACAGATTTCAGGAGGTAGATTCGAATCGCCTTTAAAGCACATGAAAAGCGGCAAAACGTTGACAATGATGCCCTTTTTGGCCAACCAAGCAACCTGGAAAGGCAAATCAGCGCTACAAAGAAGTCTCGCTTCCCATCGGTCAAAAGGGCCATGCTGAAAAAAGTGTCAAAACCAGAAATGCAGGACAGGCCATGGAGAAATGGGAGCCTTGCTACACTGATGGGCGGAATGTAAATTGCCAACAGCCACTCTGGAGAAGTGTACGGTGTGTCCTGAAACATCTAAAAAACACAGCTTAGAGAGCATAGGGCACTTCCACGCCTGGGGGGATAAAGTAGGAAAATTGAAAATCAGCAAGACACAAGCACCCCAAAGTTTAGGGCTGCTCTGTTGACAAGGACCTCCACTTCATTCCACCTTAAATATCCCAGGAAAGCGAAAAATGGATAAAAAGTTGTGGTCCTTATATACAATGGAATATCACTCAGCCATGAAATCAATGTCATAAGGCTAGTAGCAGCATGATGAGTGGATTTAGGTAAGACGATTCTAAGTGAAATAAGTCACACAGAAAAGGACACTTCTCATAAGGTGTCACTTATAGAGGGAATGTAAAAACCGTTACACTTGAACTGAATTACAAAACAGAACAGAGTCACACATGCAGAAAACACACTATGGCTGCTTAACGGGAAAGGTGAGGTGGGGTGATACATAAAACAAGAGTTTCAAATTAGCTCAGATACCGTTCCATAAACCCAATATGTAATAGACAAGACCTACTCCTTGCTCAGAGAACTGGACTCAACACGCCCGATTCACTGCCCAAGAATATATCTGACTAGTAATAATCTTAAAACCTATGTATTGATATCTCTCTGTTAGTGTGTCAAGTGGGTGTAAAGCGGCATAAACACAGCCGTGAAAAGCAGCTAAACCCCATTATAAAAATAAATTACTTTTAAAAACCCATGAAACAAAGACAGGGAAAGAGAGAGAAATTCTTACACAATTCGTTCCGGGGCTGTGATGCAACCTGGATTGACCATATCTAGACCCACAGCTGGATGAGACATAAGGGTGGACACTCTTGGGGCTGAGAGGTTTGGTGAGGTTGGGTGAGCAAACGCACACCCTTTAAAGTAATACTGCGTGCTACCCATCGCATGGGTCCCAAATCTCCAGGTTCAAGGGCATCTTCCTACATCGAAAACATGCATGAGAAACCCAGAAGATGGTACACCGTGTGATGGGGAAAGGTTTCTAAAACGCACCTCATTTCTCATCTCCTTGTGCTCGGGTTCGCCATTCCAGCCACTTTACTAGCAATCTCCCTACTTGGAGCATCAGCACCTTTAACCTCCTGTTCCGTACAGGTTGCAATTTGTCCCCAGGATGAACGGGAAGACGGGGAACCAATGAGAGACTAGCTCTTGGTGTTGGGACAGGCACAGGTCACTCTATTTTCCCATCAGGAAGAAGAATTAACCACTGGCTCAGCCTGCCCCCCGGAACCAGAACAGGGCCTGAAGCCATCCTGCGCTTTTGCGGCCGGCTCCCAAAAAAGCGACTTGTAAAATGGAGCTTCAGGGCACTGCAATTCACAAACCTGCAGAGTTATAAATGATAACTCTCGTCCACAAATATATTGAGGGAAGGCAAAGAAGAGGATTTGAAATCAAGGCAGAATTGCAGGAAACAGATTTCAGGAGGTAGATACGAATGGCCTTTAAATCACATGAAAAGCGGCAAAACGTTGACAATGATGCCCTTGGCCAAAAAGAGCGTATGCGTTTTTTCCTGAATATATTCAGGAAAAAACGCATACGCTCTTTTTGGCCAACCAAGCAACGTGGAAAGGCAAATCAGCGCTACAAAGAAGTCTCGCTTCCCATCGGTCAAAAGGGCCATGCTGAAAAAAGTGTCAAAACCAGAAATGCAGGACAGGCCATGGAGAAATGGGAGCCTTGCTACACTGATGGGCGGGATGTAAATTGCCAACAGCCACTCTGGAGAATTGTACGGTGTGTCCTGAAACATCGAAAAAACACAGCTTAGAGAGCATAGGGCACTTCCACGCATGGGGGGATAAAGTGGGAAAATTGAAAATCAGCAAGACACAAGCACCCCAAAGTTTAGGGCTGCTCTGTTGACAAGGACCTCCACTTCCTTCCACCTTAAATATCCCAGGAAAGCGAAAAATGGATAAAAAAGTTGTGGTCCTTATGTACAATGGAATATCACTCAGCCATGAAATCAATGTCATAAGGCTAGTAGCAGCATGATGAGTGGATTTAGGTAAGACGATTCTAAGTGAAATAAGTCACACAGAAAAGGACACTTCTCATAAGGTGTCACTTATAGAGGGAATGTAAAAACCGTTACACTTGAACTGAATTACAAAACAGAACAGAGTCACACATGCAGAAAACACACTATGGCTGCTTAACGGGAAAGGTGAGGTGGGGTGATACATAAAACAAGAGTTTCAAATTAGCTCAGATACCGTTCCATAAACCCAATATGTAATAGACAAGACCTACTCCTTGCTCAGAGAACTGGACTCAACACGCCCGATTCACCGCACAAGAATATATCTGACTAGTAATAATCTTAAAACCTATGTATTGATATCTCTCTGTTAGTGTGTCAAGTGGGTGTAAAGCGGCATAAACACAGCCGTGAAAAGCAGCTAAACCCCATTATAAAAATAAATTACTTTTAAAAACCCATGAAACAAAGACAGGGAAAGAGAGAGAAATTCTTACACAATTCGTTCAGGGGCTGTGATGCAACCTGGATTGACCATATCTAGACCCACAGCTGGATGAGACATAAGGGTGGACACTCTTGGGGCTGAGAGGTTTGGTGAGGTTGGGTGAGCAAACGCAGACCCTTTAAAGTAATACTGCGTGTTACCCATCGCATGGGTCCCAAATCTCCAGGTTCAAGGGCATCTTCCTACATCGAAAACATGCATGAGAAACCCAGAAGATGGTACACCGTGTGATGGGGAAAGGATTCTAAAACGCACCACATTTCTCATCTCCTTGTGCTCGGGTTCGCCATTCCAGCCACTTTACTAGCAATCTCCCTACTTGGAGCATCAGCACCTTTAACCTCCTGTTCCGTACAGGTTGCAATTTGTCCCCAGGATGAACGGGAAGACGGGGAACCAATGAGAGACTAGCTCTTGGTGTTGGGACAGGCACAGGTCACTCTATTTTCCCATCAGGAAGAAGAATTAACCACAGGCTCAGCCTGCCCCCCGGAACCAGAACAGGGCCTGAAGCCATCCTGCGCTTTTGCGGCCAGCTCCCAAAAAAGCGACTTGTAAAATGGAGCTTCAGGGCACTGCAATTCACAAACCTGCAGAGTTATAAATGATAACTCTCGTCCACAAATATATTGAGGGAAGGCAAAGAAGAGGATTTGAAATCAAGGCAGAATTGCAGGAAACAGATTTCAGGAGGTAGATTCGAATCGCCTTTAAAGCACATGAAAAGCGGCAAAACGTTGACAATGATGCCCTTTTTGGCCAACCAAGCAACCTGGAAAGGCAAATCAGCGCTACAAAGAAGTCTCGCTTCCCATCGGTCAAAAGGGCCATGCTGAAAAAAGTGTCAAAACCAGAAATGCAGGACAGGCCATGGAGAAATGGGAGCCTTGCTACACTGATGGGCGGGATGTAAATTGCCAACAGCCACTCTGGAGAATTGTACGGTGTGTCCTGAAACATCGCAAAAACACAGCTTAGAGAGCATAGGGCACTTCCACGCATGGGGGGATAAAGTGGGAAAATTGAAAATCAGCAAGACACAAGCACCCCAAAGTTTAGGGCTGCTCTGTTGACAAGGACCTCCACTTCCTTCCACCTTAAATATCCTAGGAAAGCGAAAAATGGATAAAAAAGTTGTGGTCCTTATGTACAATGGAATATCACTCAGCCATGAAATCAATGTCATAAGGCTAGTAGCAGCATGATGAGTGGATTTAGGTAAGACGATTCTAAGTGAAATAAGTCACACAGAAAAGGACACTTCTCATAAGGTGTCACTTATAGAGGGAATGTAAAAACCGTTACACTTGAACTGAATTACAAAACAGAACAGAGTCACACATGCAGAAAACACACTATGGCTGCTTAACGGGAAAGGTGAGGTGGGGTGATACATAAAACAAGAGTTTCAAATTAGCTCAGATACCGTTCCATAAACCCAATATGTAATAGACAAGACCTACTCCTTGCTCAGAGAACTGGACTCAACACGCCCGATTCACCGCACAAGAATATATCTGACTAGTAATAATCTTAAAACCTATGTATTGATATCTCTCTGTTAGTGTGTCAAGTGGGTGTAAAGCGGCATAAACACAGCCGTGAAAAGCAGCTAAACCCCATTATAAAAATAAATTACTTTTAAAAACCCATGAAACAAAGACAGGGAAAGAGAGAGAAATTCTTACACAATTCGTTCAGGGGCTGTGATGCAACCTGGATTGACCATATCTAGACCCACAGCTGGATGAGACATAAGGGTGGACACTCTTGGGGCTGAGAGGTTTGGTGAGGTTGGGTGAGCAAACGCAGACCCTTTAAAGTAATACTGCGTGCTACCCATCGCATGGGTCCCAAATCTCCAGGTTCAAGGGCATCTTCCTACATCGAAAACATGCATGAGAAACCCAGAAGATGGTACACCGTGTGATGGGGAAAGGTTTCTAAAACGCACCTCATTTCTCATCTCCTTGTGCTCGGGTTCGCCATTCCAGCCACTTTACTAGCAATCTCCCTACTTGGAGCATCAGCACCTTTAACCTCCTGTTCCGTACAGGTTGCAATTTGTCCTGAGGATGAACGGGAAGACGGGGAACCAATGAGAGACTAGCTCTTGGTGTTGGGACAGGCACAGGTCACTCTATTTTCCCATCAGGAAGAAGAATTAACCACAGGCTCAGCCTGCCCCCCGGAACCAGAACAGGGCCTAAAGCCATCCTGCGCTTTTGCGGCCGGCTCCCAAAAAAGCGACTTGTAAAATGGAGCTTCAGGGCACTGCAATTCACAAACCTGCAGAGTTATAAATGATAACTCTCGTCCACAAATATATTGAGGGAAGGCAAAGAAGAGGATTTGAAATCAAGGCAGAATTGCAGGAAACAGATTTCAGGAGGTAGATTCGAATCGCCTTTAAAGCACATGAAACGCGGCAAAAGGTTGACAATGATGCCCTTGGCCAAAAAGGGCGTATGCGTTTTTTCCTGAATATATTCAGGAAAAAACGCATACGCCCTTTTTGGCCAACCAAGCAACCTGGAAAGGCAAAGCAGCGCTACAAAGAAGTCTCGCTTCCCATCGGTCAAAAGGGCCATGCTGAAAAAAGTGTCAAAACCAGAAATGCAGGACAGGCTATGGAGAAATGGGAGCCTTGCTACACTGATGGGCGGGATGTAAATTGCCAACAGCCACTCTGGAGAAGTGTATGGTGGGTCCTGAAACATCTAAAAAACACAGCTTAGAGAGCATAGGGCACTTCCACGCATGGGGGGATAAAGTGGGAAAATTGAAAATCAGCAAGACACAAGCAGCCCAAAGTTTAGGGCTGCTCTGTTGACAAGGACCTCCACTTCATTCCACCTTAAATATCCCGGGAAAGCGAAAAATGGATAAAAAAGTTGTGGTCCCTATGTACAATGGAATATCACTCAGCCATGAAATCAATGTCATAAGGCTAGTAGCAGCATGATGAGTGGATTTAGGTAAGACGATTCTAAGTGAAATAAGTCACACAGAAAAGGACACTTCTCATAAGGTGTCACTTATAGAGGGAATGTAAAAACCGTTACACTTGAACTGAATTACAAAACAGAACAGAGTCACACATGCAGAAAACACACTATGGCTGCTTAACGGGAAAGGTGAGGTGGGGTGATACATAAAACAAGAGTTTCAAATTAGCTCAGATACCGTTCCATAAACCCAATATGTAATAGACAAGACCTACTCCTTGCTCAGAGAACTGGACTCAACACGCCCGATTCACCGCACAAGAATATATCTGACTAGTAATAATCTTAAAACCTATGTAGTGATATCTCTCTGTTAGTGTGTCAAGTGGGTGTAAAGCGGCCTAAACACAGCCGTGAAAAGCAGCTAAACCCCATTATAAAAATAAATTACTTTTAAAAACCCATGAAACAAAGACAGGGAAAGAGAGAGAAATTCTTACACAATTCGTTCCGGGGCTGTGATGCAACCTGGATTGACCATATCTAGACCCACAGCTGGATGAGACATAAGGGTGGACACTCTTGGGGCTGAGAGGTTTGGTGAGGTTGGGTGAGCAAACGCAGACCCTTTAAAGTAATACTGCGTGTTACCCATCGCATGGGTCCCAAATCTCCAGGTTCAAGGGCATCTTCCTACATCGAAAACATGCATGAGAAACCCAGAAGATGGTACACCGTGTGATGGGGAAAGGTTTCTAAAACGCACCTCATTTCTCATCTCCTTGTGCTCGGGTTCGCCATTCCAGCCACTTTACTAGCAATCTCCCTACTTGGAGCATCAGCACCTTTAACCTCCTGTTCCGTACAGGTTGCAATTTGTCCTGAGGATGAACGGGAAGACGGGGAACCAATGAGAGACAAGCTCTTGGTGTTGGGACAGGCACAGGTCACTCTATTTTCCCATCAGGAAGAAGAATTAGCCACAGGCTCAGCCTGCCCCCCGGAACCAGAACAGGGCCTGAAGCCATCCTGCGCTTTTGCGGCCAGCTCCCAAAAAAGCGACTTCTAAAATGGAGCTTTAGGGAACTGCAATTCACAAACCTGCAGAGTTATAAATGATAACTCTCGTCCACAAATATATGGAGGGAAGGCAAAGAAGAGGATTTGAAATCAAGGCAGAATTGCAGGAAACAGATTTCAGGAGGTAGATTCGAATCGCCTTTAAAGCACAGGAAAAGCGGCAAAAGGTTGACAATGATGCCCTT
This sequence comes from Balaenoptera physalus, assembly GCF_965194825.1. Taxonomy (NCBI): domain Eukaryota; kingdom Metazoa; phylum Chordata; class Mammalia; order Artiodactyla; family Balaenopteridae; genus Balaenoptera; species Balaenoptera physalus. The sequence goes on from NW_028125750.1 coordinate 309,206, forward strand.
GGTCAAAAAGGGCGTATGCGTTTTTTCCTGAATATATTCAGGAAAAAACGCATACGCCCTTTTTGGCCAACCAAGCAACCTGGAAAGGCAAATCAGCGCTACAAAGAAGTCTCGCTTCCCATCGGTCAAAAGGGCCATGCTGAAAAAAGTGTCAAAACCAGAAATGCAGGACAGGCCATGGAGAAATGGGAGCCTTGCTACACTGATGGGCGGAATGTAAATTGCCAACAGCCACTCTGGAGAAGTGTACGGTGTGTCCTGAAACATCTAAAAAACACAGCTTAGAGAGCATAGGGCACTTCCATGCCTGGGGGGATAAAGTAGGAAAATTGAAAATCAGCAAGACACAAGAACCCCAAAGTTTAGGGCTGCTCTGTTGACAAGGACCTCCACTTCCTTCCACCTTAAATATCCCAGGAAAGCGAAAAATGGATAAAAAAGTTGTGGTCCTTATGTACAATGGAATATCACTCAGCCATGAAATCAATGTCATAAGGCTAGTAGCAGCATGATGAGTGGATTTAGGTAAGACGATTCTAAGTGAAATAAGTCACACAGAAAAGGACACTTCTCATAAGGTGTCACTTATAGAGGGAATGTAAAAACCGTTACACTTGAACTGAGTTACAAAACAGAACAGAGTCACACATGCAGAAAACACACTATGGCTGCTTAACGGGAAAGGTGAGGTGGGGTGATACATAAAACAAGAGTTTCAAATTAGCTCAGATACCGTTCCATAAACCCAATATGTAATAGACAAGACCTACTCCTTGCTCAGAGAACTGGACTCAACACGCCCGATTCACCGCCCAAGAATATATCTGACTAGTAATAATCTTAAAACCTATGTATTGATATCTCTCTGTTAGTGTGTCAAGTGGGTGTAAAGCGGCATAAACACAGCCGTGAAAAGCAGCTAAACCCCATTATAAAAATAAATTACTTTTAAAAACCCATGAAACAAAGACAGGGAAAGAGAGAGAAATTCTTACACAATTCGTTCAGGGGCTGTGATGCAACCTGGATTGACCATATCTAGACCCACAGCTGGATGAGACATAAGGGTGGACACTCTTGGGGCTGAGAGGTTTGGTGAGGTTGGGTGAGCAAACGCAGACCCTTTAAAGTAATACTGCGTGCTACCCATCGCATGGGTCCCAAATCTCCAGGTTCAAGGGCATCTTCCTACATCGAAAACATGCATGAGAAACCCAGAAGATGGTACACCGTGTGATGGGGAAAGGATTCTAAAACGCACCACATTTCTCATCTCCTTGTGCTCGGGTTCGCCATTCCAGCCACTTTACTAGCAATCTCCCTACTTGGAGCATCAGCACCTTTAACCTCCTGTTCCGTACAGGTTGCAATTTGTCCCCAGGATGAACGGGAAGACGGGGAACCAATGAGAGACTAGCTCTTGGTGTTGGGACAGGCACAGGTCACTCTATTTTCCCATCAGGAAGAAGAATTAACCACAGGCTCAGCCTGCCCCCCGGAACCAGAACAGGGCCTGAAGCCATCCTGCGCTTTTGCGGCCAGCTCCCAAAAAAGCGACTTGTAAAATGGAGCTTCAGGGCACTGCAATTCACAAACCTGCAGAGTTATAAATGATAACTCTCGTCCACAAATATATTGAGGGAAGGCAAAGAAGAGGATTTGAAATCAAGGCAGAATTGCAGGAAACAGATTTCAGGAGGTAGATTCGAATCGCCTTTAAAGCACATGAAAAGCGGCAAAACGTTGACAATGATGCCCTTTTTGGCCAACCAAGCAACCTGGAAAGGCAAATCAGCGCTACAAAGAAGTCTCGCTTCCCATCGGTCAAAAGGGCCATGCTGAAAAAAGTGTCAAAACCAGAAATGCAGGACAGGCCATGGAGAAATGGGAGCCTTGCTACACTGATGGGCGGAATGTAAATTGCCAACAGCCACTCTGGAGAAGTGTACGGTGTGTCCTGAAACATCTAAAAAACACAGCTTAGAGAGCATAGGGCACTTCCACGCCTGGGGGGATAAAGTAGGAAAATTGAAAATCAGCAAGACACAAGCACCCCAAAGTTTAGGGCTGCTCTGTTGACAAGGACCTCCACTTCATTCCACCTTAAATATCCCAGGAAAGCGAAAAATGGATAAAAAAGTTGTGGTCCTTATATACAATGGAATATCACTCAGCCATGAAATCAATGTCATAAGGCTAGTAGCAGCATGATGAGTGGATTTAGGTAAGACGATTCTAAGTGAAATAAGTCACACAGAAAAGGACACTTCTCATAAGGTGTCACTTATAGAGGGAATGTAAAAACCGTTACACTTGAACTGAATTACAAAACAGAACAGAGTCACACATGCAGAAAACACACTATGGCTGCTTAACGGGAAAGGTGAGGTGGGGTGATACATAAAACAAGAGTTTCAAATTAGCTCAGATACCGTTCCATAAAACCAATATGTAATAGACAAGACCTACTCCTTGCTCAGAGAACTGGACTCAACACGCCCGATTCACCGCCCAAGAATATATCTGACTAGTAATAATCTTAAAACCTATGTATTGATATCTCTCTGTTAGTGTGTCAAGTGGGTGTAAAGCGGCATAAACACAGCCGTGAAAAGCAGCTAAACCCCATTATAAAAATAAATTACTTTTAAAAACCCATGAAACAAAGACAGGGAAAGAGAGAGAAATTCTTACACAATTCGTTCCGGGGCTGTGATGCAACCTGGATTGACCATATCTAGACCCACAGCTGGATGAGACATAAGGGTGGACACTCTTGGGGCTGAGAGGTTTGGTGAGGTTGGGTGAGCAAACGCACACCCTTTAAAGTAATACTGCGTGCTACCCATCGCATGGGTCCCAAATCTCCAGGTTCAAGGGCATCTTCCTACATCGAAAACATGCATGAGAAACCCAGAAGATGGTACACCGTGTGATGGGGAAAGGTTTCTAAAACGCACCTCATTTCTCATCTCCTTGTGCTCGGGTTCGCCATTCCAGCCACTTTACTAGCAATCTCCCTACTTGGAGCATCAGCACCTTTAACCTCCTGTTCCGTACAGGTTGCAATTTGTCCCCAGGATGAACGGGAAGACGGGGAACCAATGAGAGACTAGCTCTTGGTGTTGGGACAGGCACAGGTCACTCTATTTTCCCATCAGGAAGAAGAATTAACCACTGGCTCAGCCTGCCCCCCGGAACCAGAACAGGGCCTGAAGCCATCCTGCGCTTTTGCGGCCGGCTCCCAAAAAAGCGACTTGTAAAATGGAGCTTCAGGGCACTGCAATTCACAAACCTGCAGAGTTATAAATGATAACTCTCGTCCACAAATATATTGAGGGAAGGCAAAGAAGAGGATTTGAAATCAAGGCAGAATTGCAGGAAACAGATTTCAGGAGGTAGATACGAATGACCTTTAAATCACATGAAAAGCGGCAAAACGTTGACAATGATGCCCTTGGCCAAAAAGAGCGTATGCGTTTTTTCCTGAATATATTCAGGAAAAAACGCATACGCTCTTTTTGGCCAACCAAGCAACGTGGAAAGGCAAATCAGCGCTACAAAGAAGTCTCGCTTCCCATCGGTCAAAAGGGCCATGCTGAAAAAAGTGTCAAAACCAGAAATGCAGGACAGGCCATGGAGAAATGGGAGCCTTGCTACACTGATGGGCGGGATGTAAATTGCCAACAGCCACTCTGGAGAATTGTACGGTGTGTCCTGAAACATCGAAAAAACACAGCTTAGAGAGCATAGGGCACTTCCACGCATGGGGGGATAAAGTGGGAAAATTGAAAATCAGCAAGACACAAGCACCCCAAAGTTTAGGGCTGCTCTGTTGACAAGGACCTCCACTTCCTTCCACCTTAAATATCCCAGGAAAGCGAAAAATGGATAAAAAAGTTGTGGTCCTTATGTACAATGGAATATCACTCAGCCATGAAATCAATGTCATAAGGCTAGTAGCAGCATGATGAGTGGATTTAGGTAAGACGATTCTAAGTGAAATAAGTCACACAGAAAAGGACACTTCTCATAAGGTGTCACTTATAGAGGGAATGTAAAAACCGTTACACTTGAACTGAATTACAAAACAGAACAGAGTCACACATGCAGAAAACACACTATGGCTGCTTAACGGGAAAGGTGAGGTGGGGTGATACATAAAACAAGAGTTTCAAATTAGCTCAGATACCGTTCCATAAACCCAATATGTAATAGACAAGACCTACTCCTTGCTCAGAGAACTGGACTCAACACGCCCGATTCACCGCACAAGAATATATCTGACTAGTAATAATCTTAAAACCTATGTATTGATATCTCTCTGTTAGTGTGTCAAGTGGGTGTAAAGCGGCATAAACACAGCCGTGAAAAGCAGCTAAACCCCATTATAAAAATAAATTACTTTTAAAAACCCATGAAACAAAGACAGGGAAAGAGAGAGAAATTCTTACACAATTCGTTCAGGGGCTGTGATGCAACCTGGATTGACCATATCTAGACCCACAGCTGGATGAGACATAAGGGTGGACACTCTTGGGGCTGAGAGGTTTGGTGAGGTTGGGTGAGCAAACGCAGACCCTTTAAAGTAATACTGCGTGCTACCCATCGCATGGGTCCCAAATCTCCAGGTTCAAGGGCATCTTCCTACATCGAAAACATGCATGAGAAACCCAGAAGATGGTACACCGTGTGATGGGGAAAGGATTCTAAAACGCACCACATTTCTCATCTCCTTGTGCTCGGGTTCGCCATTCCAGCCACTTTACTAGCAATCTCCCTACTTGGAGCATCAGCACCTTTAACCTCCTGTTCCGTACAGGTTGCAATTTGTCCCCAGGATGAACGGGAAGACGGGGAACCAATGAGAGACTAGCTCTTGGTGTTGGGACAGGCACAGGTCACTCTATTTTCCCATCAGGAAGAAGAATTAACCACAGGCTCAGCCTGCCCCCCGGAACCAGAACAGGGCCTGAAGCCATCCTGCGCTTTTGCGGCCAGCTCCCAAAAAAGCGACTTGTAAAATGGAGCTTCAGGGCACTGCAATTCACAAACCTGCAGAGTTATAAATGATAACTCTCGTCCACAAATATATTGAGGGAAGGCAAAGAAGAGGATTTGAAATCAAGGCAGAATTGCAGGAAACAGATTTCAGGAGGTAGATTCGAATCGCCTTTAAAGCACATGAAAAGCGGCAAAACGTTGACAATGATGCCCTTTTTGGCCAACCAAGCAACCTGGAAAGGCAAATCAGCGCTACAAAGAAGTCTCGCTTCCCATCGGTCAAAAGGGCCATGCTGAAAAAAGTGTCAAAACCAGAAATGCAGGACAGGCCATGGAGAAATGGGAGCCTTGCTACACTGATGGGCGGAATGTAAATTGCCAACAGCCACTCTGGAGAAGTGTACGGTGTGTCCTGAAACATCTAAAAAACACAGCTTAGAGAGCATAGGGCACTTCCACGCCTGGGGGGATAAAGTAGGAAAATTGAAAATCAGCAAGACACAAGCACCCCAAAGTTTAGGGCTGCTCTGTTGACAAGGACCTCCACTTCATTCCACCTTAAATATCCCAGGAAAGCGAAAAATGGATAAAAAGTTGTGGTCCTTATATACAATGGAATATCACTCAGCCATGAAATCAATGTCATAAGGCTAGTAGCAGCATGATGAGTGGATTTAGGTAAGACGATTCTAAGTGAAATAAGTCACACAGAAAAGGACACTTCTCATAAGGTGTCACTTATAGAGGGAATGTAAAAACCGTTACACTTGAACTGAATTACAAAACAGAACAGAGTCACACATGCAGAAAACACACTATGGCTGCTTAACGGGAAAGGTGAGGTGGGGTGATACATAAAACAAGAGTTTCAAATTAGCTCAGATACCGTTCCATAAACCCAATATGTAATAGACAAGACCTACTCCTTGCTCAGAGAACTGGACTCAACACGCCCGATTCACCGCCCAAGAATATATCTGACTAGTAATAATCTTAAAACCTATGTATTGATATCTCTCTGTTAGTGTGTCAAGTGGGTGTAAAGCGGCATAAACACAGCCGTGAAAAGCAGCTAAACCCCATTATAAAAATAAATTACTTTTAAAAACCCATGAAACAAAGACAGGGAAAGAGAGAGAAATTCTTACACAATTCGTTCCGGGGCTGTGATGCAACCTGGATTGACCATATCTAGACCCACAGCTGGATGAGACATAAGGGTGGACACTCTTGGGGCTGAGAGGTTTGGTGAGGTTGGGTGAGCAAACGCACACCCTTTAAAGTAATACTGCGTGCTACCCATCGCATGGGTCCCAAATCTCCAGGTTCAAGGGCATCTTCCTACATCGAAAACATGCATGAGAAACCCAGAAGATGGTACACCGTGTGATGGGGAAAGGTTTCTAAAACGCACCTCATTTCTCATCTCCTTGTGCTCGGGTTCGCCATTCCAGCCACTTTACTAGCAATCTCCCTACTTGGAGCATCAGCACCTTTAACCTCCTGTTCCGTACAGGTTGCAATTTGTCCCCAGGATGAACGGGAAGACGGGGAACCAATGAGAGACTAGCTCTTGGTGTTGGGACAGGCACAGGTCACTCTATTTTCCCATCAGGAAGAAGAATTAACCACTGGCTCAGCCTGCCCCCCGGAACCAGAACAGGGCCTGAAGCCATCCTGCGCTTTTGCGGCCGGCTCCCAAAAAAGCGACTTGTAAAATGGAGCTTCAGGGCACTGCAATTCACAAACCTGCAGAGTTATAAATGATAACTCTCGTCCACAAATATATTGAGGGAAGGCAAAGAAGAGGATTTGAAATCAAGGCAGAATTGCAGGAAACAGATTTCAGGAGGTAGATACGAATGGCCTTTAAATCACATGAAAAGCGGCAAAACGTTGACAATGATGCCCTTGGCCAAAAAGAGCGTATGCGTTTTTTCCTGAATATATTCAGGAAAAAACGCATACGCTCTTTTTGGCCAACCAAGCAACGTGGAAAGGCAAATCAGCGCTACAAAGAAGTCTCGCTTCCCATCGGTCAAAAGGGCCATGCTGAAAAAAGTGTCAAAACCAGAAATGCAGGACAGGCCATGGAGAAATGGGAGCCTTGCTACACTGATGGGCGGGATGTAAATTGCCAACAGCCACTCTGGAGAATTGTACGGTGTGTCCTGAAACATCGAAAAAACACAGCTTAGAGAGCATAGGGCACTTCCACGCATGGGGGGATAAAGTGGGAAAATTGAAAATCAGCAAGACACAAGCACCCCAAAGTTTAGGGCTGCTCTGTTGACAAGGACCTCCACTTCCTTCCACCTTAAATATCCCAGGAAAGCGAAAAATGGATAAAAAAGTTGTGGTCCTTATGTACAATGGAATATCACTCAGCCATGAAATCAATGTCATAAGGCTAGTAGCAGCATGATGAGTGGATTTAGGTAAGACGATTCTAAGTGAAATAAGTCACACAGAAAAGGACACTTCTCATAAGGTGTCACTTATAGAGGGAATGTAAAAACCGTTACACTTGAACTGAATTACAAAACAGAACAGAGTCACACATGCAGAAAACACACTATGGCTGCTTAACGGGAAAGGTGAGGTGGGGTGATACATAAAACAAGAGTTTCAAATTAGCTCAGATACCGTTCCATAAACCCAATATGTAATAGACAAGACCTACTCCTTGCTCAGAGAACTGGACTCAACACGCCCGATTCACCGCACAAGAATATATCTGACTAGTAATAATCTTAAAACCTATGTATTGATATCTCTCTGTTAGTGTGTCAAGTGGGTGTAAAGCGGCATAAACACAGCCGTGAAAAGCAGCTAAACCCCATTATAAAAATAAATTACTTTTAAAAACCCATGAAACAAAGACAGGGAAAGAGAGAGAAATTCTTACACAATTCGTTCAGGGGCTGTGATGCAACCTGGATTGACCATATCTAGACCCACAGCTGGATGAGACATAAGGGTGGACACTCTTGGGGCTGAGAGGTTTGGTGAGGTTGGGTGAGCAAACGCAGACCCTTTAAAGTAATACTGCGTGCTACCCATCGCATGGGTCCCAAATCTCCAGGTTCAAGGGCATCTTCCTACATCGAAAACATGCATGAGAAACCCAGAAGATGGTACACCGTGTGATGGGGAAAGGATTCTAAAACGCACCACATTTCTCATCTCCTTGTGCTCGGGTTCGCCATTCCAGCCACTTTACTAGCAATCTCCCTACTTGGAGCATCAGCACCTTTAACCTCCTGTTCCGTACAGGTTGCAATTTGTCCCCAGGATGAACGGGAAGACGGGGAACCAATGAGAGACTAGCTCTTGGTGTTGGGACAGGCACAGGTCACTCTATTTTCCCATCAGGAAGAAGAATTAACCACAGGCTCAGCCTGCCCCCCGGAACCAGAACAGGGCCTGAAGCCATCCTGCGCTTTTGCGGCCAGCTCCCAAAAAAGCGACTTGTAAAATGGAGCTTCAGGGCACTGCAATTCACAAACCTGCAGAGTTATAAATGATAACTCTCGTCCACAAATATATTGAGGGAAGGCAAAGAAGAGGATTTGAAATCAAGGCAGAATTGCAGGAAACAGATTTCAGGAGGTAGATTCGAATCGCCTTTAAAGCACATGAAAAGCGGCAAAACGTTGACAATGATGCCCTTTTTGGCCAACCAAGCAACCTGGAAAGGCAAATCAGCGCTACAAAGAAGTCTCGCTTCCCATCGGTCAAAAGGGCCATGCTGAAAAAAGTGTCAAAACCAGAAATGCAGGACAGGCCATGGAGAAATGGGAGCCTTGCTACACTGATGGGCGGAATGTAAATTGCCAACAGCCACTCTGGAGAAGTGTACGGTGTGTCCTGAAACATCTAAAAAACACAGCTTAGAGAGCATAGGGCACTTCCACGCCTGGGGGGATAAAGTAGGAAAATTGAAAATCAGCAAGACACAAGCACCCCAAAGTTTAGGGCTGCTCTGTTGACAAGGACCTCCACTTCATTCCACCTTAAATATCCCAGGAAAGCGAAAAATGGATAAAAAGTTGTGGTCCTTATATACAATGGAATATCACTCAGCCATGAAATCAATGTCATAAGGCTAGTAGCAGCATGATGAGTGGATTTAGGTAAGACGATTCTAAGTGAAATAAGTCACACAGAAAAGGACACTTCTCATAAGGTGTCACTTATAGAGGGAATGTAAAAACCGTTACACTTGAACTGAATTACAAAACAGAACAGAGTCACACATGCAGAAAACACACTATGGCTGCTTAACGGGAAAGGTGAGGTGGGGTGATACATAAAACAAGAGTTTCAAATTAGCTCAGATACCGTTCCATAAACCCAATATGTAATAGACAAGACCTACTCCTTGCTCAGAGAACTGGACTCAACACGCCCGATTCACCGCCCAAGAATATATCTGACTAGTAATAATCTTAAAACCTATGTATTGATATCTCTCTGTTAGTGTGTCAAGTGGGTGTAAAGCGGCATAAACACAGCCGTGAAAAGCAGCTAAACCCCATTATAAAAATAAATTACTTTTAAAAACCCATGAAACAAAGACAGGGAAAGAGAGAGAAATTCTTACACAATTCGTTCCGGGGCTGTGATGCAACCTGGATTGACCATATCTAGACCCACAGCTGGATGAGACATAAGGGTGGACACTCTTGGGGCTGAGAGGTTTGGTGAGGTTGGGTGAGCAAACGCACACCCTTTAAAGTAATACTGCGTGCTACCCATCGCATGGGTCCCAAATCTCCAGGTTCAAGGGCATCTTCCTACATCGAAAACATGCATGAGAAACCCAGAAGATGGTACACCGTGTGATGGGGAAAGGTTTCTAAAACGCACCTCATTTCTCATCTCCTTGTGCTCGGGTTCGCCATTCCAGCCACTTTACTAGCAATCTCCCTACTTGGAGCATCAGCACCTTTAACCTCCTGTTCCGTACAGGTTGCAATTTGTCCCCAGGATGAACGGGAAGACGGGGAACCAATGAGAGACTAGCTCTTGGTGTTGGGACAGGCACAGGTCACTCTATTTTCCCATCAGGAAGAAGAATTAACCACTGGCTCAGCCTGCCCCCCGGAACCAGAACAGGGCCTGAAGCCATCCTGCGCTTTTGCGGCCGGCTCCCAAAAAAGCGACTTGTAAAATGGAGCTTCAGGGCACTGCAATTCACAAACCTGCAGAGTTATAAATGATAACTCTCGTCCACAAATATATTGAGGGAAGGCAAAGAAGAGGATTTGAAATCAAGGCAGAATTGCAGGAAACAGATTTCAGGAGGTAGATACGAATGGCCTTTAAATCACATGAAAAGCGGCAAAACGTTGACAATGATGCCCTTGGCCAAAAAGAGCGTATGCGTTTTTTCCTGAATATATTCAGGAAAAAACGCATACGCTCTTTTTGGCCAACCAAGCAACGTGGAAAGGCAAATCAGCGCTACAAAGAAGTCTCGCTTCCCATCGGTCAAAAGGGCCATGCTGAAAAAAGTGTCAAAACCAGAAATGCAGGACAGGCCATGGAGAAATGGGAGCCTTGCTACACTGATGGGCGGGATGTAAATTGCCAACAGCCACTCTGGAGAATTGTACGGTGTGTCCTGAAACATCGAAAAAACACAGCTTAGAGAGCATAGGGCACTTCCACGCATGGGGGGATAAAGTGGGAAAATTGAAAATCAGCAAGACACAAGCACCCCAAAGTTTAGGGCTGCTCTGTTGACAAGGACCTCCACTTCCTTCCACCTTAAATATCCCAGGAAAGCGAAAAATGGATAAAAAAGTTGTGGTCCTTATGTACAATGGAATATCACTCAGCCATGAAATCAATGTCATAAGGCTAGTAGCAGCATGATGAGTGGATTTAGGTAAGACGATTCTAAGTGAAATAAGTCACACAGAAAAGGACACTTCTCATAAGGTGTCACTTATAGAGGGAATGTAAAAACCGTTACACTTGAACTGAATTACAAAACAGAACAGAGTCACACATGCAGAAAACACACTATGGCTGCTTAACGGGAAAGGTGAGGTGGGGTGATACATAAAACAAGAGTTTCAAATTAGCTCAGATACCGTTCCATAAACCCAATATGTAATAGACAAGACCTACTCCTTGCTCAGAGAACTGGACTCAACACGCCCGATTCACCGCACAAGAATATATCTGACTAGTAATAATCTTAAAACCTATGTATTGATATCTCTCTGTTAGTGTGTCAAGTGGGTGTAAAGCGGCATAAACACAGCCGTGAAAAGCAGCTAAACCCCATTATAAAAATAAATTACTTTTAAAAACCCATGAAACAAAGACAGGGAAAGAGAGAGAAATTCTTACACAATTCGTTCAGGGGCTGTGATGCAACCTGGATTGACCATATCTAGACCCACAGCTGGATGAGACATAAGGGTGGACACTCTTGGGGCTGAGAGGTTTGGTGAGGTTGGGTGAGCAAACGCAGACCCTTTAAAGTAATACTGCGTGTTACCCATCGCATGGGTACCAAATCTCCAGGTTCAAGGGCATCTTCCTACATCGAAAACATGCATGAGAAACCCAGAAGATGGTACACCGTGTGATGGGGAAAGGATTCTAAAACGCACCACATTTCTCATCTCCTTGTGCTCGGGTTCGCCATTCCAGCCACTTTACTAGCAATCTCCCTACTTGGAGCATCAGCACCTTTAACCTCCTGTTCCGTACAGGTTGCAATTTGTCCCCAGGATGAACGGGAAGACGGGGAACCAATGAGAGACTAGCTCTTGGTGTTGGGACAGGCACAGGTCACTCTATTTTCCCATCAGGAAGAAGAATTAACCACAGGCTCAGCCTGCCCCCCGGAAACCAGAACAGGGCCTGAAGCCATCCTGCGCTTTTGCGGCCAGCTCCCAAAAAAGCGACTTGTAAAATGGAGCTTCAGGGCACTGCAATTCACAAACCTGCAGAGTTATAAATGATAACTCTCGTCCACAAATATATTGAGGGAAGGCAAAGAAGAGGATTTGAAATCAAGGCAGAATTGCAGGAAACAGATTTCAGGAGGTAGATTCGAATCGCCTTTAAAGCACATGAAAAGCGGCAAAACGTTGACAATGATGCCCTTTTTGGCCACCAGGCAACCTGGAAAGGCAAATCAGCGCTACAAAGAAGTCTCGCTTCCCATCGGTCAAAAGGGCCATGCTGAAAAAAGTGTCAAAACCAGAAATGCAGGACAGGCCATGGAGAAATGGGAGCCTTGCTACACTGATGGGCGGGATGTAAATTGCCAACAGCCACTCTGGAGAATTGTACGGTGTGTCCTGAAACATCGCAAAAACACAGCTTAGAGAGCATAGGGCACTTCCACGCATGGGGGGATAAAGTGGGAAAATTGAAAATCAGCAAGACACAAGCACCCCAAAGTTTAGGGCTGCTCTGTTGACAAGGACCTCCACTTCCTTCCACCTTAAATATCCTAGGAAAGCGAAAAATGGATAAAAAAGTTGTGGTCCTTATGTACAATGGAATATCACTCAGCCATGAAATCAATGTCATAAGGCTAGTAGCAGCATGATGAGTGGATTTAGGTAAGACGATTCTAAGTGAAATAAGTCACACAGAAAAGGACACTTCTCATAAGGTGTCACTTATAGAGGGAATGTAAAAACCGTTACACTTGAACTGAATTACAAAACAGAACAGAGTCACACATGCAGAAAACACACTATGGCTGCTTAACGGGAAAGGTGGGTGGGGTGATACATAAAACAAGAGTTTCAAATTAGCTCAGATACCGTTCCATAAACCAATATGTAATAGACAAGACCTACTCCTTGCTCAGAGAACTGGACTCAACACGCCCGATTCACCGCACAAGAATATATCTGACTAGTAATAATCTTAAAACCTATGTATTGATATCTCTCTGTTAGTGTGTCAAGTGGGTGTAAAGCGGCATAAACACAGCCGTGAAAAGCAGCTAAACCCCATTATAAAAATAAATTACTTTTAAAAACCCATGAAACAAAGACAGGGAAAGAGAGAGAAATTCTTACACAATTCGTTCAGGGGCTGTGATGCAACCTGGATTGACCATATCTAGACCCACAGCTGGATGAGACATAAGGGTGGACACTCTTGGGGCTGAGAGGTTTGGTGAGGTTGGGTGAGCAAACGCAGACCCTTTAAAGTAATACTGCGTGCTACCCATCGCATGGGTCCCAAATCTCCAGGTTCAAGGGCATCTTCCTACATCGAAAACATGCATGAGAAACCCAGAAGATGGTACACCGTGTGATGGGGAAAGGTTTCTAAAACGCACCTCATTTCTCATCTCCTTGTGCTCGGGTTCGCCATTCCAGCCACTTTACTAGCAATCTCCCTACTTGGAGCATCAGCACCTTTAACCTCCTGTTCCGTACAGGTTGCAATTTGTCCTGAGGATGAACGGGAAGACGGGGAACCAATGAGAGACTAGCTCTTGGTGTTGGGACAGGCACAGGTCACTCTATTTTCCCATCAGGAAGAAGAATTAACCACAGGCTCAGCCTGCCCCCCGGAACCAGAACAGGGCCTAAAGCCATCCTGCGCTTTTGCGGCCGGCTCCCAAAAAAGCGACTTGTAAAAGGAGCTTCAGGGCACTGCAATTCACAAACCTGCAGAGTTATAAATGATAACTCTCGTCCACAAATATATTGAGGGAAGGCAAAGAAGAGGATTTGAAATCAAGGCAGAATTGCAGGAAACAGATTTCAGGAGGTAGATTCGAATCGCCTTTAAAGCACATGAACGCGGCAAAAGGTTGACAATGATGCCCTTGGCCAAAAAGGGCGTATGCGTTTTTTTCCTGAATATATTCAGGAAAAAACGCATACGCCCTTTTTGGCCAACCAAGCAACCTGGAAAGGCAAAGCAGCGCTACAAAGAAGTCTCGCTTCCCATCGGTCAAAAGGGCCATGCTGAAAAAGTGTCAAAACCAGAAATGCAGGACAGGCTATGGAGAAATGGGAGCCTTGCTACACTGATGGGCGGGATGTAAATTGCCAACAGCCACTCTGGAGAAGTGTATGGTGGGTCCTGAAACATCTAAAAAACACAGCTTAGAGAGCATAGGGCACTTCCACGCATGGGGGATAAAGTGGGAAAATTGAAATCAGCAAGACACAAGCAGCCCAAAGTTTAGGGCTGCTCTGTTGACAAGGACCTCCACTTCATTCCACCTTAAATATCCCGGGAAAGCGAAAAATGGATA